>NW_020824818.1:3110000-3482973 GCF_003285875.2 Drosophila novamexicana
CCGACACTCAGTGTTTCATTTCATTTCGACTTTGCTTTATCTCTTTTTGCAATTTTATTTTGTATGCGCTGTAATAAGTGTGCTCAGCAATAGGGTATGATGGACTATAATAAAAGTGTTCTCAATCTCGATCTTAAGAGCTATAGTTCATATATGAGCTCTCATATGTTGGCTTATTCTACTAAACTTGGAACATGAACAACTATATTTCTGCAATTAAACTATTTTGGACTTGGATTTCATAGAGAGCATCTCGCAGTCGTTAATACCCCAGCTAAGCACTTCAAACCTGCCCTTTTTTAATAATGCATTTCGCTAGGCAGTCGACAGTCGACAGTCGACAGTCGTCACTCGCCAGTCAGGAAGTAGAAAATTTTCCGGTTTTACTGTGCGCTCGTGATGCCAGGAAATCGCTCCTAGTTCTCTAGGATAGTGAGTCAAAGAGTGAGAGAGTGAGAGAGAGGGAGGGAGGGAGGGGCAGTTGGTTAGCTGAGGGATTCGCGTCGCCCTTGCTTAAACATAAAATGAAAAGCGCCTCCCCTCAGCCCTATACCCCGCCTACCGATGCTGATGCTATGGCAATTGGGTTGATGGACGCGTAATTTTTGATTCTGTGAGCCAAATGGAAAATGGGAGCATTTATTGAACTTTTCGCTAAAAGATATTTTCGTATGCAGCGAACTGGGTTAAAAAACAACAACAACAAGGCAAAAGGGTGCGGCCGGAGTAAGGCGCGGGGGTTCTATCAAAATGTAGGCCGTTTATTTTGCTTGATGAAAAAGTAAAGAGTTTTCATTTTTCAACTTCAACTTTGAATGCAACTGTTATGAGCACGGCAGATATTAAAAGGCGATTTGCAAGGCAGTTTACCAGGTGCTTATAAATTGTAAATGGGATTTGATAGCTTGGATAAGCTAGTCACATGTTTTTCATTGAAAAAACGGATTACCAGATGAAATTGCAATGAAATAGTTATAGACGATATAGAACATGAAGAAGCATACGAAATGTTATAGCCAAAGTGGATGGCCGATTCTTGGCAAAACTAATAAAACAAAAAATAATACTAATAATAATGTATATCGCAGATACATAAAACATAGTTTAGTTAATGATTTTTGGAAATACTTGACACACTAATTAAAATTTTTAAATATCTTTTATAAATCAAAGATAAATGTTTAAATGATATTCTAATCATGATTATTAAATAAACTTGACACACTATTAAAATTAATATTCTGCTTAAAAATATCTAGAGTTAGTCTGCATCGGATTATATTTGTTTCACATAAAAATATCCTGACTTGAGTCTGTTTAGGATTATCTTTTTTTTCACATCAGAATATCTTGAGTTACTCTGTTTCAGATTATATTTTCTTCTCATAAAGATATCATCTATTTCTAATTACCTGATAGACTAACTTATTGTTTTTCTAATACTCTGTTAAAATCTCTATATATATTCATTCATTTATCTAAAGTTCACTTTGCTTTATTGAATTTGGAATATACCTGCCTTGGTGTAAAAACTTAACAGGCTCTTCAAAGCTTCCCCCATCAAATTTAGGCAAATTTAAGGAAATGAAAAATATTTACGCATTTCATTAGAACAAACTAAAAAGAGAAAATAGAACCAAATTTTTTTCGTAGCAGCGCGAAATTTGTGCTTCATTTTGTGTAAATTGCATGCACTTTTATTCGCCTATATATAAAAAACTGGGATAGAAGCTGGGCGTAAAAAAAAATCTATTTTTTGCACACTTTGCTAGGGGAAAACACAAAAAATACTTTTAAAAAAAAATAGGAGAAAAGAGGAAAAAATAAAAAATATCTCTGCATAATTTCATAATGAGCACTGAACTAACACAAGCTGGTGCCAAGTTGGGGGGTTAGCTGCAAGGGGCGTGGCTGTGGCATATGCTCCGCTTGGCATTTGAAAATGCGTTTCGCTTTTTCACTTTGTGTTTGAAGCAAATTGCTCATACGCCACGTTGCACGCCGCAAATGCGGGAGCCAAAGGACGTTGCCGGCGACCAGAATTAAGCACCGTTAGATGAGTTGCCGTGCGAGTGTGTGTAAGTGTGAGTGCGTGTGTGTGTGTGTGTGGTAGATGAAGACGTGGCTGCGGCACATAGGCAGCGCTCATAATTATGATTATATGAGCTGTGATTACAACGTATTTGCCTCGGGAAGGTGGAAGGCGGAAGGGGGGGCTTCAATGGGTTAGTGAACGACGTCGCTTGATGAGGGTTTCCCTGCAATTTGCCCCGTGGCATTGACTAACTGACTTTGATGAGTGAGCGTGTGTGTGTTGGTGTGTGCCTGTGTGTGCATTGGTGTGTGCGTGTATGGTTAGCTGTGTGAGTTTGGTTTAATAGACGGTTAATTGTTGTTTGGCTTTTAGCGCATTTTCGTGAATTCCCCTTTGATTTGCCGCGTTCTTATTGGATTTGGAGAGAAAGCATAAAAACTTAAATGTTCTACAATCGATTAGAGAACTGAAAAAGTATATTCGGTATTTGCATACCCTAAATTTATTGAAAATGGGTGTAATGGCTTTGAGCAAACGTATGTAACAGGCAGAAGGAAGCATCATCGGGATTTATAAAGTACATATTCCTGATCAGCATCAATAGACGAGTCGGTCTAGCCATGTCCGTTTGCCGGTTCGTTGATTTCGAGAAGAGCTAGATACTTTTTAATGTAGCTCCTCTGAGTGCTCACGCGGTACGAGCTTCTTTCCGATGACCGATAATTTGCTCAGTTACCAAGCAATCGATAATAATCGATATCGAAATCCTGATTATTGAGCATATATCTTGGGTTTTCAGAGCTTCTAGAATACTGCATAGAAATCAAGTATCTTTCATTTTAAGGCTATCGATAGAAGAAGTTCAGTGTAACCCCTAGTCGGGCACTCCCGACTGAAGCACTCCCACTTATTAGTTTTTGAAATGACCTCTAAATGAATAGCAACTATTAGAATCCCTCTTTGTTTGTTTGTGCTGAAACAACTTTAGTTACTCACAGCTTAAATGCTCTGATTTATAATTAAATTCCATATCTCAATAAACATAAGACAAACATATTTATCTTATCAATTGTTACATTCACTTGATTATAACATCGAATAAATATGTGTATACATAATAGATAAAGATTGACTTAAATATGCAAGCGAATAATATTGCTTTATGCATTAAGAAATTTCGGATTAAACATTGGATTTTGATATCGAATGTAAATACAAATATATATATATATATATATATAAGGTTTGGTTTAACAGACTGATTTAAACTTTAATCGAATATAAATATTATTTTTTAGTTGTTTTTAAGATTTAAAGTCTTCCATTTGCGTTGAATGTAAATATCAAATGTAATTTATAAAACTTTTTAATAATAATGGCATTCATGTTAATTAATAAGCATTTGCATAATCCAAAGCTTTAAAACTCGTTTGCCTTTCATCTCATTTGAAGTGCATATTGTTCAAGCATTGAATAATAATCTATTTAAAATATATTAAAGATATATATTCATAAACATGAATTGAATATGTTTCCATATATCGTAGCACAACATAAACTCCCAACATTCTGCAACTATATTTAATATCGAATAGTTGGAAGTTACTTTTAGATAATCAATACCTTCAGTTATTCCTCAAAAAGTTTGTGACTTTCAACTTTTGTAGTTTAACAGCTTTAATCGCTTTGCGTTCTTCGGTCAGCAAGAATCCAAACAAAGTTGAATGAAAACGCAGCAAAGCTGGAAAATCTCGACTTACCAAGTTTCCTAATTACTTGGCCACAGTTTCTTTTTCGCAAACTCCAGACCCCCCCCCCCCCCCCCCCTTCGTTTCCCTTTCTCGCTGCACTCATTTTCATTTTCTTTGCTGCTCATCAGACAAACAGACAACAGGAACAACAAGCGGGAGGGAGAGGAGGCAGGAGGGAGGATGGGAGGTCATGGACTTGCGACTTAATATTTGAAAGCCAAAGATCTCGGCGAAAAGGCAGGTAGAAATAAAGGGATTACAAAACTACAAAAAAAAAAAAAAAAAAAAAAAAAAAAAAAAAAAAATGAAAAAACTCTGATAAACAAATTGACAAAGACTTTGACAACAAGTTTTTGGCTTTTCACTTGCCGCCAGAGACTTTTGTAATTGCGAGTTCGTTCGTGTTATTATTGACGCTGTCTGTATCTTTCTCTCGCTGTCTAGCCTTTTATGCCCATCTAAATACTCTTCTTTGCGTACTCTCGCTGTCTAGCCTTTTATGTCCATCTAATACTCTTCCTTGCTTATATTCCATATGGTTTGCCATTTGTGCTAATTCCTTAACCAGCCACGTGACGCACTTCATCTAGGCAATCTGCATCTCTACATGTAGCTGTATACGTATCTATATCTATAGCTGTATCCATATCTGTAGCTGTATCTGTATCTGTATTTGTATCTGTAGCTGTATCTGCATCTGCATCTGTATCAAAAGACCCTTTTAGCGACATTTGAACTACTAAAGTTGTATGTCAACCTGTTTTCAAACTGACACCGAGCCAGCCTGAACTAAACTCAACTGAACTGAAGCGGAGCACAGCAACCGAGCGATATGTTGTTACCCTCCCCACCTGTCCACGTTTTGCCCCCCACCATCTTTGCCTGAGCCTTTTACTTGCGCTACGTTTCCAACTTTTATGTGGCCCACCTGTATTTGAAAATAAAAAGCGCGCCCAGTCGTCGGCGTACAATGGGCTTCGAATGTACAAATAAGGTTAATAATTTTTCGTTGTTATCATTATTTATTATACTATCTTGGGCCCAAGTCTAATTAGTTGATTTATTAATTTGATAAGGCCATATATTTTGGGCAATAAATAACATAACTATCTTGCTTTTTATATTAAACATGTCTTCATTTTGTTATTTAATAAATGTTATTATAAGAATTGGACTTTCAGGCTTAAAACAAATTTTATTTGGAAATATAGATGACAATTAGAGTTCTTACTATGGAAAAAGTATTACAGATAAAAGAAATCTTTTATAGAAATTGCGAATTTTTAAGCAAAATACTTTAAAATGCGTATCTTAATGTGTCTATTTTAAAACTCCTTTTAATAGTATCTATATATAATATATCTTGAAGCTACTAAATGGTACGAAAGTAATTAATTCTGAATTCGTTTTCCCACCTATATTTGTTAAACCTATATTTTCCCTTTCCCTTTACTCTCAGCCTTTAAATAAATGAAAATTGTTTTATTTCTATTGATATTGTTCTCAATTTTTACCACTGTGCACATCATGCTAGAAACTTTGTTGTTGTCATCGTCTGTGCTCACCTTCAATTCGACTCAATTACTTGGGAAAATGCAAGGCACTGCAGCTGCTTCCCCTCTGTCAGCCCCTCCTCTTCTCTTGCCGCCTTTCTCTACACTCTCTTGATCTATGCCACAGGGCAAAAACTCTCTAAAAAAAACTTGACTCTTGGGCTTTTTTTGTAAGTTTCTCGCATTTCGTCTTATGTTTTGTTGTAATTGACATTTCAATTGATTTAAGTTGACATTAAACGGCACACATAAAATACATATACATATAAAACCCATATAACGGCCAAAAAGTTATTACTTTCTTGAATTACCGTTTTTGGGAAAAGTTTCAGGTGTGAAATTATGTTCAAGGTGAGCTTCAGTTTAATTTCAAAGTATCTGCGGGGGCCAGCCATCACGGAGCACATGTCAGGGCTGACAACGAATGGAAATTGCGTTTTAGCACGCAACCCTGGCAGGCAATGCAATATGTGCAAAAAGTAAATGCAATATTTTAGCCGTCCGAAGTTAATCTATCTATCACTTAGCCAAGTCAGCTGCTCTATTATAAAGTTGTGGGCATGTCTCTAGCAGATATAGATAGATAGATATGTATGGAAAAAGCGAGAGATAAATTGGCATTGGATTTTGGAGCTTTAAATTCAAGTAAATTTAAACACCAAACATGTTATTTAGCTTTAAGCTTTTGGCTTTAATAAAGCTACCAGGAAATTGAGTTCTTTAAATTAGCTTAAAAATCATTTTAAATGCTTTTCGCACATCAAGAAATCAATTAAATGTAACCCAATATTTTAACTATTATTATGTATAGATAAAGTTATTATATATTTCGAGTTATTCACAGAAGTTTAAGCTGGCTTGCTTGTGGTCTTAGCTATAGCTAGCCTACAAAAAAAGGCTAACTCAGCTGTATTTCTATAAATTAATTTTAAAGCTTTTCGGTATTCAGCCAAAATTAAGGAAAAGGCAGAAGGTTTGCCAAGCAATTTGAGCTTATTGCGCAAATACATAAAACAAAACGAGGGCTATCACATATATTATCTAAGCTGAATTAACGATTAAAACGACTGCAACCAATTAAATTGGTCAATTTGAAGGCTTTTTAATGAAATCGAATAAGGTTACAAAAAATAAAAACGTTTGCTGTTGATTAAGGAAATAAATAACGAACATCGTTTGCCAGCTCAAATGTCATAACAATTAAATGCAATTGTTTGTAAATTATATTTGTAAATCCATTAACTGACGTGGGCGGGGCTGGGGAGGGGCGTTATAGCAACATTTTGTGTAGGCATAAAAACCAAATTAACTATAAAGCAAAACAATTCAAGCTAGCGAAGTGTAAATACTCTAGTTTTTATATACAATATAGATAAAGGTAAGCAAAATTTTTTTTTTTTTCAATATGCAAAATCATTTGTGAGCTCTATTTTTCTATATAGTAATTCGATCGGGCCAGTTTTGCTTGTGTCTTACTTATCATCTACATATTTTATCTAAATATCTTCAAAATAACTATATACACATATGTATAGATATGCCATCTTCTTTCGAGTACGATCTATGTTTCACTGTCTTCCTCTTATATTAACATTTTGTCATTCTGTTAACAACTGCATTTCGATAAGTAATCTATATCAGTGTTGGGTAACGTGATTGTTTAATATGTGTTATTTTAAATACACTGTTATTATTATCCTAAATACCACTATTATCATGCTTAATAGTAGTAGTAGTAGTAAAAAGTAATATATATATCAGTGTTGGGTAACGTGCATATAATGCATATGTGTTACATTGTTAGTATTATCCTAAATACCGCAGCATGGGAAATATGCTTAATAGTATGAGCCTTTCTATTGCCACAAAACCTTACATAGGACATAAATTACAATTAATTTTAAGTACCTACATCAAGCGATTGTTCTAAACTTTAATGGGGCTACTAAAACACTGAAATAGTCGCCTAGTCGCAATTGTAAACATGCCCGAAACACTTCGATGCAATTAACTCTACTAATTCATGTCATATACGAATATTTATGCATATAAAAAAACATATACACCTAGTTATATGCATATTGACTAAAACTCATCATTAATCATGGCGCAAAATGTGGCACAACGTAAGATACATGGTAGGTAAATAAGCCAGACTATATAGATACATAGGTACAGAAATAACAAGAACAACAACAACAACAACAACAACAGCGAAATGGAAACCCACATCAATTTAGCCAAAAGTCAGAATTAGTCCGAGCGAAACCGGCAGCAGCTGAGTTGACGGTCAATAATATTTCACACCCCGGCAAGTGACCAAACATCATTAAGATGGCCCAGAAAATGAAGGGGGTTGCATGTTTGAATTGGCTGAGATGGGGTTTGAGGTTAGGGCGCTTTCGGAACGACAATGACACAAATGTTTATGACATGTAAAATGGTTTGGCTAATTGTGTCAAAGTGAGGTGGGAAAAAATACATATACAGAACAAGAGAAACAGAGAAAGAATACGGGAACGGGGACAAATTCGATCAATAATTTGACACAATGTTGGCAAACAAGCCATTGGGCGTGATGGAGTGTTGTTTAAGTAGATAAGAGAAAATTAAATTGATTTCAACTTAACATACACATGAACACGTGTGCAGGCAGTGTTGGCAAACACACGTGCGAAAGGTTACTTTAGATAACGATAATTGGTGTTGGTTGCTCAGTAATAAATATATATATAAAAAAAAGTCTAGTTAGTGTTGTAAAATATCCGTATAGATTTAAAATTCGTTTTATTTAAGTTAGTACTAGTGTTGTTAAGTGTCGGGATACGTTTGGGGGGGGGAAGGTGGGGGGGGGGAAGGTGGAACGCTGGAACGAAACAAGCTTTGGCAAGCAACAGCAGCAGCAGCGGCAGCAGACGAAATGTGGCTGCCGGCGGCTAACAGCAACAATTTTCAGCAACAGCCTCGTCCCCTCTCCCCCCCCCTTGCAGCTCCACCAACAACAGCTTTCAAGAGACTCTGGGAAAAAGTGAACGAGGAAGGAGAAGCGGGTAGTCGGGCGGGCAACATAAGGTCGCCGCGACGGGTTGCCAAATGTTTTGCCTTTGACTCCCTCGGGCTCTTCCTACAACAACCTCTCCCCCAACCCCACAATTCATATTGTGCTTTGATGAGTGGGTGGCCCACCAGCAGACGGTAAGAGAGGGCCGCCAAAAGCCAGAGACTCTGTGCTCTGGGAGTTTTCTGCTGAGCATTTTGATGAGTTTTTAATTGGTTGTTGTTGTATTTTTTACTTGTGCCGGAGTTCAGGCTACCAGAAATAAGATTAGGGGCTTGTACATCGCAGTAGATATTCATCATGCACTCAGTGTGTTGATAAAGCTATCAAATGGGGAAAGTTAGCGTCATGTTGCTGTTGTAAGCACAGGATTATATACATACATATTTCTCGCAATGATTTGAAATGGATTGGTAACGGACTGCAGCTAAATGACTTTCTTGTTGACATTTAATTTCCTTTGCATGTGTTTGCATCAGCTGATCTCACTGTTAACATCAGCAATAAAAATTCAGCACATTCCATAACATTTAACATTAAAATAATTGCAGCTGCCTCTCTCTCACTCTCTCTCCCTCTATATCTACTTGCATTTGCAGCATACTAACATAAGCAACAACAATTTTGCACATGTTTAACATTACTTTGCTCATACTTAACATGCGAATGAAATCCACAGCTAATGTTATCGGTAACATTTCATTAAACACGCAATCTAATCCATATGCTTACATGCATATGTATGTATGTATGTATACATACACTCGTATATGTATTTACTTAATTGTCCCAGTGCTGCATTCGTAGGTATGAGAAAGGGGGAGCGCGGCGCCACACGTTGTTGTTGCTACCGCCTTTTTTTCGCTGCTGTTATTTACGGCAAACTGTCATCAGTGTCAACAGCAGCAGCAGCAACAGACATTGGCGGCCGCCGTCGTTTGCTCATTTGTCAAAAAAAAAAAAAAAACAACAACATAAAGCAGAAAAAATAAACCGAAGCAAAGAGCAACGGCCAAGCAGACAGACGAGAGAGCTTGAGCGTAGACTGTGCATAGAGCGAGCAGCAGGCAGCCGTCAAACAGTTTTTGGGGCAAAAAATAAGGAAAAAAAAATGAATCACACAAACACAACAAGCCAAAGAGCGTGTGCCGACGCACGGCTGCTGTTGACGTGACGACGTCGGCGTCGCTGCCAAAAGCAATGAACGTGCGTCGACGACAACGACGTTGGCGGCGCTTTGGGAGCAGTTGACGGTGACGCCAACGCCGATGCCGATGCCGACGCCGACGACGCCGTTGGAAATGTGTTACAAAGAGTGTTCTACAGCTGTCCACTGTCCGGGGTCTTGCTATCTCTTTCGCATCTTGTCGGTCACTTTGTTTTAAGTTCATAATAAATGCGTTGCGATATGCGAGTAAATTGCATGTGTATGATTGTGTGTGAGTGTATGTGTGTGCGAGACTGCAAAACTGTATAGTCTGTTATGCTGACCAGCGGCTTCAAACTGTAGCAACATTTTCAACTTCTTTGACTTGCCGTTGTTGTTGTTGTTGTTGTTGTTGTGGTTGTTGTTGCTGAGGCAAATTAAAGTGGCATGCAGAAGTTTTGTAAAAAGCAACTGCAAATAACACACACACACACACACACACAGGGAAGAGAAGTTGGCAAAAAGACGGACAGAAGAAGTAGCAGGCAAAACAAGTTGATGATTCTAAGTGGTTAAAGAAGTTGAAAAGTCACAAACTGGACAAGAGCATTCGGGAAGGGGCAGGGGAGGGGAGGAGAGGAGAGAGAGAGAGAGACAGGGTAGCGCCAGGGTATATGTGGTAAGTAACGAGCAGCTGTTGACTGAAAGTTGTGCAAGAAATTGTGTTGCAAGTTTCTCCATTTGCAACCAAGAAGAATAAGAAGAAGACCAAACAAGCAGCACGGAATGTGAATGAGTATAAGAAGAAAAGAAGCTGCCGCCGCCCGCTGCGCTTTTGATTAAAGTGCAAAGCTTTTTTTCCAGCCCCCTCCTAGAGGGCGCGCCTAATTGAGTGAGTTCTTCAGTTAACCAAGTACCCAAAAGAAACTCAACTCGGAGTTGAGCTAGGCTTTACAGTTTTAATTGCACGGCAAGTTGCCAAATCTAACTAAAACGTCCAGACTTTGGGAAAACAGCCTTGAGCACGTAAACAAGATTTGCATAGAAGTAGAAAAAAAGAGTTGCTGGCTAAGAAAATTGCACAGAAATCTCGCAGTATCTATGATATATCTAAAGTATGGCATGTAATTAAAAGGGAATACATATATGTAAGGATATATTAAAATGATTGTCCTTAATCAATGCCCATTATTAACTGAGTGTAAAGCAGACTTGGAAGTTTCCCCAGAAATTACCCCCCTAAAACTTTCTATCTACTTAGCATTAAATTATCCAATTACTGCCTTGAGTGGCATCTTCTGCAGCTTTAGGCCAACACAAGAAATTCCAAGCCATGTCATAATCATTGTGGAATTTTCAACAACAACAACAACAACAAAAACACCTCATTTCACCTTTTTGCCACATCATTTTCATCACTTCACTTGGCCCACGAATATTGCCAGCATAAACAAAATTTCCGACTCGCCGATAAACATGCATAATGTACACGCACACACACACACACACACACGCGCGCACACATACATATGTAAACTAAGTGCATACCAAAGAAGCCAAAAGGAAAAAAAGAGCACAGCAGCTGGCAAAGGGAGGCAGGGAGGGAGGGAGGCAGAAGAAAGAGAGAATAATCAGCGTTCTTTCACTTTTGAGCACTCAAAACAATATGAAAATCCTTGACCTTATTATAATGTGGGGCCGGGCCATAAAGCGCGAGACGAAGCTACTAAAAAGTGATAAATAGAAGAAAATGAGCTCGCGATAAGTTTCAGATTTGCGGTACATCAACGAAAACAACAACAACAACAACAACAACAGCTTAATGAGCTGAGCTCAGCAACACAACCACAACTACAACAACAACAACAAGAAAGCGCCGCCTCATCATGTAATGCAGAAATTTGGTTCGTTTTATTTTCATTGCTTCTTCTTCTTCTTTTTCTGCGCTCTCTTTTGACATCGCTTTTCGGGCAAAAAAAAAAAAAGAAGCCAATAACCTTGAGGCAGGTTTTTCACATGAGACAAACGTCGCGTCGCTGAAAATCAACGCCAAAGGCAAACAAAACGAAAGACAAAAACAAATATGAAGCGCACTGTATAATAATAAATATATAAACCACATCCAGCCCCCAGCCCCCCCCCCCCCCCCCCCACCGCCCTCCACTCCACATACCCCTAGCAGGCAAACCAAATTGAACCTGTGCTTATTAAGTGGGCGGTAGGCGGGGCTGCAAATGTAACTGTGCTAAAACTCGCTGATTATATGTACATATGTATGTATGTAAAAAGAAAAATTGAGCAAGGGCCAAGCCGAAGTATGATATCATTTGGAAATCAGCTGAAGAACAACAAAAAAAAAACAGCGCAGCTTTCGGTTAGGCTAATAATTGTATGAGTATCAAGCCAACTTTCGAATTGAGTCAATAAATTCATAACATTTATAGTGCATTATTATTCATTATTACTTATTCATGGAATTCCAGTTGCCATAAATGAATCACACTCTAAAGAGTTTTAATCAAAAATATTGAAATATAGAAAAACTACGGAGGATAAATCAATATTAATGCAAGAATGAGTCATGGGTTGGAAATGAAGAAATCCAAGAAAATATCTCATGGCTTGAATAAAAGTAAAATATGGGGAATACAAACGAAATGTAGCAAATGTGTTTCTCGTTTCTTGAATAGAATGCCAGCTCTAAATTAAAATTGATTAAAGCCGAAAAGATGGAGCTCAACAATTTTTATTTATTTCATTTGAAATGAATAAATTTGAATATGAGTTCTACAAAATCAAAAAACCTGAGGAAAAACCTGCAAAAAACATTCATTACTTATTCAATTTTTGACAATTCTATTACATCAATATCATTTATCAAATTTCCGAAGTTCAATCACTTTCGTAGTCGATAAACATTAGCCAAATGTTATACTATCAATATAGCTAATAGTTTATGTTCAACTTGGTTCATTAAAAAGAAAACCTTCCATTCAAAATAATTTGATCTACTAACAGCACGCCTTTCAATGCGATTCTCATCCAGTTTAACTTATCGGAGTATTAAAATGCCTTCAACAGTGTGAGCAAAAATTCGAATTACAGCTCGTTGAAGCCGTGTCGGCGAACACAAATTATTTTCTAGGTCATTGGCAGAAAGAAAAGCCTAAACTTGGCCCAAACACACCCACACAGACACACTTTCTGCTTGTTGTTGTTGTTGCTGCTGTTGAAGAATCATTAATCATTGCCAGTTAAACAATAAGAGGCACAAACAAGTGGCATACGGCGACAAAGCCAGAGGGAGATGCGTGAGGGTAAATATCGGAGTATGTACATAAGAAAAGTGAAACCCAATGAATGTCAAACTGTTTGGCGTGTGACGAACAATGTACAAAAGAGAGTCAAAGCAGCAGCGACAGGCGAGTACGGCAGGCAGCAAGACGACAAAGGCAAGCTTTACGGGTACAGCCTGTTGAAAAGGTCAAAGTTGATGACACAACAAGAATTAACCAAGTATTTTTCGGCTTACGGCCAAATTGTAGCTTAAACGCCCTTTAATTCTCATACGCACTTGCATATAAACTGAAAGTGAGCAAGAAGAAAGAAAATTTAATTATATTACAAACTAGATAGTAAAGGGAAAGTTACTGACTAGAATATCAAGTATCTAAATAGTAAATGGATTATAGACTAGCTGGAATGAAGTCAAAAGTGGGAGACTTGCAAACAAACTGTCACGACTTTTAATTTTCAAGAAATTGAAAATTAAATTTAAGGGCAAATGTGTCGCCAATCGTATGGAAAGAATTTATAAAAATAAAGTGAATATAAAAGTGGATATTAACTGAAATAAAGTAAACATGGAGTACACACAACTTAGGAAGTTTAAATCGGAATGCGTCATACTGTCTCGGACGGAAGAGTATACGGCAAATTTAATGGAAATGAAGTGATGTCAAAAGTCGCATTAAGATTCATACAAATAGAATGTAAATGTAGCCAAGATTCAATTCTGCACGAATCATTGGTAGATATACAGATTATACAAGTACAAATTCAAATAATCGATCAAATAATCGATCAAATAATCGATTAATTGTTCCAATAATATAAACTGGCGCAAAGCACAAATCATGTCACATTAAAGTGAACGTGTATTTCAACTGAACAGAAAACAAATTAGAGAATAAGAAGTGAGATTCACAGATTGATATCGATATCGATAACATCATATCGATATTGATAAAAATTATTGATTAATTATTCAAACTTTTGATAAAGTTAAAGGCTCAAATTTTGTTTTTCCAACTGAATTTTTTTAAGTAAACAAGCAGAATTATTACTTAAACAATAATTACAAAATCAACATACAAAGAAACGGTAATCGATTTAAGATATCGATAACTATATCGATATAGTTTCAAATTGTTTGAAAAGTAGATTTTTTAACTCAACATGAAGCTTGAATTATGAATCGATTAGTTCACGTTCATTAATCGATTAGAGTCAGAATTCCGCCTTTAGATAGAGTAATCGATAGATGACTTGGCTTTCATGCCAAAACAATGTTTACTCTAAGCATTACAAACTTGTTGACCAGATTGCCAAGACACGCCCCACTTGAGGCCATTAAAAATGTTAAGAGAAGGTCGACATTTATACGTCGAAGCTTGATGAGTTCCCGAGTACCAGACGAAACGAACGGGACTGAGAAGGACTGAGAAGGACTGAACAGGACACGCACACAGCATCGCTCGACCCTTTTAATAAGCATCGTCGTCAGTTTTCAACAGGGTCAGGTCAGAAAATGTCATAAACGTCATCGGGCGAATGTCGCCCATAAACTTTAAGCTCTTGTTTGTTTGTATGGCACGTGTATATGTATGTATGTGCAGATGGGGGGGAAAAGTGAAATCTATAATAAAATTTTCCTTTTAACACGTTTCATTTTGGGCGCATCATCTACAATGTTTTTATCTCATGCACACTCTTTTCGCACGCTTCGAAGGCAGTTAAAACATTTTAATTTTCCCCGCCAGATTTTATAGTGACTCGTCATAAATTTCCAGTCAAGTTGCTTTATCAATGCGACACGCAACGGAACTCAGGTCTGCATATAACTTTCGCTTGAGCGACCAGCAATTGGTATTATATTATCTGGGTCGGGGAATGGGTTGTACTTAAACATCGAACTTAACTAACACTCACACTGTGTAGCAGGAAAGTCGTTAATCTTTCTAGAAATGTGCCCATGACTCACCTGCAAGGAGATAAGAGAAACGAAAACGAGAATTAATTTACATTGTTGCTAAAAATAGAGTTACATGCAAGAAAAATAAATAATATTGTGACTCGATTGGGGTTTCTACGCGGATCCCCGCGGATATATATATATATATATATATGCATGTCTATGGCATATGGCATATGGGTAAAGTTCAAATGCTGAAACGAACGTTTATGCAAATGTTTTGGATTTTGTTTTCGTTTGTTTTCTTATGCGATTTGTGAAAGGAAGTTCGACCGATTTCTTATGTAACAGTAGAAAAATTCCATATTCAAGTTGTCGTCAATGACGCAAGTAGCAGGGGCTTTATATATATATATACATATATATACCCATTTTTAAGGGTATATAGCTTGAAGCTAATAAAATGATTAGCTATTGGATATTTGTGTTCTCACAGTTAACACTGCAAATTGCAGTTGTTTGAACATCAAACAAGTAAAAGGTTCTAGTCGGGAGCTCCCGACTAGGGTCTACCCTGAACCCTCTTCTTCCAACATCAAATGCATATATATATTCTATTTTAGAAGCTATATGTCAACTTTGGTGACTCTAGCTCTTATTATTTACCAAAATTGACCAAAAAACAGGATATCGATATCGATTTTTATCGATTGCTTGGAAACGGAGTAAGTTATCGATTATCGGAAACAAACTCGATCTGCGCGGGAACTAGGAGCATCATTCGGACGGATGGACGGACGGACAGACAGACGGACATGGCTAGATCGACTCGGCTATTGGTGCTGATCAAGAATATATATACTTTATGGGGTCGGAGATGCTTCCTTCTGCCTGTTACATACATTTGGCTTTCGCACGAATACAATATACCCTTATACCCATTTTTAATGGGTTCGGGGTATAAAAATATATTATTATGCAGCATTTCAGTAATAAAGTTATTGAGAGACCTTTTCGATTAGCTACGGGAAATAGTATAAAGCTGCTTTGTCCGGCTCAAGTGTTTTTCCCCCAAGTATTTTTCACGGATATGCGAAAATCCATTCACAATTTCTTCTTAAGTTAATATAATATGTTAATGTTTAATATAATGTATGAGATTTTCGTTCTTAACTATTTTTTATAAATCTATAAGAATTCATTTATTTTAAAATAATATTTATTGATTTGCCATTGCAAACAGAAGCTAAATTTAATAGTTATCTAGCTTTAATAGCCGCAATTCTATTGAATTAACAAATTCAAAATAAATCATGATTATATACAAAGTTTATTTATAGTAATCACACTCAACCGAGATCTATAAGTCACTCAACTATTTGTTTCAACAGCCATTAAAAAATAGAATAGAATGTTGGGCGAATAAAAGTCCAAACAAAACAGTGCACTTAATTAATTAGGCTAATTAATTGGGCTATGCCGAAAGTTCCAAACTAAACAGCGCCGAGCACGTGCTCGAAGACAAAACGAAATAAAACAGATTGAATGAATGCCAAATTGTAAAATGCCAAAAGAACGGAAACCCAAGTGAAAGATACCACGAGCTAAAGCCAAAACAAAACTCATCAAGGGAATATGGCCCGACCAGGCACTACTAATTTTGCGGCAATAATTATATGGAACGCGGTAAACCAAAAATTAAATGGAATTCTGCTGAAATGTGCGACTGAATGTGGTTTCCAAATGTGCTTCAACAAATGCATAGATTATTTGTGTACATCAACTTTATAAGCTATTTCAATCTAAACATTTATTTCATGTATTTCTTTTTTTTTTTGTATTTTGTATTTTCGTAACCGCAAACTGATAAGCGATTATACAATACGTGAGTGGCCGGGACTCGAACTCGCAGTCGGACTGCAATCTTTGACAACTTATCAGCGAGTGCAAATAAAAAACACAGAAGCTATATAAATATGTAGAGCTTCTATAGCTAAAAGGGAAGCCAAGCAGAAAGAACGGGGGCGAACTAAATCAAAATCTTGCCTTGGACTTTGTCTTTATTCGAGCCAAATTTAACTTGAATTTGTACTACTTTAATTTAAACACGTTTCTGCTCATACGTGAGTGCAAGAGGTTAATCACTATGCGAATTGTAACAGGTAAGTCTGTGAACTATGGAACTATCAAAAAATCATTTAAGTAAGTATTTTTAAGTGAACGAGAGGATATATTCGAAGACTTAATACCCTTGTAGGCATATTCATATACTATGTGAGTATAGTGAAGTTCGTAAATGTTTGAAAACAGAATATTGAACCTAACTTTCAACAGATCCATCTTACGGCAGCTATATAATATAGTTCTCTGATACGGCCGGATCCGACATATTTACTGCCCGCAAAAAAAAACGGAGCTAAGCAAAGTGTTAAGTCGATAGCTTTAAAACTGTAAGATATGACTATTGATGCTGATCTAGAATATATGTATTATCTATGGGGTCGGAGTTGTCTTCTTCTATACATTTGATGACAAAATTCTAATACTCCCCCGTACAAAGGTATACAAATCTCAATGGTTTAATTGTCGGGCAACATAAATATAAAATATAAATATAAATTATGTTGTTTTATTAAAAGCCTATTTGACATTGACGCTAAATAGAATGCTTCTGTCACATATCATGTGTAAGGGTCTAAACAGTATTTGTATTTTTTTTTTTTATATTTCGAAAAGTGAAATATATGCCTTACATATTTAAGACACGTTTATAAATTGATTAAACACATATAAATTTGCAAATTTCCCAAATTTAAACAAGTTTCACAATAAAGTTATCAAATTATAAATTCTTCAATTAAATAGTTGAGTTTGTGTATCGTAAGCGAGGCATTCATTAAATTGATATCGTTTTGTTAGTCAGTCGCCTTCACGCACCGCACAACCCTTCCTTTTAGGGTTACCCTCTGCCGCGCCCTTGCCTTATTTGTCGCTTATGTTCTCTTCCATATATACTGCTCTATTTTAAATTGTATCGATCAAACTGCGTGTGCAATAACAACAGCAACAACAACTTTTTAACAATCGAAATGAAAATGGAAATGAAAATGTAACGTCAATCAGTCAGTCAATCATTCAGTCAATCAGTAGACTCTTTCGCTCTGAAATTGCTGGGTTTAAATTCTTAACAATACAATACAATATTTTGATAAACATATTTAAAATTCTGTAGTAAGCCATATACTTCATATATTTCTTCTTGATTTGGCATTTGTGTTTTGCTTTTGTTAAAAATATATATATTCTTCCTATTTTAAATGACCTTGTTTCGCTATTCTAATTGTTCACCTTGAGTTACTAAGCTCTCTTCACAAGAAAATAAGTAAAAGTGTTCTCGACGTGTTAATGGGTTTTTTTGTATGCCATTTATCCCGCTGTCCAACTTTAGAAATACATTTCTGACCCTTTTCACCATCAACAGACAAACATCTAAATCTATTTTACCGCTTCAAACTTGGAAAAAGTCCAATAGAACACTAAATATATAATAAAGAGAGCATCATGAACAATTTAAAATGGTCAAAAACAAGCAAGACTATATAATATTGTCTAAAGAAGTCATCCCCAAAATATCTAACTCAAGCTCTACAAGCCTTACATGAATGCATGAGAAGCGAAAAGAGAGGCGAGATATAAAAGACAGCGAGTGCAGAAAAGAGCGCATGAGAGCGTGCAAGAAAGGCAGAGCAGACAGAGAAAATGAGAGATTAGACTGAGGACCGAGGACTATCTGATCTGGAAAAGTATTCATTTTCATATATAGCTCTGCTAACAGTTTGTAAGTATTTTTGTGATTTGTTTGGTTGGTATTTTACAACACTATGCAAGCAAACGCAGCTGCTGGCATTAAAAAATAAATATGCCATTGTCAAACGGTTTGCGACAGATGCCGCATTTGTTGGCACAAATATCACCAAAAACCAAAACCGAAACCAATGAAAAATCAAATCAACAACAGAAACAACAACAATAACAGTTAGACAAAACAAAGGCGGGCACAAAATTTAGGCCAAAGACAAACAAAAGCGGCTACCAAATTGCATTAGGCCAAATCACAGTTGAAAACTTTTGAAGCATGAAAAAAAAAACAACAGAAACGAGAAACATGTGCAGCACAACAGGCAAAGCATAAACTAACACAAAAAAAAAAAAAAAAAAAAAAAAAAAAAAAAAAAAAAACAGCAAAACAACCTTGACAACAATTAAGACACACACACACGCGCGCACCCACAGTTAATAGGAAGCGCGCGGTTATAAACGCACGCGTGCAAAAACGCAACGAAAACCGACGAGGTAATCAATCAATGTAAGCGGTTTTAAACGCGCCCAAGACAGAGCGAGGATAGCCAATGCGAGATAGCTAGAGAGAGAAAGAGAGAGAGAGAGAGTGTGTGTGTAATTGGTATTGATAAATTAAGTAAGCAAAGTGTGTCGAGCACAAGAAGCTTATTTAATGAAGCGCAACAGAATGCGAACAGCGTAAAGGCAAATACAAAGAGATAGAAAAAACAAAACGAAAACGAAAAGAAAACGCGACACAGAAAAAATTGATTTACATATATATTTGCTGTGATTGGCTCAGTTTTAAATGGAGAAAAACTTAACTGACATGCATATATAGCTGAAATTGGCAATGGAAACAGCATGTGTTTGGTAAAGTTAGGGCAGAAAATTGTTAAAAATTCTTGTATTTTTTCCATTTAAAAAAAATTAAAATTTCATCTTCAGCAAGTTGTCGCTATGGAGTCTGAATTCGGTCGAATATAGTATGAGAAAATTCTAGTTATTAATTGAAGAATTTAAAAGATACAAATCTGTTCGCATCGGAACTAAATTTCTGATCAATTCTTCTTCTTACAGTCAATACAAATGTCTTCATTTATGATTAAACGCTTTTAACTATTCCCTCTGAGAATTAGACATATGTAAGTACTTCTAGGTTTAGATCTCGCAACGAATGACAATAATAAATCTGTGTTATTATTATAAAAAATGATGAACCTCAAAATTATCTGATAATTGTAATTAATCAGAAATTGATACAGATTTAATTGGGAACTTGTTTAATTGACTTCTCTTGTCATATAACTACTTAAGATATATATTTTTATATTAAAAATGAATTGCAACCAATTAAAAATTGTTTTATTTTTTTAATTGCAAATATATTAATTTTTCCCATAAAAGAATCCCAACTAGAAACGTGCAATATTTCTGGAATCTGGATATCTATAGCCATTATTTTTAAATAATTTTCATGATAAAATCTACATTTTTAGCCTCATTTGTTTTTTCTCTGCATTACATTGGCTAAATTTAAATGCAGTTCAATAAAAGTCTGTTTTATTCTCATCGGCCACGCCCATAATGCTGTTCGCACACATCCTTCAAAGCTCAACCCGACTTCGCTCGTTTGGCGCTACTTTTGTGGCAAATCCTGGCAAACACATAAGCCCATACCCACACACACACATACACACACACATATACATATATTACACATGCACAGACCGGAGCTGAATATTTCTCCCCCTTACAACCCCGCCTGGTGTTGTTTTCTTTTGAGCTTTTCTAATATGGCCACACGCTTTTAAGTTGAGCGCCTAAAACGCTTCAACTACCACACACACACACACACACACACACAAGCGGCCCTTTCCTTTTACTTTGAAATGCAACATTGAACTGTCAACCGCTGTGCTACACAGTGCACCCTCCCCCTTCCCCCCCTCGCTCACAGCTGCCCCCCTGGCGCACTTGTTCACATTGCATTTGGCACATGCAATTTCCAAATGCAAACGCAAAACTAAGTGAGGCCTAGACTACGTCAGACTGAGTCAATAGGCGCAGGGAGCGGCAGCGGAAGCGGGAGCGGGTGTCTAGCTGAGATCTGAGTTTGGTTTCGAGTTTTTTGCATCTTTGCAAGTTGCAAGGACTTGTGCATGTTGCACGTTTGTTGGTGTCCCTTTCATCCCGACTGGGCTCTGCTCTGTGCTGGTCTCTCGGCGCTTAGTTTTGTGTTGGGGGCAAGTTTAATGGCGGCTATAACCCAGAAATTGCATGAATACTCAAGTACTTTCATCTAGCCAGTCCCGCACCCCTCCCCCTCTTGAGCGTAGCGACTACCCTGCCCAGTCGAGTTACATTTCCCGCCTTGGCCTCGTACATAAATCATCATTGCTTTTGAGCTTGCGTCGTTGAGTCCTCGACGCTGAAGTTGTCCTCGTTGTCCCACTCACACACACACACACACTCACACACACGCATTCGCCCTGCGTCCTTGGTCCTGTCTTTCCTTTGGCTTTAACTGCAATGCCTTTTGTTTTTTTCCGCTTCAAGTAGCAGTTTCTTTTCGGCGCACCGACTCCCCTTCTTCCTGCTGCTGTTGCCCCTCTCTCTTCCAGTCTGCATGGTTACACGCCCCCTTTCCTAGCGCCCACTCCTGGCAAGTCCTTTGAAGTTTTGTTTATGTGCTGGTCGCTTGGCTGCTGACATTTTATAGCCTCATTGGCGGCAGTTACGCCTCGTTTTTTGGCGCTCTAATTGAGCGTATGCCTCGCAACCAGCAGCCGGAATCGGTATCGGAATCTGGGGACCCTCAAATAGGACGCCAGACATAAGAATATATGTAGCAGGGCGAGAGGTGACCGAAGAGTGACTTACAGCCATATACAGTTTATGCAAATTTATTATTAAATAATTGTAATGAAATTGTTTCGAGAATTGATATAATTACTAAAAGTAATCGATAACTTTGGCGGCCATTCAATAACTAGAGTATAGAGTAATTGGATTATCGATTTGGAAATTTATCGATTGCAAAATGTAATCTGTTTACAGTACTTCAACAATAAATAGAATAACTGACTAATGTTATTAGTTGAATTTTAACTGCGATATCTTAGCAATCGCATCAATATAAATTAAAGTATCGATAAAAGTGATATCGATTTTTTCTTAAATAAACCTTAATTGCATGTAGATGCAACATTAAATTAAATAATTAAACAATCAAGACAAAAATCGATCGAATTAGATAAGCCTTACTCATAAATTGGTTTCCTTTAAGAGACAGTATATTAAACAGATTTATCGATATCGATATGTTATCCTCAGTCTTCAACATTCGTCACCAAATAATCGTTTATCATTTGCGATATTTCAGCAATCGCATCAGCATAAGTAAAAGAAAGTATCGATAAATGTATAGCGAAATTTTCTTAAATGATGCAACTTGAAATTTAGTCATTAAGTAATCAAAACAACAATAGTTTATTGATAAACCTTGGTCATAAATTGCTTCCCCATATGAAGAAGCACGCTGTTGAACAGGTTGTCATATCGATTACACACAAGCTTGAACGATTTTCGCCCACGCCGTGTTAATCCAGTCAGTTCACACATTTTGCCATTAAGCCAGCTGCTCCACGTGTCGTATACATAATATATATTTACGTGTCGATTGCTCTTTGAACTACTTTGCCAGACAATTTTATTAACTGCTGCGGCAACATTATTATCAGCTTTATCATAAATATAATCAGTGAAACATTTTCAACGGGCAAAGAATTCGTTTGTCCGAGCATTCAAATCGAATTTGGCTAGCGCAATATTCAAAAGAAAAACTCTATGGTAAGAGGGGGACAGAAAAAGATGCCGACGATGATGATGATGATGATGATGATGATGATGTTGATAATGATGATGACAAGTCTCGAATATGGCATTCAAAAAGTTAACCAACTTAATAATAAACTCTAAGCCATAAGCAGCTTTTGAGCTGGCGCACGTCCCATCTGCCTGATAGTTCAACTTTTGACGCTGATTAATTTGTGAGTAGCGAAAGATACTTACATAGAGAGAGAGAGAGAGAGAGAGAGAGAAAGAGAGAGAGAGAGAGGGGGGGGGGGGGAGAGTGAAAGAGAGATAAGCATTGAAATTCGAGTTTCTGACCCGATAAGGCGACTTGCTACTTGGTTCTCGTTGAGTTTTCTTGTTATCTTTCATCGCTGTTGAAATATTTGCTGCTTTTGCTGATTTTGCCAGCATTTTTGCACGTTTTGTTTGCTTTTGTAGGCCCGACTGTTTGTTTTGTTACGTGCTTGCGCTTTGCGCTTATCTAATTTGCATTGTTATCTGATATTGTACCTGAACAATGCCGAAACAGTCACAGTTCCACCTCTCGTTGTATTAAGTTTGCTTTTGCTTAAATTGGGCCATATTTAAGTGGTTTCTATGGCTCGTTAAATTATGCAAAATAATCGATTATTGATATGAATTAAGATGTTTTCAAATATTAAATATTATACACTTTTCGTGAATGGAAAAGTAGAACCAGGCAGGCATATCAATAAATTAGCATCAACATATTCTATTACAAATACCCATCGCTTATCGATAATCTATCATGTTATCACACCTCTTAACACAATCTCCGCTTGTGCCTCAATCCAATTGACGCGGGAGTTGTCTCGCAAAGCAAATTATGACTAGTCCGTCGTCTGTCCGCAACTTGAATAAGATTCAGACTGCGTCTGGCAACCAATTTGCCTGAGAACCTATCGTTTCTTCAGTTGCCAGCCTGACGATAACATCTACAATCGCACACACACACACACGCACACACACACACACACAGACATTAACCGCAACCAAAAACTTTAACACATTTTCATTTCTTTTCAACGCGCGCTCACAAATACTACAAGTGCTGAAACGAGTGTGAGAGAGCGGCAGCGGGTGCGGGAATAACAAAGTTAGAGCCACTCGCAGCCGACGAGGAGAGAGCGAAAGAGAGAGAGGGCGAGAGAGAGTGAGGAGGGAGAGGCACGTAATTTAATAAAATGCCAAAGTCCTCGACTGCACATTGCACGCCAAACGGACAGACGGACAGAGAGACAGACGGCAAGAACGTGAGAGACACCTGCCGCCCACGCGAGAGCACTGCCCAACACACGTGCGCTCAGAGCACACACACGCACACGCGCGCACACACACACACATAAGTTTGCGTTAGTGTGTGAGTTGAGGATTTTACTCGAATGAAATTGCAATACAAAAGTATATGAAATGAATGTCCGTGCGCGCCGGCGGCTTTGCTGCCAGCAGCTCTCGCATTACAGTTGCCAATTCACAAACAGTTCCCAATGTGAATTATGAGAAGGTTGTGTAAAGAACAGTTGTGCGCTTGCATGTGTCTGTGTTGTGTGTGTTGTGTGTGTGTGCATGTTTATGAGAACTCTTGCCCGAAATTTAGACAAACTTGCAGGCCAATGTATGGTAAAAGAAATTGCATAAAGAGAAAACGTCTGTCGAATAATAAATGTCGAAGAAGTTTAAGATGGTTACGTATTTGCAATAATATTAATCAAATTTTAAATCGAATCGGTTTTAGAAACCTAACTGTTGAAATCTGTATAATCGATCTATGCGACGAGAGTAACATAATCGATAATATTTACACAAGATATTAAATGGGAATTCTATCTTTCTTAAAATCTTAAAATATCTCTATAATAATATTTAAGTACTTATCGTTAGTATCAATAACCAATATTTATTAGTTTGATAAATCAAAGCTTACAGCTTTTAATATTATCGCTGATATCCAACGCAATCAAAGGCATTTAAAATTCACCAAATCAAGCAAACACTTTGCGCATCTCTTTTGTTAGTCAGTTTTAGCATTTATGCATTTTATGGCGCCCATTTGGCTGCCCCCGTAGACTTCCCATCTGCTCGCACAGTTTGAAGTTAACTGCAATTTCATTTCGCAATGCGACACATACACAGGCACGTTCCATCTCTCACACTCTCCTTCTCTCTCTATCCCACACACGCAAGAGTAACAGCAACAGTAACAGCGACAGCAACAACATCAAACAGGCTGATTAACACTTCATTTTGCATGCAAAAACTTCAATCACTGACTGCAGCGCCAGCAGCGCAGCAGCAGCAGCAGCAGCAACAACAGCAACGACAATATGAAAAACGTGTCGATGCATGTGCGCCATGAATGTCACGCAGACGAGTCAGCCGAATACAAAACTAAAACGAAAAGCAAAAACAAAACTTAACCCAACCCACCCACAGAGCACAAAACATTGACGTCGTCGTTGAGTGTTTCTCATGCCAACTCGCTCTTTCTCTTGCTGCCCCTCTCTCGCTCACTCTGCTCTTCATGGTACATGTGTGCGTTTGTATGGTTTTAGTTTTTTTTTTTGTTTTATTTTCATAAAATGCGCATAGTTTAATGTCTATTGCTTTTTATTTACTTTTAAACGTTTTCGCATGTTTTTGCAGCATGTGCATTAGTTTTAATGGCAATGGCCAACATAAAAATCTCATAAGCGTCATATTAAACACTGGCTGCAATTGTTGTTGTTATTGTTGTTGCAGTTGCAGCTGACGCTGACGTCGTCGTGCTCGGCGTCAGCAGCGCTGCATTGCTTGTTGCTCTAGCTGTAAAGCTATTTGTTATGCACAGCAATTATTGTTAATGCGAGACAATCGTTGAGTTGTATAGTATATTGTATAGAAAAAACGATAACTAAAGGAAATATTCAACAACAAAATTTAATATCTATATTTTGAGCAAAATTTTCTCTAACAATTGAAGTTTTAGTATCATAAGCACAAAGTAGGCCAAGTTAAATAGACTAATAATTATTATAAGAAATAAATGCATTGTTAATACTCTTGGTGATTAATCTCGTAATTGGCTATCGATTAACATTGTTCGATTACACATACCTTTGGCTCATCTTCTCATTCTGTTTCTTTTTTATTTATCATTTCATGCAGCTGCACAATTGCATACTAGTATATGCATATGTTATAATTGAGAAAACAATCCCCAGACATGTGGCGCCCACTGCGTGAGACGGGCAGAGAGAGAGAGAGAGAGGGGGGGAGAGAGCACATGTCCTTGTTGTTGTCTTATTTCCATTTTATTTGAATGCAAATTCTTTTATTCAATGGCAAGAAAATTCCACAAAATCCAGCAGCACCGGCAGCGGCGGCAGCGACGCCCACTTAACGCAAAAGCAGCAGCAGAAAAAAAAAGTAAATTTAGCAGCGCACATATGTTGTTGTTGTTGTTGTTGCCGGCGGTTGTTTTTATAAATAAACGGCAACAAGCTGCTCGCAGCCAAAGCAGCAACAAAAATAGACAACTTTGAAGGCGACTTGTGCGTAGACAGCTAAGGCGAGAGCGGAAGAGAGCGCACAGTAAACAGCAAGAAGCAGCAAAGAGCGCCGCTCAAGGAACAGAGAGGGAGAGCGAGAGCGAGAGAGGCGCCGTCTGCAAACTTAAGAGCTCTGAGCCTTACTCAAACATCATCTATTTTTAGCAAAATGTACTTATTTTATTTACTTTTCACTATTTTTGATTTCTTTTTTTTTTCTATTTGTTATTAGCTTAAATAATTTGCAGTATCAGGTGTTGGCTCCGATTGCTATTCTTGAACCAATAAACCAATAAAAAAATATACAAAAATGTATAAATAACTTGCTAGCGCTACAATTTATGGCCTTATAATTGCCTGCCGTCGCATTTGTGCAATTTTCTATTTTTAACCCCACATTGCTTGCGCTTGTTTTTATCCATTTATTTATTTATTTATTTGCAAAACAGTTGTTTTATTTTGTTGTTTCTGCTGTTGCTTTTGCTGTTGTCGTCGTCGTCGTCGTCATAGGCATGCATTGCATGCATATTCGCTTATATTTTGCATTTTGCATTTTGCTTCTTAGTTTTTCTTGCCTTGTGCTTTGAGTTGTTTCTGTTTCGCCTTGCCGCTTGATTTATTTCGCTTGCCAATCAAGTGTTAAGCGAATTTGATGTCTCTCATTCCCACATGGCTGCTAATTAGGCATACGTTTTCTTCTTCTTCTTTTATTGTGCTCATTGGGCAGCCAGACAGGCGCAAAATAGAGAATGAGTCAGCAGTGCAATTGGCGAATATGTACAAAATTACATTAGAGTGACTAATTTTATAATGCATTCAGGGGAGTACCCAATATATACCTAGGTGGACACTCGTTTTGTCGTCGATTAATAAATAAATGCAAAAAAATATATACGATAAAAATCAAAAGTTATGGCAAACAACTTTGATTCGAGAATTTCGTGTAAAGCTTTATAAGCACAGAAAATATTCGGAGTGAAAACTCACATGGACGATGCACACAAGCATGTTTTCTTAATATTACGGTACAACACTGTTAGTTATGTGACTGTGTTAGTAAAAGTCCATGTTTGAGTGAGACAAAAATGAGACGAAACTTCTGTAAAGCTCACAACTCTCTTGCGTAGACCCTCTGCCGGCGTCAAAGTTGCCGATCAGGATTATGAGCTCGCACTTAAAGAGAGACAGTTAGAGCATGGCTGCGAGCAGATAAACTGAATGACTCACATTGAGAGCTTTCATATTTACATGACGCCTGATTTCTTATCACACAGAGAAGGGCTTTGATTTTTGCCGGCTTGCGTATAACATTTTGTATGCATGTTAACTTTGTTGAAAACAACAACAATAAATTGCAATCTTTTTTAAACCAGAATATTAACCCAATAGGAATTAGTAAATTAGCGGAATAACAATTTTCCAGCTCTCATTTTCCAAGTCAGCAAACGCGCAAAGTAAATGTAAACATTGCAGCATTTTAATATCAATTATACATTCTGTGATGCTTGGTATGGGGGGAATACCCCGCTGGCAAACAGCAATCAATAGGCATTACAATAACAATAGCAAAATGCGACAAACACGTACCAGAAATTTTCAACTAAAAGCCACTCAACTTATAAAATAAACAAAACAAAAACAAGGCAAATGCGTGACAAAAAGTGTTTGTGTGTATGCGTGTGTGTGTGTGTGGGGAGGAGATGAGAAGAGCTTGCGATATACTTGCACGCCGAAGCATTCTGTTGTGCTTACAAAATACGCAGCCTAGGAGAGGCAGAACATACAATGTAATCCACAAACAAATACTTGCACACAAAAATCACACCAACACTCACGCACACAGCAGGAAGCTAGCAATAAGCACAACGGCGTCGGCGTCGACGTCGGACGACATTTTATCGATCGTTAGCCAGCTCCGAGAGAGAGAGACAGAGAGATAGAGAGAGAGCGGCGGCGCGGAATAGCGGCGTGTTCAACTTAACTTACAAACGCACACAAGCATAAATATTTCATGTGCAAGCATTGCATTAATATTTCAGTTAGCTGTTGTTATTATTGCCGCTGCCGCTGCTGAGTAAATTGTCGTATTAACACCTAATTGTGGCAAACGAGTGAGAGCACTGAGAGAGAGAGAGGGAGTAAGAGAGCACAGCTAGGCAGCCGTTTACATTGGAGAGTCATTCAAATGTTGTTCTTTTCATTACAGTTTTTGTTGCTGTTGTTGTTGCTGTTGCTGCTGCTTCTGCTGCTGCCGGCAAGTGTGTGCATGACGTTAAGAAGCTTCAAAAACTACAACAAAGAAGGCAACAACAGCAGCTTTTATACACAATGCCCGCCCATTTTCAAGTGCAATTAAATATATTTATATAGAAAAAACACGAAATGCACTAAAAGTCTCCACTTTCAGCTTTTGTGTGCACTTTGAGTTTATGTGTCAAAGTTGAAAAGCAACTCAACATAAAGATACTAAAGATTCTCCAAATATTGGCAACTATCTGAAAGATCTATTTCCCAGAAGTATATACAACACACTGCAACGGTAAATGATATTTAGGTCAAAATGGCCCAACTTAAATTTTGAATTCAAATCAAAATATTTGCGCGTGTTTTCGAGAGAATTTCGAAATTTTTTATCTTGACGCGTTTCATTTCATTTCTGGCTAAATCGATCGTCGTGCTATTTTTGTTATACTTAAAGATAAATTTGTATATTTATAGACAAATAATAAAAATCAACAAAACCAACAATTAACAAGTCTGACTGCATTTTTATTCCCAAGATAGCAACAAATTTTGAGGGTTGTCTCCGATTTTAGTTGTCGAATAAAATATATATATTCTCGACATTTAATGGCTGAGAAGGGGTTAAAACTACTTCAGTTAACCGTTGCGTGACATGGGAAAGGGCAAGCGGGGGATGGCAAGGGCTTACAGGTAGCACAAGCACAAGGGTGGAGTATTGCAAGACATTTAAATATGCAAATTTATCGCCCAATTATTTTCTAATAGCCATAAAAATGAATAGAATGATTGAACTTTTCCATTAGTCGTTGGAAGATTAGAATAGAAACAACAAAAACATAATCGATAATATATAAAAACGTGTTGTTTATCGATAGATATACCGATAGCTATTTGCAGAGTTAGCGAGATGCTTCATCTTCTTCATTCTAATTTACGATATTCTATTTCCTATAAAATCATGAAAAGTGGCCAAGAACTTCAAATAGACTTCTTTAGTTAACCTTTTACCTGTGGCCAGCGTAATCGGCTTACATACGACACGTTACTTGGGCGAGAAACGAAGAAGAGAAGCAAGCGGGCGAAATGAAGAAGAAGAAGCAGAAGCAGAAGACCGCACAACTTCCTTAACGCGAGCGCTGTCTCTTCTCAACAATCAAACACAAACACTCATTAAAAAGTCCTTCAATAAAGGCTTCAGGTTACAATATTTCAACCACGACAAATTTTTATCCCTACACCGGAAATGCTGCGACAGAGTCAGAGAGAGAGAGAGGGAGAGAGAGCGACTGGCCAGAGCATTAAGCACAAAAACAAACAAACAAGGAACAGCAACAGCAACAGCGACCCCAAAGGCTTGTCGAGGACCTGTCCCTCCCCCCTCCCTGCCACGCCCCTTGCTGCCAATATTAATAACAGCCAAACAGGGCGCTGAGGAGGGAGAAAAAACGTCAACTGGAAATAAATGGCAAATAAGTTTTTTGTTTTTATTTGCAGTCAGCAGCCACGAAGGACACTAACTGACCCCCAAACCCGCCGTCCTCCTTCCTGCTCATATACCATACCAGCAACAAGGCAGAACCCCCCCCCCCCCCCCCCCCCTCCGACACCACCAATCGCTTTCCCTGTCAGCGGAAAAGTGCAACTTATTTACTGTTTCCGCGTCGTCGTCTTCAGCGCCGCGTTTCTCAATTGGGGCGGCTGCCTGAGCAAATAGATGAAAGACCAAGAATCAAGACTCAAGAAGAAGCAGCAGCAGGAACCCCCTCCTGACAAACCCCCCTACCGTTAACAACAACAATAGTCCAAAGGGCCTTAGTAAAGCTTACGAGAGCCCGACGATAGCCTTGGGCCCAGAGTATGACCGTGGAATATGTTTACATTGATAGATTATGAATTCTATTCAAGGAACACGCACGCAATATAACATTTATTTACATACAGTGGAAATTGTATTTAATTTGAAATAGAGTTTTCACTGGAAATCCAATAACTATTAACAGATTTCTATACTATAATCGATATCATAAATTGATTGAAAACATCGATAACCCGTTTCTAACTATTGAAGTTATCGATGTATTTTGTTTTTTTCTTCGAATTTAATATTGCAATTGATTTGTTTTATTACAGGCCGGAATTGAATCGACTTTCTGCTCTTCAAGAAAGACTCTGTATAAGGCCTCGATTGTACACTCTCTAGTTATTTGTATTATCTATTTTTTTATATTATTCTGAGCTAACTGCACTTTAGCTATGTTTTTGGGCCAATATTCTTTTGGGTAACATATTATTTATTCAACTGCCTCTATGCTCAAAACCTTTTTATCTTTTCGATTTGATTTTCATTTATGTATAGCCCATCTCTAGCTCGTACAGGGTATTAAAACCAAATGCCAAACAGCGGCAGCAGCAAAGGACTTGCCAGCTATTTCAGTTGCAGTTGCAGTTCCCAGTTATTGTTGTTGTTGTTGGCTTAAAGTGGCGCAAGCACTTGTATGTGTGAGAAATGTGAGTGGCGACAGTGTTGCCACTTGCATGTGGCACACACGCACACACACACACACACACAGACAGACACAGAGAGAAAGATGCGGGGGACAGCAACAAATGTCGTATGCCGTGTCCTTCAGTTTGTAACTGCAATTGGCGGTTGGGCGTGGCAAGCGGCACATGCAACAGTTAATCATTTATATGTGTGGCAAAAGGTGGAAAAGGAAAAAAGGGTTGGCGCGTTTCTGGGAAATGAGATATGCCACAGAGCACATCGGGAGACACCTTGAAGTGAGCTTGGAAAGGGCATCAAGGAGAAAGAAGCCAACACAAGCAGCTCGAGGTTCTCCAAGGTGTGTCTACCGCATGCAAAATGCATTAGCAACAATAACTCGGACGCCACAGTTGACATTTGAAGCAAATAAATGTTGTCCAGGAGAAAAGTGAAACTAACCGAACAATAAACAATAAATTGGCAACGACAAATCATGCAACTACATGTTCCATAATTCCCTTTAAACAAAGTCAAAATTTTTAGTAAGAATTTATTATCCTATATATGTATATATTTAAGCAGACCTTTGATGGAAAAGATTAACAAAAGTTCCAGTTTTCACTCGGCCTCGAATTCCTGCTCTGTTCGAGAGCTAAGTCGATTAAATTTACATAAATCGTTTAAGTCAAGCAAATGATCTACTTAATATACTTCAGTCAACACGACGATTGGGTCGAGATGTCTGCACATTCGTTTGATTAGAGGCATATAATAGCTGAATGGGAATATATATATATATTTACAGATATATGCACTTGTTTAACTTGTAAATAGTCTGTTCCACTTTGCATCAAACTGAATGCATGATTCATGTCCAATTTCTAGTTCAAATAACCAAAACTTTCGTATTTGGGCCAAGAGCCAAGCCGCAAACCAATAACCCGCCGATCAAATAGGCGACCGCCCTCTCTATACAGCCCCTCCCCCCGCTGCACACACCCTTTGGCGTCACACACTTAAGCCATTGTGACCTACACACCTAATTGATATGCCGCACGTGGAGTCAACAATCAAAACTGGACGGCAAAGGGGGGCGAGTGTTATTTAGGGGCGTGCTGTAGGACTCCTTTGTGGGGAACCTTGGCAGAAATACGCAGAAATCTCCCAGGGGATTTCAGTTTTTATGTCGAAATTATACATTTTATTATGTCATTTGAATGCGACGCCGGAAGAAGAGCAGCAATGTCAAGAATAAGAAACGGAGAGAATGTAAACTAAACAGACAGTTACCCCGGCAGCGCCCACCCCCCCCCCCCCCCCCCCTGTCTAAGGGCAGCCTATAAATCAGCAACAGTTTGAAAGGATGTTTAGCAGCAGGACACCAAGGTAAAGCCCAAGTTATATGGAAAACTTTGCTGCCAATTGAAGAAGAAGCTAGCGCGAGTGCGTCGAGGAGAACGAATGCAAAGCTCTGGTGGGCGCAAGTTTTATGACTTTGCTACGGGATGCCAGGACACTCGGCTTTATGCCCCAACCCCAACCCCCCCCCTCGCTCTCACTCCCACTCTGTCTCCCCTCTCTGACAGTTTGCGCGTATTCAGTCGGGCACATGTAATTTTCATACCATATAAAATTGCAAACAGCGTGTAAAAGCGAGCGGAGAAAAGATTTGCTTTTTATATACCCTATACTCTATAAAATGTTCAAAGGTGGGTTGATTGGTCGCAACAGCAATAAAGCAGATACCTTGTATACTGGAAATATAAAGAATTTTGTAGAATTATTCAATTATTCTATTTAGATTTAAAATAATTTTCGTGCCTTCTGCCAGCAGAGTACAGGGTATCTGCTGATCGGGCAATCGTCAAAAAGGGACATTTTTTTTACTTGTTTTTTATTATTTTGATTTTTGTGCGAAAAAGGATTTGGTGAAAGGACAAACCGTCATGACAGATGTTTTGCCACCACTTGAGGGATGCGTGCGAGCGAGCGAGAGGGAGACAAAGAGAGAGAGAGAGAGCGAGAGAGAGAGAGAGAGAATACGACGCATTCGTCTGACTGTGCTGCCAAATTGTTTTATGTGTCCATCGATAAAGTAAATCACTTCCCTTAACATTTATTTCGTTTTTCGGGTTTTCTTCATTTTGCTGTTGTTGTTGTTGTTGTTGTTGCTCGGGATTTTTCCTTTAGCAAATAATTTGCTGCGTTCTTTAACAAGGGTTCGGCGGCCCGTGCTTGACTTGTTTGCCTTTTGTATACACACACACACACACACACACACACACACACACACACACACACACACACACACACACACACACACACACACACTTATATATATGGAGGCACACACATATGCATACATATGTTTATTTGTATATTATCTACGCCCTTGGTTAATGATTGGGGAGCTTTGCGTTTGCAAAGAACCATCAATTCGCAGCGACAATTAGGCATTTGTTTTGCCCGCTTTTAGGGGTAAGTTTTGTCATTAACAGCCAAAATGCCCTGTAACTGGGGGAAAAAACTGTGAATGAACCGTATAATAGCAACCGGGTAGAGTGCCAATTAAACTTTTTGTTGCTTACAGGCCAAAAGCGTTGGGTGCTTTAATCAACTTACAACTGTTAAACATTTAAAAGTTAGAAAAACAAAAGCTGTTTAGAGCTTTGTAACTAAAAGCATGCCAAAGTGACAAGCTAGCTGATACCCTGGAAATTATCTCAATCCCTGGATGTCTTCAGTGGTTGACGTATTGCTCTTGCTCTTCATCTAATTTCTTAATTCTCTAAAATAGGTTTATAAATCCAAGGAAATTGTTGTTGTTGTCTTCTACAAGAAAAACAAGAAAAATTCTAGACAACAAACAATAAAATGAATAAAACCATAAATATACCAAGATTATAACAGGCTAGCAGAAAAAGTCAGATCTAGAGATGGGCGTCAATAAAATTAGTTGAGTTTCGATTAAGACCGGCTGATTTCTGACTTTTCATAACAATCAAATTATGCTTGATATAGGTTATACGGAATACAATTAAAATCCGGAAAGGCAGAACTTATCACATGCAATTTCTCATCTGTGATCTAAAGCCCAGCACCGCATCCCCGCAACCAGGCATCCCCCTTAAGGGACTGCGTTTAATGAAAATGAAAAGGCTGCTTGCAGCACTTGCACTCACTTAGCTATTCATAACTGACACACACAGACGCACACACACAAGCACACAGCCAAGCCCCGACAAATTTAAATAATTCAACGAAAGAAATTCGCTTTTAGCCAATGCCAAAAGCAGCGCGCGAGAGAGAGAGAGAGGGAGAGAGAGAGAGGAAGAGAGCGAGCGCGCGCGACGTGAAGTGAGAAGCGGAAAAGCCACAAAAACCAGAAACTTGCAGTCTGTTTGTGCGAGTGCATGGGTATGTGTGTGTGCACGTGTTTGTGTGAGTGTGTGTGTGTGTGTGACTTGACAAGGGCTTAAAGCAAAGGGCCGTGCGGCGGCACAGCGTAATGGAGATTGCGGCCAACTCGCGCGCGCTTTAGACACACATTAAAATTTCAATTTTAGAGAAATTAAAATTTTATCAGCATAATTTGAGTGAGCGTATGCGTGTTTCTATCGCTAGATGGCGACACCAACAATATGAATACATGATGGATTCTTTGTAAAACTAGAAACATCAAAAAATTCCATAGCATGCTTGGGGCTGACATAATGTTAGCTTTAAACGAAAATTTCGATAGTCTAGAAAACACGTTATTAACAATTCTCCTAATATATCTGCTATATCAAATTAGATATCAAATCGTACAGCTAAACTATATATAGTCCCTTATTATCAATTTCTGAATGAAAAATGTCTTTAGCTTGGAAACGTGTCTGCTCCAGGGATCTTATAGCTATCATAGCTTTAGTCTTTATAAACTCTTGAACTTATTTTGACTTAGATAAAGCTGCTTTTAAAATGTTTCTCTCGTATTACTTGACTTAATTTAACCGATCCAACTAATACAAGCTAATTACTTTGCAGGAAAAGTAAACGAAAGCAGTTCTGGGCGAAAATGTTGTCGAATAAAACAGGTTTAGTTTGTCAAATTAGATATGCTGGTTTATGCGTTTGTTAACTGCCCTGCCTCTGACAAGGGCGAGGGGCGTGGCAAACAGTGAAGCCAAATTGAGAAGTTGGTCGAGTTTTTGGCCCTCAAGGAAAATAGACGGCAAAAGAAATCTGTTATGGTTAAACTTTACGCGCACAGTAAAAACTTTTCGACAAATTGCAGCGAAAAGTGCACACAATGCTTGAGCAAGAAGAAGAAGAATAAATAGCAAAAGAAGAAGAAGAAGCAGTCGAAGCAGCAGGCGAAACAGTGCGTGGCGACGCCGGCAAAACGTATACACACATACATATATAAATGTGTATATGTATTTAAGTATGAAAGAAAAAAACTTTTAGATTTTTCTACTTTGGTCAAGGTGGGCGCTAAATTGGGGCGGGGCGGGGCTGGCCGGGGTAAAACGACAGTCAAGAAAACCGCAAACTTGGCAACACTCTGTACGCGCTCTCTCTCTCTCTCTCCCTCCCTCCCCCGCTTCGTCTCTCTCCCTCTATTTAGCTGTAATCTTCATAGTGCGGCTGTTGCTTTCGCTCTGTTTATTGCCCGGCGCTAAAAGCAACTGGGGACCATTTTTGGTGCTAAACCCCCCCACCCCCCCCCCCCCCCTGTCGTTGTCCCTCTCATTGTCTGTGCATTTCAAGTCGTAATGTGGGCGTACAATTTTCAATTATACATTTTAGTGGTCGCCGCAGCTCATTGACAGTAAAAAAAAAAAAAAATAAGGAAAATATAAAAAAATACAAAAAATATACACACAGAAAAAAAAAGGGTTGCCGCAATACGCAGAAATGAGAAAAGTTTTTAGTTGTGGAACTTGAACGGGAATATGTCTGTGAATTTCCGCAGCGTGTGCGTGTTCATGTGGATGTGTGTGTGTGTGTGTGTGTGTGTGTGTGTGTGTGTGTGTGTGTGTGTGTGTATGTGTGTATGTGTGTGTGTAATGTGGCTTTAGGGAACCAGCAGCTTGTCTTGTTTATAGTGCATGCACACACATATATATATACATATACATATACATATACATATACATATACATATACATATACATATACATATACATATACATATACATATACATATACATATACATATACATATACATATACATATACATATACATATACATATACATATACATATACATATACATATACATATACATATACATACGCACATCAAGACTGCACACTACAACTGGAAAATCTTTGAAAAGACGTTGATATTTTTATTATAATTTCGTTTTGTTGATGTTTTAATTATTTTTACTGCTTCGCGCGATTTTAGCTCATGTATTTGTTGCATGGTTTTGAGGTTAATACAAACAAGGTTAGTTTGAGGCATACGTTAATGTCGGACTCCATAAGAAAACTTAAAGATTCTCTAAATAATAAATCTATATGCATGTTAAAATTCAATATACTAAATATACGAATTCCAGAACCTGCCAATAATATTGTTTGAACGATTACCCAAAAAGTGGCAAGAGAAATCTGTTTACTTGAAATTCAAACACATTTTTAAAGATCTCTTTGAATCGGACTGCGAAAGTCTTAGTATTATCAGTAAAGCACAAGGGTGTAGGGAATATTTTTAATAATAATAATATTTAACTTATTGCATCAGCAAGAACTTGAAAAATACAGTACGAATTTTAAGATTGAATTGAGTTCGAGTTCATATGAAGAAATTAAGTACATATAATAAAAGTATTCAAAACTTACCGTGGTTTTGTTAGTTTTTTCATATGAATATCCATATCCCGTTACTGTCGATGTTGTTGTTGTTGTTGTTGCTGTTGCTGTTCCACAATTGCTTCTAATGCCCCTACATGAGTACCTCAGAGCTGGGGGAATGTTGGGGTGCGGGGGGGACTAATCCAATGTTAATGCGTGCAGCAATAGCAACTCCTGAGAATTTGAGAGCTGCGCCGAATGGCGCCGTTGCTCCCGTTAACTTTTCGCTTTTGTTGTTGTTGTTGTTGTTGTTGTTGCTGCTGCTGCTGCTGTTGTTGTTGTTGTTGTTGCTTTTCTGTTGCTGCTGCTCTTCTTGCGGGGCGGCTAAAGCATACGATGGCTTTTGGGCACCGCATGAGTTGTTGTTGTTGTTGTTGTTGTTGGCAGGTTGCTGGCGTTGTAGCTGTATTTTTTTTAGTTAACATTTAACAATTAAATTTTATAATAATTTTTTTAGTTTAGTTTTCGTTATGCTTAATATTGCTCGTTTTGCTGTGATTGATTGAGGTTATGGTTGTATGTTTTACATTGTTGTTGTTGTTGTTGTTGTTTTTGGGTATTCTGTTTGTTTTTGTTTTTATTTAAGCACTTGGGGCGCATAGAAAAAATGTTTGTTTTGTTTTTTTTTTTTACATTTTAGAATTTGCACTTGATTTATTTATTTTTAATATATATTTTTTTTATTTTTACTTTTTTTGTATTTTTTATTTTAAAGTAAATTTGCTAAAGTAATTGCATGGATTTTTGTTGTAAGCAAGCTGATAATTTTTATATTAATTTTAATATTCCTAATGTTATTTCGTTGTTATAAGAAATATATGTATGTATGTATGTATATATATGTAAAATTAATATATATGTATATACGATTTAATTTTGTAATATTTAAAGATTTGATTGCATCGTTCGAAATAACGCACTTTTTATATACTAATTAGCCGAATTTCGTTTCGCTTCTGCTCTGCTTCTTCTACTATGTTATGCATGCATATGTGTATATATAACGGTATATATTGTATATATAACTATTGGAAGGCGTACTTGTATAGGCTTTATGAAAATTTCTGCTCATAAATGTTATGCGTTTGTTGTTATTTTATTAAAGCTAATGGCTACAAATTGTAATTATTAATTTTTATTTATTAACATTTTGTTTAACTTATGCTGTTTCTTTTAATAATTTATTTATTTATTATTGCTTTTTTGTTGAGGCGCTTTTAGTTTTTTCTAGGGCTGCAAAAAAAATTGTATTCAATTAAGCCAAGAAACAGGAAAGGTGTGCCCAAATACACAAAGGTTCGTCATACCCAATAAAAAAAAAACACAACAACAACTAAAACATCGACTGCAAGGACAATAACAACGATCGCTCTCGATTTATATTCAATTGCTCTCGCTCTCCCGCTCTCTCTCTCTTTCGTTTTAACCACTCTCAACAGCTGTTAATAATATGAGAATCCGGTTCAGTGTTACCAACTATAAATGACAAACTCTGCAAAGCAACAACAACAAACACACAAACGAGGATGTTGTTTTCCGCTAACATTGCTTTACGCTCGCTTTTCAGCTGTTGATCGCAATTGCATTTGCATGTGCAGAGTTGCCAACCACATTGTACGCAAGAGACGTGGCTGTGTGTTGCCAACGTCTTCGTAGCAGCAGCTGCGACTTTTTTTGAGTGCGCGGCTCGCGCTGATGGAAAAACAGCAGGTGTTAAATAAAAATCAAAAAAACGTACACACACATAATACATAATAAATGCAACAACACAGCAGATGCGCACAAGACAAGCGACAACAAAATGTAATCATTCTCTAGCTATGTATGAACATTTTATGTGCATTTATGCATACACACATATAGATATCCGCTAAATTCTGTTTGTGTGTGTATGTGTGTTTATGTGTGAGAGCACAGAGAATTGCCTATGCTGTCGTTTTTTTTTTTTTTTTTGTAGTATTTCATTCATTATGTTGCGACCAGTTGTTGTTGTAGGCATAGGCAGCCCAAAGGGCAACGCACGCATAACCGTTTTTTTTTTTGGCGTTTGCTTTTGTGCTTGGCGCTGCCTAACAACAACAACATTAAGAGTGCCTTGGCGGCAGTTCCGTTACGCGCGAGCGAGAGAGCCCGCGATTGAGCGCCAAGTGCCGTTTGAAAAATTTACAAAAAAAAGCAGCTTTGAAGTCAATGCGCATTTCACTTTTTCTGTACCGTTTTTTCTTTTTTTTTTTTGACTGCGAAAGCGAAATTTTTATTTTATGCTGTTGTGGCTGCTGCGACGGCTGATGTTGACTTCAATAATTTTTGTTGCTCCTATTGCTTTAATTAATTTGCATAACATTTGCAGGCGATTCAGATCGAAAGTCGGCGAGAGCGAGAGAGGTAATAATAAAAATATTTCGCATTTGTCTTTATGTATATGTATGTATGTATGTATGTTGTAATGTACGCGTGTGTTGGTCAACAGGGGCGGCAGGCGACGGTGGCGCGGCGTTGCTCTACTTGCGACAACGACAACGAAGACGACGACCACGACGAGGGCAATTGTGACGCGTTGTTTTTGTTGCTTGTCATAAATAATTAATAAACACAACTTACGTATTTTATTTGCTTTTGCTTTTACATTTGCATTTGCTTTTGCTTTTTTCCTATTTGCTTTGCATGAACTTTGCACTTATTGCACTTGTTTAACAATTGCTTCTCACACACTTATTTTTAATATTATTTTTTTATATATTTTATTTATTTAGCATGGCGTTTTGGTTGACGAGCGCGTGTAGATGAAAAAATTTCACGATTTTCGCTATTCGCTTTTACATCCTATCCGGCGCGACGACATACTGTTACTGTAAAAAAAAACTGTTAACACTGGCGCCAACGCTAACCGGGTCTGTTACGTTTTGTTGCCAGAGAGCAATGTTGACTCAAATTGTGCATGTTAAGCAGCTGTTAGTTAACAGGTGGCGCTCGCGCCCTGCTAAGATTGCCTTGAGAGACAGCGAACGAGAAAATCTGTGAGAGCCACAATTTCACATACTTTATGCACTGTTAACGAAGATCATACAGTTTACTTTGAGTTCTCGTTTTTTCAAATCTATAATTACTGAATAAAAATTGCTGGAACATTTTTTGTATAACAACATATGTTTGCTACTTTTATTGCAGCACATTCCATTTTGCGCGCTCTTTCGCTGGCTGTTACAGTATAATTGTGAATGAATGTTTGAGAGCGGGCCGACATAAAGAGAATGAGAGCGCCTGACGTTGTTTTTTTGGCTGTAGTTTGTTGTTACTTTTGCTAGCAATTGTGTGTGTGTGTTTGGTGTGTGACTGTGTGCGTGCGTATCTGTGCTTGTTGTTGCTAGTATCGTTAGTGTTGCCAATGCATTGGAATTTGAAACCGTGCGAAAATCAACAACAACAAATGCTAGTCTTGTTATGCGTTTTGTTTGTTTGCTGACACTTTTCATTTACTGTTTGTTATATTATAATTTGATGGCATGCAGCTTAAGCAAATACATTGTTGTGTGAGGAATCACACATATGTATTTATTCGGATTTTCTGGAGACTGTAAATAAGCAGCTTAAATATTTTTTATATGAACAATGTCAAAATACTGTTCACGCTCTTATTTTTTTTTTTATTTGTTGCTTTATGCTCGCATAAATGGTTAACATCAAATTCTTATCATTGACTTGGTAGGTTGTAGATGAAACAGTATTATTTCACAAATAACTCGCTTTATTTTATTTTAGGAATTAAATCGATCTTTATTTAATCGATTCAATGGCTGCAGTGATATTTTCAGGCTTAACATTTTTCCAAATGTTAAGGTCGAGCTAATGATATTCTCTCATATCAGCATTCAGTTATTGGCATGTCCGTTTCAAACAATTAAAATCTTATCAGAAACGAGTTCGCCATGTGTATGTGAGTCGTGTGTGTGCATGGCACAGCTAATCAAATCAAAAAAAAAAAAGTGCACAAAGGTAATACCTATAAAAACAGAGAGTAGCAACAGTAAAGTGTGTTGACTTGCATGCTTAAAACAAGAGTTTTTGCTTTTTGCACGTAGAAAGTAAATTAGACAAAAACAAATCAAACTCACACGCACACACACACACACGGCCTCTGAAGAGAGACTGAGAGCTAGGAGAGTAAGCGCATAACAGCGAGAGCGGCTTGTCTGACATTTGACGTTTGTTTGTGTGCTTTGCGCATTCACAATAAGCGCGCGAATCGCGCATAGCAAATTAAAATGAAAATAAGGCAACTACAAAAATTACGCTTAAAATAAGGCGCACTAGAATTAAGAGCGAACGTGCAAAAACTGAGCAAATTGAGAGCGAGTGTTGGAGAAAGGGAGAGCGAGAGTACCAACCAGAGTGGATTGTAGCGGGGAAGGGAGGGGGAGCAGGGCGACTGTTGACGAACTATTGACTTGGTCAAGCTTTTGTTTATAATTATTTACATGACATTACTCACCTTTTGCTGAACTGCAACGCATTAAAGTTTGTGCGAATTAAAAAAATGTTTAAACATTATTTAACACAAATACTAATGAACACACACACACTCACAGACTGTGACGAGACGACGACGACACACACACACACAACGACGCGACATGCTGCTATTTTTTTTTTGTTTCTCTTTACTCAATGTAGTGTTGTATAGCAGCAAAATTTTTTTGTTGTTGTTGTGCTTGGCGCGGCTGTTGCCTTCTACACTTTTAATTAGTGTACGTTTTTATTACATTTTAATCAACAAAATATCGTACGCAAACTGCAGTCAGTCACTCACACACGCTACATCTACACATGCACACGCACGTACTGACACACACACACATGAGTGGGGCACGCACACACAGCAACTAGTAAATTCTGCGACACTTACGAAAAATATTTTTTATTTGTGTGTGTGTGTCGCCTATGTTAAACAATTTCTATTGCTAATTCCACTGCACATTGTTTGCACACATTCGGCCAGTTGAGGCACTTGGCTGGCAATTATTGTTTAGTTTTAATTGTTATGCGTTTTGTATTAAATCGAGTTAATATAAATTTTTGTTGCGTGTTTTGCTGTTGTGTGCAACGAGTTTTTTTTTGGTACTGTGTGACCGAAGTGTGCTAAAAATTCAACAGCTGTTTTCTGTGGTTAAATCTGGTCACATCAAGTCTGTTAAAAATCCCAAAAGTGGTCATACTTTGGGCCATCACCTTTCGATAAGTGTCATACTGTTAATGAACAGTGCCATTTTGAGTTAAGCAGATGTTAAGGTAATGTTATTCGTGTGCTCTGTGTTTACGTTCTCGCAAAAATACCCATGATAAGCAAAGATTTTCTAAATTAGACTATGTGGTTAATACATTTTAAGCAAATACAAACCATTGTTTGTGACCTTACTTGATTTAATTGTTTGCATACTGAGCCTTACATTTACATTTGCAGTAACATTTAAATGTTGTCCCTCAGTTGTTTGCCACTGTTAATACTCATTAATGTTGTCTTGTTTTGTTTTGGTCGTTTGCCACCTATTGAATAACATAAATTTGATTGAATTTTTCAAATGTGAACTTAGCTAACAAAACACTTAGTACGGGCGACAAATGCCAAGATCATTTATAAATAATATCATAAACGAGCATGTTACCGACAGTTAACATTTTAGGCAATCTGATGAGCCCCCTCGGGGCCAATTGCAGGCGCGCGCTGCACTTGAAGAGGCGCGAGTTGTACCAGGTGAGTAGTAATGCCATAAACTAACGGTAATATTAATATATTGTGCCATTCAATAGCAATGCTTTCAAATACTGGGCGTACACGAATCCGCCGACCAGGAAACGGTTCGTCGCGCCTATTTGGACTTGGTAAAGCGAGTGCATCCCGATGCGGACACCGACGAGGCGAGCAACGAGCGTTTCCAGCAGGTGGACGAGGCATTCAAAATGCTGCAGGAAAAGTTCGCCAAGAGTCGGCGCAACATCAACGAAGACGAGGAGGAGGAAATGGTGTTTGATATCAAGCACACGGCGCCGCAGCATCGCCAATATTTGTCCAATGATGGCATAGGCGTGGGCACGCCTACTCAACGCCAGAAGCAATATCAACAGGTGCGTGCGATGAAAGCACAGGAGCGCGTACTGGAGCATCGCATCGAGAAGGCGGCCGCCGAGGAGGGTGCGCTAATGCGCAAAGGCGGCAGCTATTATGGAAAGCATGCGATCAAGACAAAATACGGCATTGATCGTGTCGTCGAGGATCTGATACAGGAGGCCATGTCCAAGGGCGATTTCAATAATCTGAATGGCGCCGGCAAGCCGCTGTCCAGCGCTCAGTCACAGAATCCCTATCTGGACTTCACCACGCACAAGCTAAACAAAATAATGCTGGACAATGGCTTTACGCCGGAATGGATTACGCTTAGTCGCGACATACGCGAGGCTGTCGGCAAATTGAAGCAGCAGCTGCGCACCGAGCGCAGCTACTACGGCGATTGGCCCCTGGCCACGGCCCAGGAGCAGGCGGCCTGGCAGAAATTTGTTCAGTCGCATGCGGCCGATGTGGAACAGCTGAACAAAACTATTGATAAGTATAATCTGATTGTGCCCATACTGGAGAATCAATACTTTCGCCTGAGTCTGGACAAGCTGGCCGAGTGCATCTTCAAGGAACCGGAACTGCCGCGCAACGTGAAGCGCCAGCAGGACGCAGCCAAGATTGCGACTGGCGCAACCAGCGAAAGGGGTTTCATGGTAAATCTCTTCTCATTCTTTCTGTAAACCAAGCGGGTGTTAGAATTTGAATAATATATTCTAAATGTAATAATGAATAATTGGTGATATTAGATTAGATTAGAGCATGCATCGTGATATGTAAATAAAGCATATGCCAAAGGAAGAACATGATGTAAAATTCTTACAAAATTAGTTAAATAGAGTAAACATTTTAGAGTGAGAACTGATGAACATTATAGTTATAAAGTAATATACCTGTATCCCAATCTTATCTATGATTTATAAAAGGAAAGCATTTGTCTTAGCTTAGGCTTTAGCTGAGGCCCATCATAGATGGGCAGCGAGCAGGTCGTCAATTTTTTAATATATATATATTTTTTAATTTTTTCCGATTGCTGCTTTAGGATATATTCATATAGTATGATCGGTTCTAGCAGCAAAGATTATAGGGTTAAATTTATTTATCAATATTTACATATATGTATATTATAAAATAATCATGTCATTGATATGAAGGTCTACGAATTGGAGAGCTGTCTAAAAGGTTTTGCATGGACATCTGCCCACGCTCTAGTTGGACGTGCTGACGTCTTTGGCCCCGCTGGCGGCCAGAATGGCTAAGGCGCGTGGGTATGCCCAGTGCTCGGCCTGGTGGATGCGCTGCGTGAGGCTATTGACATCGTCGCCTTTGAGTATGGGCACGGTGGCCTGGACGAGAATGCTGCCGGTGTCGACGCCCTCGTCCACGAAGTGCACGGTGCAACCGGATTCTATTTCGCCGGCCTCGAGCGCCTTGCGCTGCACATCGAGACCCGGATATTTGGGCAACAGCGATGGATGTATATTGATGAGACGTCCGCGCCAATGGCTCACAAAAGGCGCGCTCAGCACGCGCATAAACCCAGCCAGACAGACGAGATCGATGCGCGCCGCGACCAAATGACGCGTCAGTTCCGCATCGAAATCCTCACGGCTGGCAAAATCACGATGCGAGATGACCAGCGATGGTATGCCCGCCTCGGTGGCGCGTTCCAGGCCCAGCACGCCGGCCTTATTGCTGATGACCAGCGCAATCTCGGCATGCAACGCCTGGGCGGAGTCGCGCGACGCATCGATGAGCGCCTGCAGATTGCTGCCCGTGCCGGAGATGAGGACTGCGACGCGGCGGCGTGGCTGCGTCAACAGCTTTAGGCTACGCGCCAGAGATAATTCGAAGTTCTTGACCACAACCTGCGGCTTCTTGGGATCGCTGCGTGCGATGACCTCGCCTACGACCACAGCGCGTTGCGTGTAGCGCAGCTGCTGCATAACGGCTTTTACCTGCTCCGCGCTGACCACCAGGATGAGACCTAGGCCGCAGTTATATGTACGCTGCAGCTCGAGCGGCGCGATGTTCCCAGCCGCGGACAGCCAAGCAAAGATCGGCGGCAATGGGTACTTGTTGGCATCGAGACGCACCGCCAGATCCTTGCGCAGCACGCGCGGTATATTCTCGAGCAGACCGCCGCCGGTGATGTGGGCCAGCGCCTTGATACCATTGTCTGCCTGTGCCAGCAGCGGCGTCAGCGCCTCCACATAGATCTTGGTCGGCACCAGCAGCTCCTCTCCCAGCGTACGCCCGCTGAAGGTTGCCGGATCCGACAGGGTAAGACCCGCTCGTCTGAGCACTTTGTGCACCAGGCTGAATCCGTTGCTGTGCACGCCCGACGACGGCAGCCCAATGAGCATATCACCCGGCTGTATGTCATTCAGTCGTGGCAAGATGCCGGCTCGGTCCGCTATGCCCAGCGCAAAGCCAGCCAGATCGTAGACCTGAGGCTCATATAGCAGCGATAGGGCGGCTATGTGGACATCTGAAAAGGATTAAAGTAAGGATTGGATGCGGTTCACTCGAGCACTTTACAAGAAGCATAAGTAGCTTTTACTAAATTCCAAACGCTTAAAGCAGCTCGAAGCTCCAGACGCCATTTAGATCAGATTAATAAAAAGCTTCGCCTGTTGGATATGACGAAAAAGCAGCTTGCAGATAAAGTTATTTGTATTCAAAAGCTTTCAAAGCTTTTTGAAGTTGAGGTAACATTTCATACCGATGTAAGAATTCTTCAATAACGGGATTGGTGGAGTTTTATAAACTCGATTAAGGACATATGAAACTTATTTGAAGAGTTTAACTTCTTAACTTAGAAGATGCTGTGATAGGAGAGCTTTAAAGCTAAAAAGCTGTAGAATAAGCAAAAGTTTCTATAAATTTGGAAGCTTTTAAGCTGAAAGCTGCGACATCATCTCATAATTTAAGCAGATATGATTGGGCTAAGGGTTGAGCTCACTCGGAGGTCCATTAAGTTGCATAATGGCGAGGAAGGAGGGAGGGAGTTAGGTTTATAGGTTGTCTCAGGAGATTTTACGATAGTCCAAACGCCTCTTTGTCTCGAGGAAAGGTTGGCCGAGAAAGTGAATCTATTTCCTCGCAGAGAAGGTCTCTCTATATTCCTTTCATTACACAGAAGCCATGGTAAGGAGCCTCATTAAGAGTCCTTTCAACATCCTGTTCGCGTGGTTTTAGTTTGGGAATTCGGGATGTCTTGCAAGGTTTTGTCTTTTGAGTAGAGTATATTTCAGGTTTAATTCTCAGTTCTCAGATGGATAATTTCCAGGGTGCTTCTGCAGATATTCCTTGATGAACTCGTTGACGTTGGCGATTGAGATTGGCATTGGCTTGGAATTTGATTTTCGGTAAAGTGACAAACAGAGACATGGCCCTAATACAAACTGTCAGTTAACACTGGCATAAAGGGATTTCCTTTCAATATCAATATCTCTCCAGCTGAATGCCTGAATGATATTTTCTCTTGGACTTACCCATCAAGGTGCTGCTTGCCTGCCTTGCGCCGTCTTGCACTCCGGCAGCCACCTCGGCGGCCGATAGCGCCTGCCATTTGCCACAGGCGTAGTAGCTGGAGAAGCTGAATGGCTGGGCGCCATTGCAGAGTATGTCGTTGACGCACATGGCCACCAGATCGATGCCAACCGTGTCGTGACGTCCAGTTTGCTGGGCGACCTTCAGCTTGGTGCCGACGCCGTCTGTGCCCAGGACGAGTATGGGATCCGCGTAGTGGGCGGGCAGGCGTGTCAGGCGCCGTCCGGTATCATTCTCGAAGCAATCCTTATTCGCAGCGGTTAGGGCTTGTAGCTGTGACTCCACCAGCTCCATGGGCAACTGCTTGCTGCCCAGGCCGCCGAATGGCGCCGCCAACTGCAGCAGCTGCTCCTTAAAGTTGCGCACTTGGACTCGTGGGCTGTTCTCCTTGCGTGACTGCAGTACGCCCAGAACCTTAGCGTCGGGCAACACGGTATGCCACAGCTGACTGGCCTTGGGCAGCACGAGCAGCATGCCAATGCCACAGTTGTGCCGCTCGAGCAACGCCTGCGCGCTCAGCTGCAGCTGGCCTGCCAGCCAGCCAAAGATCTTGGGCACGGGCACCGCACCGAAGTCCAGCCTCACCTCGAAGCTATCGGGCAGCAGGCGCTCCACGTCGTGCAGCAGTCCGTGTGTTACGTGTGCCACGCCCTTAATCTCACCCGCCTGCAGATGTGGCAGCAGCTGTTGCACATAGAGGCGCGTGGGCGTGCCCAGCACCTGAGCCAGGCTGAGTCCATGATCACCGCCGACGGGCGAGCGCTCCTTGAGATTCACGCCAGCAGCGGCCAATTGGGTTAGCAGCTCATTGAAGCCCGCACAATGCAGTCCGGAGGAAGGCAGACCGACAAGCAAATCGCCAGTCTGATACGTGTCAAAGCGCGGCAACACCTGCGACTGCTCCACCAGACCCACACAATAGCCAGCCATATCGTACTGACCGCGCGCATAAAGCGAGGGCATCTCCGCAGTTTCACCACCTGCAAGCGTAGGGAGAGGTATGGAAGATGAGTATTAAATATGAGCACAAACATGTCGATTTATTTGATGAGTCTAAAGTCATGATTGCATCATAAATATAAGATAATCAGAGTACAAAAAAAAGGAGAGATTCTTTTATCTATTATCGGAAAATGATCAACTGATCGAGAAATTAAATTAAATAATCCCAGTTTATAATTTAAAAAAATGAAATAATCTAAAACGAATTGCGATCTTTCTCCTTCCATATCGAGAGGTATATGCCAGCTGATCCATTTTCCCAGATGTTAAATCTACATAAGCCTTTTAATCAAGGATCTTACTTGCATATAAGGATCTAAGTGTCTTTAACTTATGATCAATCTGCGATCAGTAGCTCTTCTAAAGTCATCTATAAATGCTTCACCTCTTTTTTATGATCGATAGCCCAGTCTACTTGTAAAGTTCAATCTGTAATTAGACTCTATCTATATTGGTAGATATACAGATATAACAACTGATCCTTAATTTGGAAGTGCTGACGTGAGCTTTCGACGCAAAATCTTTCAATAATAAAAGGAAATTCAATTACTAAAGCGAAGACTTCGTTTTGACAGTTGCCTTCTTAATTCTTCCATTAGAAACAGATCGCATTTAACTCGAGTTAGAAATGAATTCTTACTTTCTTAGATTTTAAAGTTGAATCGACTGTGATCGCATTTGATTTCAGTCAAAAATTACTTCCTTCTCTCCTTAACTAGCCCTGCTGAGCACTTGGCTCAGAACCCACAAATGGTTCTTCCGATCAATTAAGTCTCACCTAGTAGAGCGCATCGCCCATCCCGACAGGCATCGGCCATGCCCTTGACGAGTTGCGCGGCCAGGGGCACCTGCAGCTTGCCGCAGGCAATGTAGTCCAGAAATGCGACCGGCTCGGCGCCCAGCTCCAGCAGCTCATTGCAGCACATGGCAACCAGATCGTAGCCAATGTGATCGTAGAGTTCGTTCTGCAGAGCCAACTGTATTTTGGCGCCCACGCCCTGAATGGCCTCGGCAATAACCGGGTGCTTGTAGTTGAGATCCTTGACGCGAAACAGCCCACCAAAGCCGCCCAGGCCGCCCATGACACCAGGTCTCTGAGTGCCACGCGACAGTGGCTTGATGCGTTGGACCAAGGCGTCGCCCGCATCGATGTCCACGCCGCTGTCCTTGTAGCTGAGCGGCGCAGCCGACGTCCTAGATAGACAGTTAAGAAGGAAAAGGAATTAGAAGGAGGAAAAATGTAGAAAAGAAAATAAATAGGCAAATGCAACTGATGTTAGCTTTATTCCCGCACAGCTTGGCACGGCAACCTCTTAAAAATATAGTTCCGACTATGTTCAAATTCTGGCTTAACTGAGTCGTAAAATTTACATTTTGAATGCCTTCTGTGCAATATCCGTGCGATATTGTGCTCCATCCCCAGCAAAACTGATGCTCGCCGCCAATTTGGTGGCCTGGGCAGCGGCCAGCCTCAGACTGGCGTCCAGGGCAACGGCGATGAGCACGCGTCCACCATTTGTGACTGGCTGCTTCTGGGCATTCACGGCCAGGCCACTGTGGAAGATCAGTTGGGTCTCTGTGTTCTCTTCGGGCAGACCTGCGAGTTTAGTAATATAGAGGTATTATATTATATACAAGTGTGCGATAAGTTAACAATAAGTTAATATATAATATATAATATGACCTTCAGTTCGGGATTTAACAAAATGTGCTCGAAAGATATTCTGGGTTCTTGTCCCAGGCTTAACATTTGTTTTGATAGTTTATTATTATATTCCTTATTACTTATATCATATTTTTTATTTTATATTATAATATATTTTTTAGTACTATCAACAAAAGCTGAATTCAGTTCGTTTCGAACTCGAAATTCCAATATCTTTTTCAATATGAACCGAACGTTTAACCTAATTATGTGTCAATAGAAAGCCGAACTGAAACCCGAACGAGATCATTTCGATACGCCGACGAGTTAATACCCTGATAGACATTTGCCTTACGGTGTTGCAAATATGTCAGAATATTGAAGCTCGTACATGCTAAGATTGATGAAAGATATCATGAAAAAGAGTACTTTGACAGATAAAAACTCATTTTTCGACCGATTCTTCCTATGAAGCTTTATAATATATTAAAGCAATTAGCATAATATAAATAGTTAATGCCGAGTTTTTTCAAAATATCTATCTATATATTAAAATATATATGGGTCCAATAAAATCAGATTTATATATATGACGAACCTAGCGGAACTTATAAATGCCAAGTTTGGATATATATATACTTTATGGGGTCGGAGATGTCTACTATGTGTGACACATTCCATGACAAAATTATAATACCCTTTACCAGGGTATGCAAATTGGGTTGCTTCACGAAACGAATCTAAGAGCCGGATGTTTGTTTGAGCCGTGAACTGAGTATTCGAGTTTTAAAATTAATTTAACGTCATATTGTCTGATTTTCTCGCCATATAATTGGTTGCATATTTTTGTAAGTGCAGAGTTGTATAATCACCTAATATGCGGGAACCCTTGGTGGATGTTTCCGGATAGCCAGCGCTGGCCATGATCACACCGACAGCATTCAAGCTGCTGCGCCATTGCAAGCTGATCTTGTCCAGCTTCCCGGTGCAGCAGGCCTGCATCACCTCATACAAATCGGAGTCCAGGAGCGGAAGTATTACCTGCGTCTCGGGATCACCAAAGCGACAGTTGAACTCCAGAACGCGTGGACCATCGCGCGTCAGCATGAGGCCAGCATAGAGCACGCCCTGGTAGGCGATGCGTTCCTGGCCCAAGCCCTTGACAGCACGTTCCAGCACGGCGCGCTGCACCAGCTCCAGGGCCTGCTTGCTAATCAACGGGCAGGGACAGTAGGCGCCCATGCCGCCAGTGTTAGGTCCGGTGTCGCCATCGCACAGACGCTTGTGATCCTGAGCGGGCAGCATGGCTTGAATTGTTTTGCCATCTGTGAAGGCCAGCACAGAGACTTCCTCGCCCTCGAGCAGCTCCTCCACGACCAGAGTGGAGCCCGCCTCACCGTACTTGAGCCGGCCAAGTATCTCGTCAACGGCCGCACAGGCCTCATCCTCATGGGCGGCCACCACGACGCCCTTGCCGGCCGCTAGGCCGGCGGCCTTGACCACCAGAGCGCGGTAAGGCGCACTGCAATGACAAAGAGGAAGCTTAACAATTTGTATTTAGCCGGCGACTGGGCTCGAACTTTACTTGCGTATAAACTTTTTGGCCTTGTTCACATCCGTGAAGCTCTCGTAGCGTGCCGTTGGAATGCCATGACGCAGCATGAAGTCCTTGGCCCACTTTTTGTCCGCCTCAATCTGCGCGCCCTGCTTGCCGGGGCCAAAGCAGGCAATGCCCGCCTTCTGCAGCACATCGCCCAGCCCCAGAGCCAGCGGATCTTCGGGTCCAACCACCACCAGCGAGATCAGTTTCTGCGTGCACCACTTGGCAATGGCCTGGAAAAGATTCCAAATCAACACAATTTGAAATGTAAGCAAGTCAGCGAGAATGTGTCTGACTAGCAGACACCCTAGAATATCCGTGCACTCTGACGAGGAATCCTATTCCCCCAGCTTCTTTCCATAGGAAATATTATTCTGGAATAATATTGTTAGGGCACATAGAAATATCTACATATACCAAAAATCGCATATCTTTGAGCAAGCAGATACCCTTCCTTCTTTACTTGAGAGTTTGGAAATTCCAAAAGACAATAAACAAGATATTTTATTCATTTTCTAAGAACACCGAAACACTTCGCCTGCTGTCGCACAATTCTTCCAAAATTTCGTTGCATTTTTTGATTGCTTATAAAAATATCTTCTATAAAAAATATATAAATACAAAAACTCAATAAATTTAAGAATATAATATAAATTATTGTGTATATTTTTAAAATTTACCAAAAAAAAAAAAAAAGATTTGAGTCATGCTCAGACAACAAAATATTTATCGAAGATCTTTCGGCTGCCTTGGCATTTATTTGCAGCCCAACTTTATGATACCCATTGTGGCTACTTTTCTGCTTGCAGACGGTACAGGGTATGACAATTTAATATGTTAATTTCATAATTCAGGGCAAGCCCAGAATAACTAAAGCCAATAAATTGTAGCCGGTTCCGACGACAACAATTTGTCGCCACGAAAAATTCCTTCCTAATTGTTTTGCCATTAAACTGGGTGCATTGTCTCATTGGTGAATGTCGTTATAGCCAAAAAAAATTAATAATAACAACAACAAAGATTAACTGACTCAGTTAAGAGCTATGCCTGATGGAGTAACCAGATCGTAAAATCCGGGCCCTGCTCGTCCGGTTTCGGAGCGTGACTGATGCGCTGCGTCTTAGTCTGAGTTCTAATCGATTTGGCGCCAATCTCAAATTGGATTTACCCGCACCGAACGCAAAGTGCAACTGCGTTCCAGACCATTTAACACGTTAGCACACCGCACAGCATTTCCCCTCAACCTCCGGCCTCCCACAAAAGTTCAAGAACGTTCAAATCTTGGTGTCGGGCTCCAAGTCAGCTGCTAAAATGTGACGTTTTCGCATAGCCATTTGGTAGTTCCATTTATGGCAATCCGGCCAAGGTTTCCATTTCCCAAACAGCGAGAAGAAATAGTCTTGCGACAAGCTGAGTCTCGGAATTTCTGACCACTTTCCAAATTTGGCCAAGGACAGCTTTTTTTTTTTTTTTGTTTTTTGTTATTCTGTACCTGCACATGATTTACTATATTGCATGCCATATGCAAATGAGCTCCGGGCTAGAACACAAAGCTCGGGCTTTTGCCGAAAATTTGTTGCCAGAAATGTGATAGATTAGTTACGCTTTGTTGGCTCGGCTTGTGAATAGGAATGGAAACAGCTGTAAGAATCGAGCTAAGGGAAGTACGAGTTCTGAAATATAGAAGCTTCTTATGAAAGAAACTAGAGATTATGTTTTTAATGGAACTCTGGATCTAACGATTTCTTGGTCATATGATGGGTAACAATAAGAATTTAATATATGTATATAATATTATTCTATACTATGTTCCCATTATTATACGCACCCTTTCACTCTCTCTTTCCTTTTTCCCTCCTTCTCTCTCCCTCTCTCTCTATCTCTCCCTGCCTTTCTTACTTTTGCTTTTTTATTTTGGTGTGCCACGCTCTCTCACCTTCTCTCTCTCGCTCTCTCTCTCTCTCTCTCTGTCTATTTGAATCTCTTCCAATCTCTCGCTATAAGTCCCTCATTTTTCCCTCTCTTATAGACGCTTCCTTCTTCGTTACTCGCTGTCGTTTATTGTGCTCCCTCTTAGTTTCGTTCTCTGTCTGACTTTTTACTATTCCACTCACTCTCTCATTTCTTAACAGCGCCTTTCTATGCAATATTCAAAACTTTAGTTAAACCTTTAAATATACATATGTACATTTTCTATTTTCGCATTTGGCTATACGTAAAATGCTTTTATTATCAAACTAATAAGATAACGTTTGATAATTGTTGTATGGAAATTTTTTATGTATAATATGAAATACACATTGTGTCTTTTTTTTTTTGGATTTGAGTGCAGAGTATCATCCTGTCATGCACCCTCAACTAAAAAACACTTGTTTTAGCCAAAACTGTGCAAACACATTTTAATTAATGAAGCAAACCATTTAAGGCCAGAAATCATTTAAAATGTTGCTAAAATAACATATTGACAACACTTAATAATAGAATAATCAAGTTAAATGATAAAATGATCTCAAAATATGTTTGGCAAAAGGAAACAGGTTAAAATCTAAAACTGAATGCAATTCGCAAGCGAGCCCCGTTTAAGACCCAAGCCCAACTACTTTTACGATCAGTTCAACGTTCTCTTGTATATTTGCAGTTTCCGTGCAAAAACAAAAAAAAAAAAAAATAAAAACAAGACATTATGGAATGTAAGGCAATAAATGTATTCCAAGATCAGCGACAATAATCTGAAAATATATCAAATAAATAAGTGCTACACAACCTTCGAGCAGGGCATACGAAACGGATGCCAATAAATGAATTAACCCGGCCCACAAACAATTTGGTAATAAAATAATAATTATTATTACAAAAAAAAAAAAAAAAGAAGGAGGAGGAGGAGGATGAGAATGAGACAAATAAAATCATTTAATTTATGAGAGACGCTTGAGATGAGCTGACGAGCGGCTGGAGACGGCGACGCCGACGCCGACGTCGCTGCCGCCGCCTTCGCTCTTGGAGCAGAGACAAAAATGCCAAAAAATAAAAAAAACAAAAACCCAAAAAATAAAAAAAATTACCGCGAGCGGATTGGATATAAAAACGAAAGCATGCCAAAAGCAGCCAAACAGTCGTTGATTTAAAGCGCTAGAACGAACAACCGCGACGTGATTCGAGATTTTCCCTCCCCAGAAAAAAAAAACAAAAAACAAAATTAATATACATAAATAATTTAAAAAATTATTATACGCAAAAATGCTGTTTAATCTGCTTGTAAGATTGCCAAACTCAGCCCAGTTGCATTTACTTTTAAACTAATCAGCCGTGCCAATCTTGTAGATCCAACTCTTGTGCGCGGCGGCTGTGATCCAGGCCAGCGTCTATATACCCGACTCGGATCGCAATACGCGCACCTTGCAGAATGAGCTGGACGTGGCACCGGATGGCAGCTATCGGTATGCCTATGAAACGTCCAATGGCATTGCCGGCAAACAGTCCGGCCTGGGCGGCATTGCCGTGCAGGGCGGCTCCAGTTACACTTCACCGGAGGGCACGCCCATCAGCATTAGCTATGTGGCCGATGAGAAGGGCTATTATCCCGTCGGCGATCATATACCCAAGGTACCGGATTATATACGGCGCGCACTGGAGTACATACGCAAACATCCCTACCAGGTGAAGGATTACTATACGGGCGAAATTAAGACTGTTGCCCACGATGCGGAGGCCTTCAAGGTATACGAGCGCAACATTCAGGAGCCCACCACGCCGCGCACCCGGCCCAGCACCACGCCCAAGGTGGTGCATCTGACGCATGCGCCCACAACTCAGCTGGCGGGCAGACGACGCTAATGTGGGCAGCTTTGGCGCCGGAACGAGGGGGCGGGCCCGGGGCCCGGGGCCCGACAGGGAAAATGGCAACTTGTAGAGAAGCCAAACACAAACACAAACTGTGAATTTGATCTAAACAATTAATTAAGCCACAATAAATAGAAGTGTTAAGCCAAGCAAAATGAGTTTATAGCAGAAATATGAAACAGCAAATGGAATTGTATATGGACGCCGGATGCCTTTGTTTTAGGCGCCAGTCGGGCAGACGCTAATGCGCCGTCGGGCCATTAATCCACCTGCTAATAGGTATAGGAATTTATGTCGGAATTGAAATCAAGCTTTCAAATAGACTGACAAATCAATATTAAATTGAAACAAGTGCAAAAACTGCAGTCGCTTGTAGGTAGCCGACTGCTTAATACCCTGTTCGCAGTAAACTAATAACTGCAAGAAAAGGCATATAAAGTGCCTTTTGGTTTAAAGAATCCTACATAATGCAGATCTTTCGATTTGTGCGGGACGATAAAATTTTTGGTTCAAATCTCCCTCCATACTTAAAAACTTCCGTGGAGCGCGCTGAGGATGAACACTCTATATATATTTATTTATTAATATAATAATGTTATATATTACTTTAATATTTACATTATTTAAATATATATACAAGCTTGTAATCTTGAGCAAAGCTCCATCTGCCGTATCAGCATAATCTCATCTTCTAGACGCTTCGCACTATTTATATTTAAATATTTTTACTAGCTGATTTAATATTGTTTGCGAATTCCAATAAGAATTCCAATAAGAATCCCAATAAAAAATTCTTTTCATGACAAAAAATAGAAAATAGTTTATTTGTTTTATATTATGTTCGATTAATTTAAATTATCCCAGACTTTAAAAAATCGTTTAAAATAAATTATCCATGTATTAAATGCATTTTTCATGCATTAATTTTTTATTAGTTTTATTATTAACAAATAAGAAAAAGAAAAAGAAATGCACTCGGATCAAATCCACAATAATTTATTTGCCAGGTAGAATAATTTTCATAGAAATTGCAATTATTCCTCAGAATTTCAGCAATCACAGCCTAGGTTTCATCAATCTGTCAATCAGTCAGTCAGTCATTCAAAATAGCAGAGCGCCACAGTAGATGATGTTTTATACTCGTAATATATATTATAAATATGATAAATTACTCAATTATAATTCAAGAGTATTTTTATATTGAACAAAATTAAAACTGCATTTAAATATTTATATTAATTTTTATTCGGCGCTTGGATTTATGACAAAGCGATGAATGTGCGCTTAAGTACCCCGTACAGCATAAGGGTTAATATTCACACACGACACGAACACACACACACACACACACACACACACACATAAACAAGCATTCAGTTAGAGATTGCAAAGATTGGACACTGCTACGGTTTTGATTGGATTCATTTACGAGCGCCGGTTAGCATTTAAACCAAATTAACCGAGTACCATAAAAAAATGTCAAAAGCAAGCCTCAAAAAGAGCAATAAAATGTTGAAAAATTCGCGGCGCAGCACAGCTGCAGCATCCACTGGCAAAAACATATTCAACACTTGACTCTGAGACAGACGGCCGGCGGCGCGCAATGTAACTTAAAGCCCGGCACGAAGGTTAAGTGAAGGACGCGCACAGTGTGGCTGTGCGTGGATTTAGTCAATTGCAGCCACAAACCTCCGCAGCGTACGCTGCACTCACCTCAAAATCCTTCGGGTCCAGTGCGTCAGCGCCAACGTTTTGGCACTTTGAGCCCAGCTGCGCAATTCCAAAGCTGCCGGGCAGCGCATAGATCTGCGCAACTTTCGGCGACTGTGTGAGCTTCCAACAGATGGCGTGCTCGCGTCCGCCGCTTCCGATGACCAACACGCTATGCGACATTCTTTTTTTTAATTATTCGCAAATACAACAATCAAAACCTGTGCACGTTTTATTCACAAAATATTATTATATTGTTTTTTGTTTTGCCGTTTGCCTCGTGCCCACGTGTTCACGTTTTCACGTTTTGTAGATTCTGTTTGGGCTTTCAGCACGCACGCACGCACACAGAGAGCGAGAGTGTGAGAGAGTGAATGAGCGTAGCTTCGTTAAAAGAGTCTTACAGTTACTTCTTCTTATACTGCTTTCGTCGTTCTTTGATTAATAAACCGTACCGCACGACGTCGCGTTTTCAACTGAAACTGGATTGCATTAAATATTTAATGTGTAGGCAAAAGTCCAAATAGTCAAGCCTAGGTAAGTCGATCCGCAGTGCCAACTGCGATGTCAGTTGGATGTGTTATTTTTTCCGCTCTCTCTCTCTCACTCTCTCTCTCTCACTTGTATTGAACGTTGCTACCTGTTGCTGATAAGAAACTGGCTGGAAAGTCGTTGGCGTTGGCCTCTCGCTCGAGTGCAGTTCGTTGATTTTGTTATTATGCTGGAAAAGCTGCGAAAAAAATAACACAAACACATCGATAACCTTTTGGGGCCTTAACCGCACATCCCCGTGTGGGGTTAAATGCATCTGCAGCTATCAGCGCAGCTTTGACGTTAATTATTAAGTTAAGTGTGTTTTTACTTGTTTTTATATTCTTGCTTTCATTTATGCATATCTGCTGATCTGTTTCCAATCAGAATAAAATCAAACAAAATGTGTAAAATTTGGAGAAACTCGAAATAAAAACACTTCAAATAATCTTCATATTAAAGCTCGTTGATGTGAATTAACTGATCGTCATGCCAAATTTATGACCTTATATCAGTTACGGAAATAAATACAGCCAGAGATCATTGTACTTGTTCCCAGAAAAATATCTCATTTCAATATTGATCATATATGTAAATATATTTTTTTATTTGTTTTGATTTCTTGAAGCCTGATATTAATACACCAATATGATAGAATTTTCAAAAACTCTTGATCTTAAAGCTGAAAGCAAAGAAAATATTCAAAAATATTATATAAAATTAGAATTTTCAAATCAAGGCGACTAATGCATTACGTGTTCTGATTTCCGCAATTGATTTAATATATGTATATATATGTATATGGGTTTTGTAGTCGTGAGTGGCGCCTTTTAAAGCTCAGTCTGAAATTGTCCTGAAATACTTAAGCATAGCTCTACAATTACTGGTCAAACTTTAAATGCGAATTTCTATTGTATTTGCTTAAATACTTTTACAAGATCCTAAGACTAAAAGTCTCCGGAGATCTATAAAAATGCTTAAGCGACAGTCTGATAAGAGTATGATCTGGACCGAAGTCTGAATACTTACTTAATCTGTAATAGGAACACTCCATTTAATATTATAAAGAAATTTTAACTGTTGGAAAACACTCGATCAAGTAACATTTGCTCGATTTGTAAAATATGTATTTTTCTTTCGGTTTTGCATTTGTTGGTTTTGTTATTATTATTAGTAGGCATTAAAAAATTGTATTTTTTTTGTTGTTGTTTGTAAAAATTTACAAGATAACTACCAAACTCCGTCATAAATTTGTTTACATAGTGATTGCTGCAGCGTTACGATGTGCCACAAACAAAATGAATAAATATAAAGCAAAAAAATTACTTAATGCAATCTCAGAATGACAATTTTGAATGCATGCGTTCAATTGGCATGGGATATTAGAAATAAAAGAATTTTTGTTGCGTCCAGGCGCCTGTTACCGACGCATCTGAAATCCAATTGTGCCATTGGGACACGGACCACGTGGCAACCGTAAGACATTATCATTATATGGATGTGCATATTGCGGCGGCGGTGGCGGCGCCTGATGCTGTTGCAGCGACGTCGTATGCAACGATTGTTGGCGCAGCAACGCCGCCGAGACGCTGCCACCGACAACTGGCGACCAACTCTGCTGAGAGTTGGGGGTTGGTGGCGCTGCTGCCGCCGCTGCAGCTGCTCCGCCTGCAACATATGGAGACATCCGTTTGTTATAGTGTGGTGGCGTTTGTTGTTGCTGCTGCTGTTGCTGCTGCTGCTGTTGCTGATGCATGGAAGGTGTCTGCTGATAATAGTAGCCCATGGCTGCTTGAGTCGGCGGCGCCTGATAGTAGTTGTTATAGTTGTTGTAGATGGGCGCTGTTTGCGACATCTTTGGTGCCGAACTGGAGCGATGCATGCCAGGTGCAGCACTAGCAACAATGCCGCTGTTGTTATTGTTGTTGTTGTTGTTAAAGTTGAAAGTTGCAGGCGACGTAGGCACTTCAGCTTGAACTGGGGTTGACAGCACCACGAGCGTTGTCGGCGAAGCACTGCGTATAATAAATAGTTTATTTTTGTTTAAATTTAGTCTAGGTTAAAACTAGCATGCGATCGTAAGAACGTTCAGGTATGCTATCAAAGGTATTAGAGGCAAGATTGTCTTAGCGAAGCATAATAAAGATCGTTCAATCTTCAGCACAAAAAGTAAATAGTTCCTATGAAACTTGAATTTTGGTCGAATTTGTTTACTATAAAAGCTATGTTATATTATGAAGGGAGGCTAGTTTTCATTTAAACAGACGGACAGAAGTTTTATCCTGTCTCCTCGCCTTCTTCAATTCGTGACTAAATTATAATATATAATAGCCACTGCATGGGTATAAAGCCAGACAACATAAACGATAAACATAAAAATCGCGTGAGCGTGTTGTGTATCTGCAATTGGTGTTGCAGTATTATATAGTAATATACTAACGGCTTGTCGTCCTCTGGATTCTTGGCGCTGCCCAGTATGCGCAGACGGGCCTGTGCATATTCCTGCTCTCGCTGCTGCAGCGTCTTGATGGGCTGCTTGGGTCGTATACCGTTTGTATCACGACGTTCCTCGGCTTGTGCGGGTCTGCGCAATATCTTTACCGTTTGGTTGCTAATGGGCGTGGCATAATTGGCCGCATCGTACTCGCTATTGGACTTGTGCAGTACCATCATAACGGGCGCTGTGCTCGATTCATCATCCAATGACGGCGCTGGCGGCGGCGGCTTCTTGGCAATCATTATTTGCTTGGGCGCCGTGGCCGTTGTGCCGCTGCCCTCCTGCAGGCTCTGTGGGCGCTGTAGCAATTTCATTTTGCTTGAGGCGACTGCTGCTTGAGGCGCAGCAACTGTTGCGGATTCAGCTGTCAAGGCGGGCTTAAACTTGCTACTGGTGTCGTCGTTGGCGGTTTGCAGTTTCGTTTGCAGCGTCATGCAAAGCTATAAGAGATTCGAGAGAGCATTTTCAACGATTTTGTTGTTGTTGTTGTTGTTGTAATGTCATTCAATACTCACGCCTGCCTCGTCAATTTCTTCCCAGTTGTCTAGCACATCGTCACCATTGGACATTGCAAAAGTTTTTTAATTTTTGGCCTGATGCGAGCACGTTGCGTGTGCGTTGCTTGTGTACAAATATATATGTATTTTTCTTTTCGCTTTTGTTGTTTTTACAAAATTTGTTGCTGCTGCTAATGTTGTTGTTGTTGTTGTTGTTGTCGTCGATGTTGTTGTTGTTGTAGCTTCACTTTCTTCTTTTGCGTCTGCTACTGCAGCTCGCACTACAACTGATACATAATTCCAGCGCACCTGTATCAGACATAAGTTCTACATATGTTTTTGCACAACTCTCTGCACAAAAGGATCGTTTTAAACAATAAAATATGCTATGCATATGCTTTGCACACGCATACGCAACAATTTCAGCCCGCTTTGCCAGCCCTGGTTTGGCACACTCGATAAATCGATAACAACGAAATTGATATTGCTGGGTCGTGTGAATGGTAAATTATTGTTGTATGATTGTATTAAAAAATCATTTTTGATTGTGTTCAATGCATATAGAGATCAATTTTCTTTGTTTTCATTAAAAGTTTAAATATTATGAATGGAAATCGCAGTGACTGGCGATTTTTCGATAAACGACTTTAAGCATAGGCGCTTTCGCAATTGTAATTTTTTTTCAAATGTCAAACAATTATGTTTCTTATTTCAGATACTTTGACATTTATTTGACCATAAGCTCATCCGCATGCTAGGAGCCATAGCCTTAAGACACCAAATTTATGATAGTTGCCGATGTATTCAAAATTGTCAATAGATATAGTTTTTAAATTATACAAATTCCCTTTCAAAAGACAATCTTCAAATTAGATTTATTTTAAAACGCCAAACAAAGGTATATTGAATTCCAAGCATATTTGAAAACTCTATCAAAATTGTATTTTTTTAAAATGTAAACAGGAGTCGGTAACAACAAGAGTTTTCCGCATCATGATTCCACTCGTCGTATTCAAATAGGTAAAAGTGAAGTAAGATGTAATTGCAATTATTTCAATTATCTGTTATCTCCACTGTTCTTCGCTATAGCTCTGTTATTTATTTTAAGAGGCAGTTATTTGGGCCGTTTATCAGCTGTTCATTCAAAGTCCAAGTTTTCAGCGCCGTTTTGTCTTTTTCTCTAAACGCCGCCAAACACAATTTTTTTTTTTTTAAAGCAAATTGCAGTAACAAATTAATTTTATGACATTTCAGAACACTGACAAATGAACAATAGGCATTTAACAGCAAAGATTAGTGCTCTCTGTTAATAACAGTTTAGCAAAATGTAATGTACATTTTTGGCTGCCCATTAAGCATATGGTTTTATTTGATAAGACCGCTTGTATTGTGCCTTTGCAATGGATGTTGAACTTGCTACAGAAATTTCCAATTTTATTAGCATAAATAGGCAACAGCTCAGCCAACTGATAACATAACCCAAGCAACCGCCATCGCACGTGCATGTAGCAATTAGTAAGCATCAAAGAGTGGCTGACGATATTCTGGGCTTGTTTACGTAAATAGTTTGTCATGGCAGCGGCAACAGCAGATCACAAAGCGAATCCTGTGAAATCGTTCATAGCTGGCGGCTTTGGAGGTATATGCAGTGTGCTCACAGGCTATCCTTTGGACACAATTAAGGTACGTTTTGAAAATGTTTATTTAATGACGAAAAACGAGTGCTCAAAATTAGTTTACTTTAAGGTGCGGCTGCAGACAATGCCATTGCCTGCAGCTGGACAGCCGCCCAAATATAAAGGCATTATCGACTGTGCTGTTAAAACCTTTAGCACTGAGGGCGTTCGAGGCTTTTATAGAGGCATTTCAGCGCCTTTGGTCGGTGTGACGCCCATCTATGCTGTGGATTTTGCCGTCTATGCGGCAGGCAAGCGTCTCTTTCAAACGGACGAACATGTTAAGCTAACATACACACAAATCTTTATTGCCGGCGTTGGTGCGGGCATTTGCTCAGCTCTGGTCACTGTGCCAACGGATCGTATTAAGGTGTTGCTGCAAACGCAACCGGTCACAGGCCCCGTTATGTATAATGGCATGCTGGATACGGCCATAAAACTGTACAGGCAGGGCGGCCTTCGTAGTCTCTTCAAAGGTACCTGCGCCTGCGTGCTGAGAGGTTAGTGCGCCATCATTTGTATTCACACATGCGTTTTATAACATTGCATTTCCGCAGATTCACCCACTGGTGTCTATTTTGTTGTCTATGAGGGCTTACAGGATTTGGCCAGACGGCGCTCGGCAACGGGACAAATATCACCGACCTCAACCATCTTTGCTGGGGGCACGGCTGGCATTGCGTTTTGGTCCCTGGCTGTGCCTTTTGATGTACTTAAAAGTCGACTACAATCTGGTCAGTTAGCCAAAGCTTATATACTTATAAACCTGGCAATTATTAACATTAGTCTTATGCAGCGCCCGAGGGTACATATACGCATGGCATACGCAGCGTTTTTCGAGAGTTGATGGCCACAGAGGGTCCCAAGGCGCTGTACCGCGGTGTTTTGCCTATACTGATACGTGCTTTTCCTTCAACCGCGGCCGTTTTTGTCGGCGTTGAGCTAGCCAATGACGTGTTGAATGCTTAGACTAAGTTGAAAGGTTGTGGGCCAAAAAGAAGCTATTTTTTTTTAGTGTTGTATAAGTTAAAATCTTATGTAATTAAATGTAAATATTTTGATAGACTACTTTTGAAATTTTATATAGGCGCCTAATAGCGCAGTCAGCTGTGCAACTCTTATTGCATTGAAACAGATTGGCAACGCTGGTTAACAGCACTTGTACATACTTAACATAAAAACAAACTCAGTTCTTTATTTAACTCCAACTGGTTAACATCTGCGAATAAATGAGCGCATTTCGTGATGCTGCCAATAACCCGTGCTACAGTAGATAATTTCTGCAGAGCGTGCTTGCAAGATTTAGGAAAATTACAAAATACAAGGGAACTTCGACATGATTTAAAAGAAGATCCGCAACTCTTACGCATTGTTGAATTAATGGCAGATGGATTACAGCCTATGAGAACGGGAATGCAGTTGGCAATGCCAACTCGTTTGTGTCATTCCTGTTACACAAAAGTTGGCATGTTTCGAAAATTTGCAGAGATGTCCATTTGTACGGGTGTCGCTCTTAATGAATTAACAGCTGAAAAGCTTGAGTTAACGGACGATACTAAAATTAAAATGATATGTGCTACATGCTTTAAAATTAAAGCGGACCATAATGCTAATTCAATCGAAAACTCACCCAAGCTGCAGAACTTGATGCGCCTTATATTTACAGGAACTGATAAAATGCAACCGATTGATACCAAGCCGGCTGGGAGCATATGTAAATATTGCTCCCAAAAATGTAGAACATTCCTGGAATTTCAAAGGATATTACAAGAAAGCCAACAATATTTTGTATCTACTATATTGTCAAGCACAGACGAAATTCCCGAACTGGATACCTCAATTAAAACAGAATATCCTAATATTGGGGATGAAAATCGCAAGGAAAAAAATGAAATCAAAGTAAGTCATAAACTGGAAAATACTTTATGTCCAGCTCTAAGTCGCCTAACAGGCATCTGTGTGCATATCCGGTGTACTGTTAAGTAAAATATGTTAATGATGTTAACATTATTTTATTTTTTAGTTAACCAGCACAAAAGAACAGGATCTTTCCCAGGAAAGTGATTCTGAAATGGATAATACAGTCGTAAGTCTTTCCAACGCAGAAAACATTTGTCCGTATTGTCAGCGGGAGTTCAAGAGGAAAACGCACTTGAAAGATCATGTAAGATTGGTCCATGAAGGCCTACGTCCATATAAATGCGACTTTTGTCAACGTTCATTTGGTTTGGCCAGAACCCTGCGCATCCATATAATGGGTCACACAAAAGAGCGGCCTTTTGTATGCAAAATTTGTGAAAAATCATTTCGGCAAAAAACAGAGCTGAACCTTCATATGAATAACCATTTGGCGAGCACTCAATTTCGATGTCCGATCTGCTCGCATGACAGAGCCAGTCAAGAGGATCTAGAAGCACATATGGCTCGGCACAATAACAGGGAGGGCTACCAATGCAGCACATGTGGACGAAAATTTAAAAAGCTTTGCCATCTGAAGGAGCATGACGATGCAGTTCATCTGAAATTGCGTCCCTTTGTATGTACCCACAACAATTGCGGAAAGGCATTTGGAGCACGTAAAACACTTTACACACATCTGCGAACGCATACGGGCGAGCGTCCTTATAGTTGCAATATTTGCTATAAACCATTTTCGAGTAAGGCGAATCTTTCGCGACATTCTCGCACCCACGAAGAGACGGTTGTCAAGGTAGAAGTTATTGAGTAAGATCGTTGGGACAACCTTCCACAAAATGCATTATCTTAAATGTCAATCAAAATAGCAGGTACCAAATATTTTCGTTTTCGGTTATTTTTAAATATTGGTTACAATAAAAAAAATCAAATTCAAATAGCCCGCTGCCATGATATGTATTCAAAAAGTATCGGTGACCTATATACTATCGATAGTTACTAACATTAATGTTATCGATAGCATTTCACGACTGAACGATTGCTTAATCGCAAAAAAAGCGCGCATTGCACAAGTGAAGCCGGAATAGATTTTATATATTATTCGCTATAAAGTGTTTTATGTGCTAAATAACAAGGTTTAATGGCACTTTGGGTAGACAAATACCGGCCCCGTGAGTTATCCAAGTTGGATTACCACAAGGTGAATCAAATTTTGTCGCCTATACTTGTACAAACATAACTCAATATATTTTTGTGATTTTAGGACCAAGCCGAAAACCTGCGCAATCTCTGCAAGCAAAGTGATTTTCCTCATCTAATGTTCTATGGACCATCTGGCGCGGGCAAGAAGACACGCATAATGTGCCTGCTGCGTGAGATGTATGGTGCCGGCGTGGAGAGGCTGCGCAACGAAACAATGAGCTTCACAACGCCCTCAAATCGTAAGATCGAGGTGATGACAGTTGGCAGCAATTACCATTTGGAGGTGAATCCCTCGGACGCCGGCATGTACGACCGGACTGTTGTTATAGACCTGATCAAGCAGGTGGCACAAACACACCAAATCGACATTAATGGTCAACGGGAATTCAAAGTTATTGTAATCTCTGAAGGAGATGAACTAACCAAGGACGCTCAGCATGCGCTGCGTCGCACCATGGAAAAGTACGTAGCCACATGCCGCATAATACTGTCGGTCAACTCCACATCTCGCATCATACCGGCCATCCGGTCGCGTTGCTTAGGCATTCGCGTACCAGCACCCAGCGAAAACGAAATGACAGCTGTGCTTCAAAGCACATGTAAACGCGAAGGTCTGGCATTGCCGCCGGAGCTAGCCAAGCGTGTGGTAGAGAAATCTGAACGAAATATGCGAAGGGCATTACTGATGCTGGAGGCATCCAAGGTCCAGCAGTATCCGTTTACAGCGCAGCAGCAAATCGCCGAGCTGGACTGGCAAGTGTATCTGCGTGAGACTGCAACTCAAATTGTGAGCGAACAAACACCCGCAAAACTGGAAAAGATACGCGATCGTTTGTACGAGTTACTTTCGCAGGGTGTGCCACCCAATCTTATCTTCCGTGGCCTCGTGGAGCAACTGGTCAACAATTGTGATATGTCGATTAAGGCAAAGACATTGGAGTACGCCACACAATACGAGCATCGCATGCAGAACGGTGCGAAACATATATTCCATTTGGAGGCTTTTGTGGCCCAATTCATGAACATCTACAAAAAGTTTCTTGCCGAACTGGTAATGACGGATGATTTCTAACATTATTATATTATACTTTTTATTACGCCCATTCAATACATGCGGAGCGCTTAACCAAAAATTTGCTGTTGCTGTCGATTTTCTCTGTCCGTTAGAATGGCTAACTTCATTTTATCGTCCGTGGTGCGCTTGACGGTCTCAATGTATCGGGCAACTTCTTCCTCGAGCTTGACATGTGCCTGCAAATGAAAAGTGGCAAATATTGTATTTGCGTACAAAAAAAACACTAAAATGAAGGAAGAGGTGACTTTACCATCTCGTATTCAATATGTTTGCTGCCATTTACTTGCAAGCCGTGCAGCAGCAGATCAATTGTATTGATGGGAAATGCAAGCTGTGGATTAGTCACATTTACCGAATGCTTAAAGTCAAAATATTCACTGCCTGCCCCCAGCATGCCGCCAATCATCTCACACGCCAAATCGGCGGCATCGAGCAAACGATTGTGCTTCACCAACAGATGGAGCAACTCTCGAGAGTTAGCCAATTTGTAGGAATCGTACAGCCATTGTGGCACAAATGCATTCAAAGTGAGTATTCGGTTAACGACACATTTCCGTATTGAAGTTGATTCATTGAGCTCGTTGTCGACAACCAGTTTTTGCAGCAGTGACCAAGCCATGTCAGCTGCACTGTTCCGATGGGCAAGATCTGAAAAATACCATAGCTTTATATTTAAAGAATACGGTATATAAGTTTCTAACTAATACCTGCTAAGTCATTGTTCTGCAACCAAGCCCAAGCATCCTTAGTCTTATCCTCAGTGGTACTAACGCATGCAGCTGCCAGACTCTCGAATATTGGCAGCACCGAGAACGCATGACCACGTGCAAGCTTCAATGCTGCTGTGTATAGGCCACAGGTGGCCAAGAGATAGGACAGCTCTTCGGCGCCGGCCATTTCATAGGCGGCCACATCTTTGCGATGGTGAGCAAGCTCTCTTAGGGCCTCTGCGTGCAGTAGCTCACGTCGTATGTCGGTTAACTCCAATACAACGACTTCGTGGGTTTTGTAAGTCTCCAGAGAGCGCTGCTCGTTATTAGTCTGATCCGTGGCCACCTTCTCGTCGCCAATTGTCGGTTTAGCAATCCATCTATATCGATTATCGACCAAATACAAGCAATTTATGCAGACCAGTAGTGAGGAGCAGCGCTTTTGGAGCGCATCAGGTGCATCGCTGTCCACCTGAAGGCGCATGGCCTGCTCATACATAACAGTCGCAGCTGTGGGAAAACACGCACTTTACTCGCATAAATTAAGTTAATTATTTTAGGAGAGACATTACCTTTGCGCATATTGCCTTTGTTGGCATGAAATGCATATAGAAAATTATAGACTTCGTTCTGATCGATGCTCAAGGAGCGCGCACGAGATTCCACAATGTTCTCAAATTCCTCTTGCAGGCCATTGTAAGGCAACTGCATTAGCAGATCAAAGCGTTTGCACTGAAACAACATTATGACTAACTGACGCAAACAATCCTTGCGCCGCGATGTGTCTGCGTTATAGACCAGAGCATGATAGGCCTCCTCATAGTGGCCCAGCTGCAAATGGTTGTTAAATACTATTGATTGGAACATTGGCAACTGCTGATCGTCTACATGCAGTTTGTTCATAGCTATGTGGGCCAACTGAATGATATAATCGAAAGCCGAATGTTGTTCAAATAATTGAATAACTTTCAGATAATAATGTACCAAAGCCAGTTTGGCCTCTTCTTTTGTTGGCACAACTTTCTGTCTGTTAAGGATGCCCGCAAGCTTGGTATATATCGGTGTGTTCTTCAGCACTTGTTCAAACAAAAGTGGTTCCCTAAGCACACTCTCTTGAACTTGCTCGAAGAGATGAATAGCTTTTTGCGGCTCGCCGCAATCTAATAGGGAAACAGCCAGCATGAAGCTACCTGAAAAGACCCGAAAAGATTATTTATTATATAAAGCCTAATTATACAAACCTTAAGCAGCTCTATACTTACGCGAATCAGCTTTCTCGCTACACCAACCAGCCAGCAAGCGCTCATAGTCCTGAATGATAATGTGATGGCATGTGCCGAAAAGCCACTCTGGGAACACGTCATTCCAAGCCTCGGGCCAGCTGTAATTAAATGTCAATTAGCAAGATAACGAACAACAAATATTGCATGCAAACTTACAGCATCTGATTGATGCAACCAACCAGCTGTAGTAGAGTCTGACGCATTGACAACTGATCCACCAATGAATTGGGCTCCTTTAGCAGCATCGATAGGGCGCTAAATAGACCCTTTGATTGCAGAAACAAGCAAAGCAGTGTTGTTTGGTTATTTAAACGTATTTGGCTCGAATATGGCCTCGTATATCCACTAAAGAGCTGTGCACGCGTCAGACGCTGTATCGAGACCTCACTGCAGGTGGGAAAAAATGTAATAAATCGAAAGCAATTCTCTTAATTTTGCTGTGGCTTACAAGTTAACTGGCGTGTTCAGCGAAATAGGTGTTTCAGAGATCCAGACAAGTGTGTAATAGGAGTGCAGGAAATTTATATTTGTCATAATAGTGTAGTCACTCTTAGAAACATTGCCATATAGTATGTACTGCAGAATTAAAAGGTTGCGGCAAACGGCAAAGCTAAAATTACAATTAATTAGTTAATCAACGAAGACCCAGTAGATCAAAGAATACTATACCGTATCAGTGCCATTTGCTTGACCGTCTCGGCTAGAATGGAAATTCCATATTCGCTGCCAAACAATGCTCCAGTTGATTGCAAAAAGCGCGTCGACTTTGCTTGTCCGCCTAAACACATTTAAGGAGTAACATTTATGAATTCGATATACAAAATAATTTCGAGCGATCTGATATACCTGCAGAATCAGGATACGCATCTTCGTCAACAATGGCGAGTAAATCAAGCAGCATATTAATGGCTGCATCCACAATATTGATCGATTGTAGCTTTTTTCTTATTTGCTCCACGCAGTCGGTTGATATGTTTATGCCATTGTTATCATCAATGTTATCATCGCCCTTGGTGATTTGAATCAACAAGTTTGTTAGCGCACTATCATTCCTCTGATAAATTTTTTTATCCAACTCCAATTTGATATCTTCGCTTAAAAACTTTTCCAATAGATTGATGACCTCCATTAGTTCAATAAAGCCGTGGGCCGCCACAAGATCATCTCGGCAATAGGGCGCCACAAATTCAGCTACATCTCTTGTGTTCTCTCCAACAAGCATTAGGTGTTCCAGCATTTCACACGGGCGAAGCAATGCAAACGATTGCCTTCTGATAACACAAACAGCATCCATGGCGCCCAAAACCGACAGGCCTGTCGGCTCGGAAAACTTAATGTGGTATTGTTCGCAGCAGGAGTAGAAACGATCCCAGAGCCTGGTCGCAATCTCTAAATATTCATCGTCGCTGACAACGAAATCTTTCAGCTCATTTTGAATCTCATCTTCGACTGTCTGACAGACCTGCTCCTTAAGCATGCCCATTGTCAGTTGTTTTATATCGAATTGCATGTTGACGCGTCTGAACATCTGCAAGGGTAACACATATTATTTTAACTGCAACAAGATCTAAACAAGAGCTTACATAAAGTGCCTTAGCGATCACGTTTCGATCAAATCGACCCGGATGAAATATATAGGAACAGTATGTTTCGCGAGGATCGACGCCCTGCTCTATGGTAAGACAATACCGATCCGGCGGTGGTTCCAATGCAGCAGACACCCATTTAATTGAGCTGTCGGCATCCAAGAAAATTGCCGACACATTAAAATCACCCTCAGCATTGCTCCACAGCGTCCAAATATGAGAGAAAGTTGCATCGAAATCAGCCAAATCCATTTGCGGTGCTGGCACCTTATGACGCACAGCTAGACCCACGGTTTTTGTGTTCATGTCGCTCAGTTTGCACACGATGCTAAAGCAAATGAATTCAGAGTCCTTTTCGTGCGACAAAAATACACAAAAATTGTGATCATCGATTTTGCGCAGCAAACTATTTTGGGCTAAAAAGATACATTAAATAATGAATATATTTAAATGTTAGATTTAGTAGAAAAAACTTACGTCCCTGAGCTCCTTGGTACTCTGTACAGCTATATGAGGCAACACTTTGCAAAGTGGAAACCGACCACAAGCGCAGTTCATTATTTCGATAGAGCACCAATAAAAACACCTCTCCGTCAATGCGACTGAAAGCCATGGAGATAGCTCCCTCCAAATGTTCTCCTCGACCACTGCATTGGAATTTAATTAATGTACTTATTTAGAGAAAAATGAATAATATGGGAACCCACGTTAGAGCGCCTTTTAAGTTCGTTAGAAAACGCGGCATTAAATGGGACTCTTTCACTTCGTGCGAAACTGTGCTGCCGGTCCGACAGTTCATAATATAAAGCATAAGCTTTGAATGGTAGTCAACTGCGAAATATGCCTCCTGGCTATTCTCGGACATATCGGAAGCTGCGAGGTGTGGCACACTAATAGCCATGGTGCCATCGAGCACATAAAATGTGCTGCGATCCTTCAAGTTGTTAGCGTTTGCATCATAGAAAATGGAATTCCTTTGGAAATCCGCCGGACCTACAGAGACTGAAGATGCTTCGCTCTGTAGTGGAAACACAATCCGATGCACACTACTGACGGTGACCACCAGAAGGGTGACGGTGTTTGCCTGTTCGGACAACGAGACATTTAACACTGCGGAGTCCGTAAAACGTAGACGTAGATGGTTTTTCAGAAGCGAAATATCCAGGCTGACCTCGGACAGTTCCACAACATCTTGATATGTGCGCCTGGGATAGAACAATTAGCCATATGTAAATCAATGTAAATCAATAACAATGTTTACCAATATATAAATCGGTTCCTGTTTTGGCCATTGGCAAGAAAATTGTAGCAATAGCTGCCTGACTTTCCAAAAGTCTTAATATCCTGCAGCGTACTTTGTGTGCCTATTTTGGTTAGAAATACAAGCAATATTTATCAAAATTAATGAGACACTTCTGGACGACGCTAACAAATACACCTGGCCGTTGGCACCATCTAACGCACCTGTATTTATTTCGACTTCGATCCATTCTTCTGGGCTTATATTTTTGGGTATAACCTCTCGGTAACTCATATTAGCTTTTGTGTTCATCTCGAGTTAAAGATATAATTAAAAATATTCTAAATAACGCACATAGATACGGTGGCCGGCAAAAAAACACGCGCGTGTTATCGGTTGCTGACGTTATCGATTTCGTTAGTGATGTTAAAAAGCATCGGTGTCAAAATTTAAGTTCGAAAGAACTACTTTCGAATAAACCAAATATCAATTTGAAACAAATGATTGCAATTTAAGCGTGTATAAGAACCAAATATTGTGTTAAAAAAAGGCCAGTTTCGCGAATAAAACCAATCAAAAATAAATGCTATACGATTTTATATCTTGCTTAACTTGGAACTAGTAGCCGATATTATTTAAGCACAGTTCCGTCACATTATGAATGTGAATTCGCCGAAGTCCCGCTGTTAATAACATTCAGAAAAATGTTATGAATTAGACGCAAAAAACACATGGCTAGTTGTTTTTATTTAGTTGCCAAAATCAGTAAACCAAATTTATTATTTTAATATATGAAAATATGACTGAGGAGGGTAGAATCACAGCTACTACATCTCATAATGAGGATGATATATTAATTTGCCTGCCTGGAGAGCGCTTATGTCGCGTGGAGGATAACATTATCGTGGGACAAGGTACCTACGAGCAGGGAGGCTACATTTATGCCTGCAAATCTGGCATAGTACATATTGACGAGTCCACGGAAAAAGTAAGTTATTAATATAATTAATTAACACCAAATAACTTATTTATCATGTCAGTGCCAAATTGTAAGTGTGCACAAGCCAGGCTTTCATTTGACCATACCGGCTACCGGAGATGTCGTCACAGCACGCGTCCTTGTGACGACACCCAAATTCGCAAAGTGTGCCATATTTTGCGTTGGAAACGTTCTACTCGAGAGTAGTTACCGCGGTCTTCTGCGCAAGGAGGACGTGCGCGAAACTGAAAAAGACCGAGTGGATATTTACAAGTCATTCAAACCCGGCGATGTCATATTGGCGCGTGTTGTCAACCAGATGGAACAATCGTTCATGCTGAGCACAGCTGAAGCAGAACTCGGAGTTGTTGTTGCGTATGCCAGCGATATCCGAAAGAATCGTATTCCCATGGTGCCCATTGGCTGGGGTGAGATGCAGTGCCCGCAGACAACGATCAAGGAGCCGAGAAAGGTGGCAAAAGTACTGCCAGAAAGTTCAATCAAATCTGATAAATAAAACATAATAAAACACTCACTACCGAAGTAAGTCTAGTAAATTCTTATAATGTACCAGAAATATTTTTACATTATTAGCAAATTTCTACATAGAAATTATTATATTAATTTATTCTAATAGGAGGCCTTTGTTGTGTCAGTTTGAACCCAACACATTGCTATAATTCAAATTATAAGGACTTTCAAGAGGTATATTTTTACGAGATCGGGCCTCATTATTTTAAGGTAACGATCTAGTAGTTAATTGTACATTAATGAAGAATGAAGATTATACATAGCAGCCAGTTTAATTTCAGAGAAAAAGAAACTTTTGTTATCAATGATTATAATTTTAATTTTGTAACGTCAATTAATTGAAACCTTTTTGAATTTTGAATGTGATGATCAACTTGGATATAAGATTTCAAAGCTTCTTTAGTTCAAACATTGCGCTTTACAATCCTTCTCGTCCTCAAACATGTTCCGTGTGCCCTGGCAGCCACCGTAGATGAAATACTCGCATTGGCGAGCGTTCTTTATAAATCGCCACATTGGAAAAAATGCCCTACAGGGACCAGTTTGGCACGGCTTGTCATCGCATTTTCCTGACGTTTGAAATATTTCACAGCAATGTTTAAACTAAAATGATTGGTTATACTTACTAGCATTGTAAGCGTCACTGGCCAGCAAGAAGAGAAAAATTAATGCTAGCACTGGCCATATGAATGTCCTCATTTTGTACAAAAACTTAAAATCTGAGCTTTGATGAAACAGTTGACCTCACATTAAATCTGCTTGAAATTAAACCGGATGCCTACTTAAATTAAACGTTTTTCTTATTAAACGAATGTAAGCTTGTAGGTATCGAGTAAATCAAATACTCGAAGGACATACTCGTAAGAACCAGAACGTCCAATTGGCATTTAAAATTCCAATTCCAAAACTGGATAAGCTTTGATTTAAATGGCAAGGGCAATGCGACTGGGCAGAACCTGGGCATTTATTTTTGTGCAACTGCAGTTAAACTAACTGAAGGCAAAAAACAAACATTTACAAAATAGAGCATAACTTATTCGGTGCGATAAGTGCATGCACACATTTGTATGTACATATGTACAAATTTGACTATTGGATTTTTCGTTTGTGTGTGTGTGTTTACATGTAAGTTATCTAGCTGTGCATTTGTCTCTGTAACTCAGAACTAAATTGTGAGAGCGCTGAGTGCACCACAGGCATATGATGCCAAGAGCGACAAGCAGCATCAATAATTCGAGAGAGCGTAATTTATAAGTAGATAATGCACAAGCTCGTTGAATGTGTGTGTGTTTTTTTTTTGAGTGATATATTCTTATGCTTGAGTGGAGTATATTCTTATACACTATTCGCTGAGTGCTGCTTTTAAGTCCACTTTGGGACCGCGCAATCTGTTTCAGTTGACCACCAGGAATCGTCTAAAGCTCTTTAAAAGTATATGTATGTATGTACATGCACAAGTTATTACAAGTTTGCGGACTTGTATAAAATCGTATAGATATATGTATATGTACATATGTATGTGTATGTATGTGTGGTTGCTAAAATAGAACCAAGTTGCGCCAGCGCAAAGTGCACAAAATTAGAGAGTACCATGCATACGCACACACACATGTACATATGTATGTATGTCTATGAATATATTTGGCGCTCTCTCTCTTCATAAGAACAAACGGTGTGTTCTTTGACTTACATACATAAGCGTTGTCTACTTTACTCGCGCTAAGTCGAATTTATGGTTTACGTGCTTAAACATGCTTTAGTTAAACCACTAAACAAAGAACATACATACATATGTATGTATGTACGTACGTAAGCATTTTGCTATTCTTTTCGCATACACTCATTTGTATGTATGTATGTGTGTTTGCTTGTCCGTTATCTATATTCTAAACTCCCATTCACCGTTTTTTCTCCTCTGCCTTGCACAGTCGATTCTCTTTCTGTGTGAGTTTGATTCAAGATGCCAATTTAATGGAATGTTACGTTGTGCGTTGTAGTCTTTTAAAGACTTAAGAAAACCTGGAATTACTCGGATATATTTTGTGCAGTTTTCAAATGGCTTACCCTTTCGGACAACTACAGATCAGGAGAATTAATTGACGCTAAAAAAATATCGTCCATTCACATAGATGGTGCCTCCAGCTGTGGCCACACATCCTTTGGTACCCTACATTGGCGACTCAATAGTGTACGTATATAATAATTTATAATTGATATACATAAATGTTTTCCGTATATAACTGACGCTTTTATCTTCTCAGGTAAAGTAGATGCTCGGTAATGCTTTTCTTCTACGGGCTGTGGCGTTGACGGTGATGGCGCCACATCCGGCTGTTCACAGTAATGATGGCATCAATTGGTTCCATACCGTAATATTTGTGCTTGGATGGCTCTCGAACAGTATACATTACTCAACCTCGTTTGTTGCTCATCCTAAGTATATATTAGCTACATAAAAGTGTTTTTCATATATAACTAATACTATTATCGTTTCTAGTATGGAATTCTCGCGAGGATAAAGTGGATGCGTTGTTATTCTTTTTTTCTAAATGCAGAGAGCATAAACGCTTTAACAAAGCTATCTTTGGCGTTGACTGCGATCGCCCCACAATAGGCTGCTCGGTGTGATACAAAGTACAAGCATATATCAAAAGTTTTACAGTTCATTTAACATTTTACTTCACAATTTCAGTCAATTTTGGATCTACAACTTTACTGTTTTGGGTATGTCGACGCAGATTTGAGGACACGGGAAGTCCGTTGGATATTTTGTGCAGACGACTTTGCAGTTGCCATGACCTACACATTTTCTGAGCAAAGTACTAACAGTCATGGTAAAAGGATATTTGTCAGTACAGAAATTATGCTATAGTTTGGCCGTAGCCAGGTGTCAATGAACTCATATGGCCTCAACCACGACATCTAAAGCATAATTCTAGTTTTTTTAATTTTTTTCCGTTTTTCCCACTATTTGTCTGATCTTTAAATTTTTAATGCAGATCAAGTTGGCTGTTACATACGATTCTTGCACACCGGATGCTTTGAAATGATTTTTACCAATAAGGACATCAATCATAACTTTTGGCATTCCAAGGACAATCTTGATGTCCTTTGGCCAGCAGATAGTCGCACATCTCCACAATTCATTCATCTGGGGAAAGGATATATTTATTTATAAACAGCTTCTGTGTCAAACTATTTGTATCAACCGAATCTATCACTTGATGGCCACCGCCAAAGAACATCCCCATTGTCCTTGTGGTTTCCGAGGTATGGACATTTATTTTTTTAAAAGATTAATCACAAAATTGGCTATTTTTATAATTATTGTGCTGTTGCTTAGACGAATATACAAAGAAAAGGACGAATGTCCTTCGATTAGCCGAGAAAAGGAGTAATTTATGTGCACACGAAATTGCCTATAATTCTGCCATATCGTTGCGGCTCCTGACGAGGCGTGTGTCAAACAACTCTTATTGAACAGGGCTACCAGCTTGCCAAAGGACATCAAAATCGTCCTTGTAGTTTCCGAGATATCAGTGATCTTATTTTAATTTGAATCCTTGCACCCTCCGGTGAAATTTGTCCGATCCTTAAATTTTTAAATGCAGTTCGACGCAGAACGTCCTTACGATTCTAACGCACCAAGTCCTTTGAAAATCCGCCAGGATATGGCTAGACTAGAGCTATTTTTCTAAAAAGGACATTCTATTTTTAGCCATATCTTGGCCATATCCTTAAGGATATCGAAAGGATACACCTTTTTGAACTCGTGGGGAGCAGGACTATCGACTGGCATTCAAGGATTTCCATATTTCGACAAAAAAATTTCACTCAAATTTTTCCCAGGGGTTTAGTCAGAAAATTGGCCAAAATCAAACATTTCCGGGCTAACTTTGCCATTTGAAGGACTATCGGGATGTCCTTTGGACAGCTGAATGTCCTTACCCTCCCATTTAAGAATAAACAATCAGAAGGACGATAGTCCTTCGAACGGCAAAGTTTTAAGGACTTTTTCAACTAAAGAAAATGGGCTATAACTCGGCCATATCCTTGTATATCCTGACGAGTCATGTGTCAAAAAAATTGTATTAGCTAGCTCTATAAACTTGCCAAAGGATATCAAGATCGTCCTTGTAGTTTTAGAGATATCGCGTTTTTAGTATAATGCTGTGATTTCAGCCAATTTTCGTGCGCGCCGCGACTGAAAATTTACCAAGTTGATGGTTCTTAGATGACCCCATAATGTTTTAATGCAGGTCGATGCAGTTGGCCTCCACGATCCTAACGCACCGTGTCCTTTGAAAATCTGCAAGGATATGGCTGAGTTACAGCTATTTCTTTGCTCAAAATACTCATTAATTTCGTATGACATTTTTAATTTAAATGTGTTCTTATCGTTTCAGAATGATGGATTCAAGGACTCTTATCGACTCTAAGGACTTCCACGAGTTCAGCGAGGCTCTTCATTTCTGTTCGCCTGTTATTTGAGTGGAAATTTAGTGCAAATTGGCAACCCAGCTGGCGGCGAGGGCGCCCCGTTTGGGTATGCAATGGAAATTTTCCGCCGCTACAAATTTTTTTGTCAACCTTCTGGGCATTTCTGTTTGCCTGGTGTTTTAACAGAATTTAAGAAAAATCTCGGCAGCCAGCGGCCGCCAACGGACTAATTTTTAATGACCGTTAATTTTTGAATTTGTTGCAATCCCATATCCCTTGGAAGTAAAAAAACGGGAATTTGTTTAAAACTTTTAATAAATTATTAATTATTGTTAAAATTAACAAGGTTGTTGTTTTTTAAATGTAATTTCGATTTTAACTTAAAATCACTATATTTGGCTTAATAAAGATCCGATCCTGGAAGCAGTAGCCTTGTTAGATTCTTGAAAGTCCTTAGAATCGATAAGAGTCCTTGAATCCTTCATTCTGAAACGATAAAAACACATTTAAATTAAAAATGTCATACGAAATTAATGAGTATTTTGAGCAAAGAAATAGCTGTAACTCAGCCATATCCTTGCAGATTTTCAAAGGACACGGTGCGTTAGGATCGTGGAGGCCAACTGCATCGACCTGCATTAAAACATTATGGGGTCATCTAAGAACCATCAACTTGGTAAATTTTCAGTCGCGGCGCGCACGAAAATTGGCTGAAATCACAGCATTATACTAAAAACGCGATATCTCTAAAACTACAAGGACGATCTTGATATCCTTTGGCAAGTTTATAGAGCTAGCTAATACAATTTTTTTGACACATGACTCGTCAGGATATACAAGGATATGGCCGAGTTATAGCCCATTTTCTTTAGTTGAAAAAGTCCTTAAAACTTTGCCGTTCGAAGGACTATCGTCCTTCTGATTGTTTATTCTTAAATGGGAGGGTAAGGACATTCAGCTGTCCAAAGGACATCCCGATAGTCCTTCAAATGGCAAAGTTAGCCCGGAAATGTTTGATTTTGGCCAATTTTCTGACTAAACCCCTGGGAAAAATTTGAGTGAAATTTTTTTGTCGAAATATGGAAATCCTTGAATGCCAGTCGATAGTCCTGCTCCCCACGAGTTCAAAAAGGTGTATCCTTTCGATATCCTTAAGGATATGGCTAAGCTATGGCTAAAAATAGAATGTCCTTTTTAGAAAAATAGCTCTAGTTTAGCCGTATCCTGGCGGATTTTCAAAGGACTTGGTGCGTTAGAATCGTAAGGACGTTCTGCGTCGAACTGCATTTAAAAATTTAAGGATCGGACAAATTTCACCGGAGGGTGCAAGGATTCAAATTAAAATAAGGAGATCACTGATATTTCGGAAACTACAAGGAAGATTTTGATGTCCTTTGGCAAGCTGGTAGCCCTGTTCAATAAGAGTTGTTTGACACACGCCTCGTCAGGAGCCGCAACGATATGGCAGAATTATAGGCAATTTCGTGTGCACATAAATTACTCCTTTTCTCGGCTGATCGAAGGACATTCGTCCTTTTTATGGTATATTCTGGCTTGGGGGTACAAGGACTATTTGCTTGCCAACGCACATCATGGTAATCTTAAAAATGGCAAAGATATGAACGATTTTGTAATTAATGCCGTTTTAAGGAAAAACAGCAATAACTCGGACATATCCTTGCGGATTTTCGAAGAAAGCTGCATCGATCTACATTAAAGGACTTATGAATCAAACTTTTGTCGTTCGTTACTGTATTTTACTTTTGTTGGCAAAAGGATATCAGAAAAGAACTTGAAGGGGATTATCTGTAGAATGAATTACTTTTCTTAGAAGGACATGTTTACGGATATTGGATATCCTTTAACACGTTATTGTAGGACTAACATTTTACCTAGTTTTTGCAATATTTCTTAATGCTTTTCTGATGCACATAATAAATTGATTTATGCAATTTTCCGCCAAGGATGAAATATGGTTGCGTTTATTACTGCTTTTAAGAAAAAAGGACAACCCATTAGGTGAATGTATAAATAGCTCTCGTGCAGAAAGGAAAGTTAAACAGTTGTCAATTTGGTGCTAAACTCAATAACAATGAAATTATGCTGCCAACGAAAATGGAATCGCGTGCTCGAACATTGTAGATAGATGGTTGTGACTAATTCGAGCCTTGTTTGTGCAGGTAAGTAGGTCCGAGGGTCAATGACTAAGTTAACGGCACGAGTAAGCCCGGCATAGGCAATAAGGTATGCAAATAGGTGTTACAGGTGTGCTTGCAGGACTCCCGCAAGTGCAGGGGATGGCCAGTCAATCATTGTTTGATCGATAAGCAGCGCAACTCGTTATGGCGATTACAATGCCGGCTAATATTGAATTCAAAATAAACAAAACCAATATAATATTCAAATGAATCGGATGGCAGTAGACAGTGTATTAGCTTTCCAAATAGTAGACGGGCGGCAAAGGCTAGAAACGGCTCATTCACCACAAAACAATTGCGTGGGCCAGGACAACGGCGGCAGCTCAGAATGGTGCAGATATCCCAGACCGAGGAGGACATTAAAATATCCATCGAACTGAACAGGCTGGTCACGCGCAAGCCGGACGTTGTACTGTTGCCGCAGTACTTGAAGTTTAACAGTCCACCAATATTCTTTGAACGGCATCTGGCGCAGGAGATTGATGAAATGGCCAGTTTCTGTCGCATTTTCAAGCATGAGGCGCGCATTGTGCTTGTCAAGAAACAGCCCGGCATCTGGCCGGAGCTCTTTCAGAAGCTGGACAAAGAGGCGCTGATGCAAAAGCGACTAGAAATCGCCGATCTAATAGTGGAGCGCAATAAGAAACGCGATGAGATGGCATTGGAGCGTTACGAGAACAAGCGACGCGCCGAAATTACAAAGGAGGTGAAGCGTGAAGGCGACATGAAGGATCGCGTTAAGAAGTTTCAGGAGAGCTCATGCCAAGAGGCTCTAATGGTGGGCGTGCGCAAAGAAACCCATGCCAAGCCCAATAACTCGACGCATAGCAACAACAACAGCAACAAGGAACAGCTGGCAACGAACATGCGACAGGCAACTCCTGTGGTACGGTACCAACCACCCCTGGCCATGACAGCGGTGCGTGGCAATGGACGGATTAGCGTGAGCTTCTCTAGTCAGCACAAAATGAACACACCGAAGCGTGAATCCCAGGAGGGCATTCAGATGCCATTCACTATACAGGATAGATTGAATGGCAATCCGCCGACCAGGGAAAAAACTCCAATGGAGAGGCTCGACGAGTGAAAATTATAAAAAAAAATGTATGGATGTGTGGTGTGTGTACATGTGTGTGCGTGTGGGTGTGTTTCAGTACATGTGTGAGGGTGCAAAAATTTCTAACTAACAATGTTTTTTTTTGCACAAATAAATATAAATTAAATGCTAACTTTTGCATTTGGAGAAAAATCTAATACAATGAAGACTAGCCTAAAACTTAAGATTAGGAATATACTCGTTTATGATTTAATTGGAATACTTTTATTTTAAATTAGATAAAATATACAACAATTATTACATATGCATATATCCATTATATTTGTAATAAGCTTTCAAACAAAAAAATAATACACGGCATTATGCACGAGCCAGTATATATTTAGCAAAGGATTCAGTTAAGATTATGTTTTCTTTCGAATATATATATACTTGCATATGTATGTAAGTTAAACGGTATATACTTATATATTGCAATTTCATAGCGTGTGTAAAATGCTTTCGACTTTTCTATTAGTTAATGTGTTTTTCGTTTCATTTTATATATTTACAAACTTTAAATTTGCCAGGTTATTTAATCATTGTTAATAATCATTTTGTATTCGAGTTTATAAATTGTTAAATATCGGTTTAATATCCAAAAAGCAAGTCAATAGCTACTTTATTTTATTATCATTTTCTTCTATCTACGTCCGTACCGATCAATCCTTGACATGGCTGATGGTAGCGATAGATTGGAAAACGACTGGAGACAAGATTTAGCAATTTATATCCTTATTTGCATCTTGCATGAACGAGACGAGTATTTATTCCCTCACGAGGCTTAGGCTTAGCCATGCTACGAATATGAATACATACAAATACCTCTCCCTCTATATATATATAAATATATATATATGTATATGTAACTTGAAATCATATCTGATTTCGTTAGCGATTACATATATTAGCCATAATTACTCTTGGTATGTGTATGTATGCGTGTAAATATGTACAATTCAAATTAGATTTTGATTTAAGGTTTAGTCTGTAGTATTTAGGTATGTATGCATATTGGGAGATACTCTTATAAAGTATGGTAAATAAAAGCTTTGGCGCTTTGTAGTAATCCAACTGCTGGGTGCTTACATCCTGCATCAATTTTCTTTGGAATTACTTTTTCTTTTTGTTTTTTGCATTTTTATCCGGTTTAACCGAAGCCATCAGGGATCAAGCAGAGGTCTCATTGGGTTCCATCCATCCCTCGCTGTCATCCTCGCTATCCGAATCTTCTGACTCCGATAGCTCAATGGCCACTCGCCTGGCCAAAATCGAGGCGACATCCAGCATTGCCGTATTGCGTTCAATTTCCTTTAGCTCGGACTTTTCTACCTTGCGTAGTATGATGCCTAAAATAGCAAACAGAAATGTCATTTAGAAGGGTTTTTCAAAAGGATCTCTGTCGTATACTCACCATCTCGAATGGCTTTCATCAAATCGTTGCGTGGATCATGGAATGGAGCCTGCATCTTCTTCGCACTCACAATGTGGGAGCCACCGTTTGGCTGGCACAGCTGCAGCTCCCCATTGGCCAATGATTTGGGCAGAATTTGGTGTGGATGCTGCTGCATTTGCACGCCGCCGATGCCACTCTCGTCCACTGGCGGTGGTGGTGGTGGCGGCGGTGGCGCTACATTAGGTGGCGACATTTTTGGTGAGTGCTGCAGAGCAAAAAAAAAAAAAAAACAAGAATTAATATATATATATATAGAAAATATGTGCATTAACATGAGTCTACCTGATCGGGCACTGGCGGTGGTGGCGGCAAATCGCTGAGCGAGTTCATCTGATTGCTGGTCGAGATGCCCATGCTATTGAAGGTATTGTTCAGCTGCGCCATAACCATGTCATTTGCGTTCTGGGCACTGTTGCTGGGTGCCATCTGCGGAGAGCCAGCTCGCGATGTGCTGTTGGTGCGACCCAGCAGCTTGGCCGCCATGTGACCGCTGGCCATGCCGTTCATGGCCGACAACGGCGACACCACATCCGGCACTGGCGGTGGCGGCGGCAACGCGTCCCGACTCGTCGACATGCTGCGGCCGCGTGTGGGCGTATTTGCGCTCGATGCTGTGGGCGTGCCACCGCCGCTGCCATTCGATGGGGGCGCTGGTGGCGGCTGCGATGGACGCGGCTTGTTACGCGACGGGGTGCCCGGTCCATATATCTGTTCCGGTGACATGGGGCCCTGTCCGCTCTGCCCGTAGATCGAATGCGACTGATGGTAGAGCGTACCGTCGTACAGCTGCTGCTGTTGCTGCTGCTGCATATGCATATGCGAGCTGCCCGAGATGCCGTTGGTGCCGTACGCAGCTGCATACTGATTGGCCGCTGCCTGTGGTGTGAGTGGCTCGTAGCCGCTGCCATCGATCTGCTCTGACTGGTAGCTGCGCCGCAGCTCAATTGAGTTTGGCCGCAGTGGGCGTGTGTCGTAAATGCCCATATCTGAAAAACGTCCCAAAGGAATCATTAATACAGTCATTGGCTATTCCGTGCAACTTAATATATCACAAAATTAGAAACTCCAATTAAAAAAAAAAACAAGAAAGATTAAGGATTCACACAAAAATGCAAAACAGGAAACAATATTATTGCAAGCAAAATCTGTAGTCTTGTGAGGCTGCGAATAAAATGCAATAAATAAATAAAATTTAATTTGAATGATTATCGCACAGTCACCTAAAGTGCGTCACAGAGTACAACTAGAATTAGAGAGCAAGGCTGGGAATTGCTGGGAATTGGTTAACGAGCGAGAAGGCTTAAGCTTTCAATATTAAGACTCAGCTTTAATGCCTAAGAAGGCAAAGTTCGAATATAAAAAATGATTCCTCTAAAAGTTTGATAGTCCACGATTAAGTTTACTTGTTTATAAAATTCAACTGTGGGCAATTGTTGCCAGTTCTATTTAATAATTACAATTTAGATCGTTAAGCTTATATATATCCTATACGCAGAACAATAATAGATCGTTTTATCTGCAATTATATAAAAATTGTTTAAATACCCTATAACTATGGTCGCGTATAATTTGAAGAGCAATTCCGAACCCTGTTTAGAAGTCTTGGAGAGTTGTGATAAAAGTGTTTAATAAAAAAAAACGAGTAACAAAGATAGGCGATCTTCTATTAGCAGCTATATAGTATGTCCATCTGGTGTAGGTGGAAAAGTAGGAATATGTTTAGTCAACTTTGTGTAGGATCAGAGCAAATACTTAAACTTAATACTAACTGTGGCATTGCTATTGGATACTACAGCGTGTGTATGTCTTAAAAATGTCAATTGTTTGCCAATTGGTGTTGTTCATACACTTCCATTATTAAGTAATCGGCATAAATTACTTAGTAACAGCGGTAATATTAATTTATAATTATTTTTCTGTTGCTTTGGGATATGCATCCTGAATGAAATTATAAATGTTCACATTATGGTGCTTTTGGTTGTTGTTATTCATCTGAGCCTAAATCATAATGTTTCGACAGAGCGTTTAGTACACATGAAATGTATACAAAATATATGGTATATAAGTACATATAGGGGGACTATATAAAGTGGCAAGTGACAGTAGGTACGATAGAAGTAGATGAAGGAACATTTATATATACAAACACAATTGAGTGTGTGTTGTATTAAATCTTTTTGTTTATCTGACCTGTAATAGCGATAGCCGTTTGCTTTGTGAGATTACTGTTTTTCTCCAAATGTGAGAGCATATTATAGGGCTTAACAGAATCTGGAAATGAGATGATCATGCGGTGTTCGTTTAAGCTACTTAAAATACGAATATGTTTACAGAAACTATAGTTAGAGCAACAATTGAAATCAAAACGTAATAATAATCGATCTCCCTATGAGTCGATGCACTTGGGGGTTTCAACAGGGTTCTCTTAATTATGATAAGGTTTCGCTCTTGTTCCGAGAACACCCATTTGTTAAGCAACTTAATTATCATTAATTTTACAACATTTACAATATTTTAATTAAGCTTTTGCAATTCATCTTTTCGCAGTATATACATTTCTAGAGCAGTCTAATATTGTATAAAAAAATGAGTTTCAGTTACCCTAAACCTCAAATTGATTTTTATTACCCAATTCGAATTTTTAGCAGCTGACGCACTTACATTTTGATTAACAGCTGTAGGTAAAGAGGTCTCATTAACATTCGCTTTCTCTGCTAATAAACTGTTAGTGTGTATATTAACACTAACAGATTTACGTTAACAGTTGTTACATTAGGCGATCAAAAGTAATAGTAAATGGCAATTTTAATAATGAATCTAGGTACATGAAGTGATCAGAAGAATAACAATGTACTCTGTTGTAGGGCATATGCATATAGAAATGTACAAATGAATGAATCATATCGATTGGCGAGCAAGCGCTTTGCAAGCTAGTAGCAAGCGTTTGCAGGTAATTCAAATAACATGATTATCTTTAGGTACATACAATTTGGATTAACATTTTGTGAATATTAAAACCAAAACGAAAGCCGCGATATGCGCAGTCGACTGCGGGCCATTGATGTACCGTACCTACGTCTTGAACATCACCGATATTCGTCAGCTGTTGTTGTATAAGCCTTCGACGTGCCAGTGTTCCCAGCTGAAAATCGCTGTCAGCATTTACAGTTTGGATTTCGATTAGCTGGGCTAAATTTGCATACAGTAATTGGGCGTTAATCATTATGAATGTGGGTATTATTAGAGAAATTACGCAAATACGTATTGTTCAGATCCGGTTTGTTTAAAATTATGTACACAGCTATAGTATAAAGTTAATCAATTTCCCTATCTTGCTAAAGACCTGTAAGTTAACTAACAGTGCATTTAAAAGCTGTATTGCATATTAATAACATATTTGGTGTATGTTGTTTAATAACAGCACGTTGTAACTCTGTTAAGTTTGGTTTGATTATAGAGATATTTTATCTAACGCTACATTTAAATAAGTTGAAGTCGAGGCTGAATAAAATTCTTACTGTAGACTGTCTTACTCTTGACTGGAGTTCTACGCCTAATATACTTGGCATACTTTTACTTTTATTCTTAAGCAGTATTGTTATTATTAAAAAAGCGTTTACTCACTTCCATATCCGGCCTCTTCATTGGCCATTGCGTTGGGCGTACGATAGATAACATTGTTTGGCATCAGGGTTTCGCCGTGACCCAACGCGATTTGTCGCTGTTTTTCACGTGTGTTGTGTGGCGTACGGACGCGTTTCTTGTGCCGATTGTTCGGACCACCGCCGGTGCCCTCTTGCCGTGGTCGATGCAGCTTTTTGCCTTTGTCGTGCATCACGCGCTCCGTATCCTTGAGCATCTCTTGTCGCCACAGCTCGAAAAAGTAGTTGGGATCCGTGTAGAATTTGAGTCCATCCTTGCCATCGTCACGGTATACATTGAGCTTGTCCAGTGGCGGCGGTTTGTCGCACAGTGCATACGTCTCCAGCATGGGGGCGGGCATCGTGGAGCGCGAGAAGATCTGCTGATCGAATATCTTGGCCGATTTGAACGCCTTTTTGCGTGTTATATCGGTAAGTGGTACTTCCTCCACGGTGCTATCCAGCTGGGTAACCTTTATCGCCAGCCGATCAATGCGCGCCTGCAGTGAATTGGCCCGATCCCCAATATTGCCCACATCTCGCGCCAACTCGCCAAACACGTCCTCAGCATGCTTAGATAGCGACGACAATTGCCGTATTATATTTGTCAGCGTCGTGTTTGTCACAGTCTCCAATTCCACAGACTGCAGCTCATCCTGCTGGTAAACGGATCGAGCTACATGTACGGGCTCAATGGAACGTTTGGGCAGCGGCATATTTTTGTGTTTGATCCGCCAAAGTTCTCCAACTAAGCAGCTGTTATTCGTTAACGCGTTTTCATTGACTGCAAACAGATAAGAGAACATTATTTTTAGTATTATTGCATGCCAGTCTCACAATACAAATTTAAAAAAGTAAAATAATATTTTCACTTTAATTTAAAACTTGTTTTAAGAAATAAATAAAAAAAAAAAACAAAAGCAAAAAGTCGTGCGTATCGTGTAGTCTTTATCCGAATTGTGGCTCGTGTTTGTATAGGCAAATTCTTCCAAGTTCCCACTAAGTCTGCGACAGCAGTCGCTTGCAACCGAATAGCCCACTTTATTGATGTAGATGCTAAGACAAGGAATGCAATCCGTGCTTTAAAGCACGCAATTTCGTTCCGCCCTATAGCTCTTACCAGGTATTTTAACAACTTCTAAAATTAATCATTCTCTCGCATTCTGAGAGTATTTTTTGAGTTAACGCTAAGAAATTTCTAATTCTTTCCTTAAAGATGTAAATACATTTTATATCAAAATGGGATTACGATATTTGGTAATAACTCTTATAGGAATAATCGACCGGAAACTGAGTTTTTTTTTTAAAGTAAAAAATACTGTTAAGAATGTAAAGAAATAGCACAAGGGTGTTTAATCTTCAACACTTTCAAGATAACAGTTGTTTCTTGGTTTTACATTTGTGTATAAAAGTATGTATAAACTATTAGGATAAATCATACATATTTCTCTACACCAAATGGTTTAAGACCGGGCCAAATTATTTTGCACGAGCCAATTCACCCTCTCGGCTTGTGTGTGAGAGAATTTTAAAGTGCATTCACATGTAAATCGCTTGCTAAAAGTCAGTCGTCGGTCTGGGCCTGGACCACACCCACGAGATATGAGCCAAAATTGTGATAAGCATAGTAAGATAACTACCCCCACCCTTTATAGAAGACTATAATAATCGCGAACTACTCGACTGCTTCTTAGTTATTCTTATCATTCGTCATTGCCACCAAAAAAAAACGTTGTTGCTTTAATGCCAACTGGAGCCCCTGTTGTATATATGTGTGTGTGAGTGTGCAAATGCATGTACATGCATACAAACGTAGTTGTCTAATGAAGGCTACACACAATACAACTAAATATATGTATGTACATTAAGCTTGAAATTCGCTCACAAAAAAACAAACACATACGCACAAACTTGTATATTACTTTCAAAATTATCTATTTCCTTTTGCACAGTGGCGAGTTGTTAAACTAGATAGCCCAAAATTTCATTTGGTCTCCGTCACCCCCTCGCAACTCACCTCACGTCACGCACACTTTTCACACACTACACAATAATATCTATTTGCGCCTTTATGATAACATATACTTAAATTTAGTTTATTGTAATTTGTGAAAGTTAATTGCTTTACAATTTACACTAAATATGTATAGTTTTGCTTTTCTATTTTTTTTGTGAATTTTTGGATTTCCACACCTTTATTGTAGTGGTGCACAATTGCATTAACACTGGAGTTATCGATGTGCAATCGAATAGATTAGATTTCAAGTTGGAATTTCTGAGTTGCTTTCGATAAATATATTCAATGGTAATCTTATTGTAAAAAAAACTCTATGAAACTAAATAAATTAATTATAGAGTAATATGCAAGAGCTACAGATCGGATGAATTTTTAGATGGTAATGGCATTTGTCGCATTCACAAATTACATTCTTATCGATAACATATCGCATTTATGAACAACTATATCTAACGACCCTGTTTCATTGCATTCTTAAGACGTAAGGTTTTCACATATTCCTTATTAATTTCGCGGCTGCATAACATTAAATATATATATATTTTATAGATTTCAATACAATGGCGAGCGTAGCTTCAAAAGGATCTGGTCTCATAAACAGTAAGATTCTTACCCATTATCAATTATGGAATATCTAAGAGATTCATTTTCGAACTTATGTAATGATTTACTTTAACAGGGCTGCTTGTGCAAGCTAGACCTCAGTTGGATGTTTTCTTAAAATACGCCAAAGTGGAGTTAACTCCCCCAACACCAGGCGATATTCCAGCTATTCGTCAAAGTATTGGTAATATCGTCAAGAGTGCAAAGACCGGATCCTACAAAAACCTATCGGTTAAGGAGGCATGGCTTAACACACTTGTCACCGCAGAGGTTATCTTCTGGTTCTACGTTGGCGAGTGCATCGGCAAGCGTCATATTGTTGGCTACAACGTTTAAATTTACAGTTACGAAAAATTAGCGAATGACAAATGAATTGGCATCACTAACGATTATGTATGTAAACGAATAAAAGTTTCAAATTTAAATGTAATAAATAATATAGATATTAATTTGTGAGTGGATACGCACTAATATTCAAAGGACGGATTATCTCGAAGCTTGGCCAAAAATAATGATATAATTGTGTATGTGCACCTAAAGCATATTTCTATATGGACTACGTTAAGATGGTCTTTAATATCTAACTTGCCGACCATAGAATATCGACAATAAGCCAGAGATTGGTACTACTTCTGCACAATTTTGGATATCTTGAAGAATGAAATCATTTACAGAATAGCTGTAGTCTGCTGGTCGCAGACGAGCAAAGCTCTTTATCGGCGCAGCTTGTCGTCCTGATCAATCGCACTTATATTTTTGTGCCGCAGGACTTACGTTCAATACGCTCGTGACGATATTTGAATACAAAAATTTAGCATTAATATTTCATTAAATATAATCTAAACCAAAATTACTTACATAGTGCAAGTCTTATTAAAACAAAGGAATTACATTCAGAGTTTCTCCATTCAAAACTTTTTGAAAACTATGAACTTAAATATAGCATATTATGTCACTCAAAATATTATAAAAGTTTATCTTAAAGATAATAGAATTTTTTCTCAAGTGCACATTGAGGTATGGCGTGCAAGTGAGTTCCAACGAGCGTAGCAAGCTTGTTAGCATATTGACACACAGCTGGCACTCGAGTGGTTCCTGACCAGTTGTAATACAAATGACACATTTTATAAGTCAACTTCTGCAGTTGATCTGGGCTTAAGCGTATGTTACTATAAAGTACATTATAGCTGGTGGGTGAAACTGTGCCCTGACGTACCGTTTGCGACACAAGGTAAAAATCGTAGCGTTCAGGCAACGTAACTACATCATCAACGACAGTTCCTGGCGGAGGGTTTCGCATACTGTCTAAAAAGAAACGTGTGTTCGATGATTTGGTGACTACAATGTAGGCGAGCATCGGTGCGGTAGTGGACGACACGCGCTTATATTCGGCATCCAGTTTTTCAACAATGTCCTTGACCTCGTATTCGAACAACTGTTTTAAGGAGCCCGAGCTAACGCCATCACGGTAAAATATGATACGAGTCGGCAACTTTTTATGCTCGCGTTCATATTGCCTCAAAGCTTTTAATATCATTGGCCACAGATTATTGGCCAATACATCATAGGCGCTGCACTCAGCGACGGTACTGAAGAATGTTGAATTCTGTTGCAGATCCATTGAGGCCACCAATGCTCCATAAGCCTTGGAGCGATTTCGCGAACACTTAGCTATATCAAACCCAATGGTCATTAGACCAGACAGAGGCAGCTCGATCATCCACGGCGTATAGCCCAGTTTGCAATTGATTTGTATTGCAATTTTTGTAGCTACGCTTAAGCCGTTTCTATTAGCATTTGTAGTTACCACCTGGGTAGGAATAGCTCTATCCACATACCCTCTCTTCTTAATCGCAGCGTATCTAAATGATAATTTAAAATTGTTTGATTAAATTCGGAATTAGAGTACAAATTTAACTTATTCCCTTTACCTTTCTGGATTATTCTTTGCAAAGAAACAAAGAATCAGCTTGGGATCACAGCGGGCGCAGTCGTCCAGGGCTTGAATATACGTACTAGTGCAATCATCTCTAATCCAAGACCTTAAAATAAATCAAATTTCAGTAAAGTATCATAGGCATTTCGGGTTATATATACAAATAGGACACAGATTACACCCGTCTTCCTATAAGTACATCAAGTGAACTTACTCGCGAGGTTTTTGGATGTTAAAACCCATTCCTCTTGCGGCACGGTGCAGATTATCTAGCAACTGTTTCAAGTCTCGCAGGTTGCGTTCCGGTACGATAACTGCCCATCGATCTAAACCCTCTCTGGGTGTGGTGAGCATCTGTTGATCCCGAAAGTACCGGGTCCAATCTGCATTGTCTCCAGCAGAAACGCTATTTAATAGCGAAAATTATTTTATTTAATGCCAGAATGTAAATAAATCGTAATTCTGAAACATACCGACTTCTATTATTGAAGACAATTCGTTGAGGTGCAATTACGCGACCCTGAACCTCAATTAATTTGTCATCTAATTGCATGTTCCAATCTTTCAAGACCTTGACACTATCCGCTGTTGTCTGCAATCGCCGGTTGAATGTTTGCAAACGTTCAATTCGTCTGCCTGGATTCATGCGTGTATGATTCGCTAATGCACGCATGAAACTGAAACGATTTCATATTAAAATAACATTTGGTTGGTATTGGGCATACGATAATTACTCCATTTTTTTGCGCATATCATCGGTCAGCCCAGTAACGCGGCACAGTTCAGGAATAAGCAGTACAATGTCATTGGCTTTGTTATTTTGGGCTTTGTCTCTATTTTTTGATAAGATCAGAGGTTGACGGTGGTCCCGTATGCGAATATTGTATTTCTAAAAAACAGAATATAAGCAATTTTAGGATTTCAATTGTAAAATAGTAAATTTAGTACCGATACAAACTTACCGTCAGATAGTATTCAACAAAAGTAGTATCTTTTCCTTTGCAGTTGAATGTGGAAAGTGGGGATTGTGAAAAGTCCAATTCATTAATACGATAAGTTTTATTGTTGTAGTCCGTGAGTACAACTAAGCCCAATGTGTTAAGACGACATTGTTCTATATAGCGATCGGAATGGGTAGTCCTTTTTAGTATGTCGTAAATTGTTTCCGAGCGCATCACCTTGTGTGTGATTTCGGCGCAAACTAATATATCCGATTCGTGCTGACGGATGGACGTTTCGTAGCCTGGCCAAAGCTCCACATCAAACAGTTTAATCTTAAAACGTATTAGTTTAGTTATATTTTCTGAAACTATTCAATATCCATTATACATTACCCGTGCGTGCGGATCAAAAAGATTACGTCCGACCTGCTCCAAATTAAGACCCTTCATTGAGCGACGCAAAATTAAATTCAACACTTGCAGAAAGCGCGGCTCAGCTGCCGATATATAGCCCACAAACTTGATGGTAATTGTGTAATTGACGCCTTGCTTTGAGGTCGCCTGCAGCACTGTTACATCCTGATCAAATTTCTTGGTCGTAAACAGCTGGGCGCCATCAAAAAGGTAGCCGGTGCCCAAGATTCGGGCATGCTCTGATAATATTCCACAACGCACTCGCACCACCTCGACCTCAGGCGCAAAATCCACGTGATAGTGGACAATGCGCCATTGTGGTTTGGTTTTCAAACGATAAAAGTTTGACAACAATTTAATTGGTGTACCATCCTGTCCCCGTTTAGTCACGATATCCGCCGGTCTTGAATTAACAATTTCATACCGATCAACTCGCCTACGTTGAGTATGGGGATCACTGCCATGAGTTGATGGAGCACTTGCACCAGACACTGATGGGGCTTCTGCGGCGCAAGCTGCTGAGCCGACAATGCCACGGGATGTAGAGGCTCCATGGTATGATGAAGCTCTGTATGAGCTCGAAGCCTCCGACCTATCTCTATTATGGGGGCCATCATCCCGGAAAACTTTTGCTCGCTGTTTACAAATTGGAAAAAAATAATACAAATTAAAAGTTTAGTTAAGAGGGAAATAATAATTAAAGACTAACTTCAGCTTATAATTAATGCCCAGACATTTGTAAAATATTTGTATATACAAATCTGATATTAATAATATATTTTGCTTATTTATATAGCAGATGTCGTAATTGGCAATGTTTGGAAAATATATTTTTTATCAAACAAATAAATATTTTTTGGAATCATAAATCGAAACTTGGAAGTCTTACTTGAAGTAATGAGACTTGCATAGAAAAGGGATTTTTACCAAAACTAGTGTTGGAGAAGATGAGTATATTAACTTTTTACTTTTTATAATATATGTAGACTTATATTTCAAAAGAAGTTATTTTTGAGTGTATGGATCAGAGTTTTTATTTGTCATAATTTGAATGCATTTCATTTTACCCACTCATCGTGTGAAAGGATAAAAATTTCTTTTTTCTACAAGGTTATACCAAAGACAATAAAAACCCTAAGATGAGTAAGGCCCACACATTCTAGCCTGGCTTGTCATCTGGCTTTTCCCACCTCACACGACATGCCACACACACATGAAATTAAAAAAAATTATATTGACTGAAAAATACAGATTTTCTACTGAGCCAACCTCATACACACAACATATTGCATTCATATATGAATACAAATTTGGGAAAGATCATGATCAGCGCTAGAAAACTAACAGAATTTATTTCTTTGCCAGCAAAAGCCAGAACAGTAGAGCTGTGCATTTTAACACACATACAAACATGATTGCTTGCGCGGCGTTTATAGAGCCGATGCTGAAGGTACATTCTATTTTTAGCTTTTTCGCTCTTTCAGTTGGGAGAGCGCAATGATAAAGATCCTGCTAACAATCCTGCTGCTTAGTAGTATTTTGTTGTATGGCTATATCCATCTTGTCTTTGGTTATGCTGAATCAAAAACTTAAAAAGCCTTTAGAGCCTGACAAAGCTCAGCATATTTTTTGTTGTTGATAGTCTGGCAACACCTATTATTTTTGCGGTCCAGCACTAAGAAAATCGATATTTCGACAAAACGAAATTAAAATCGTTTATTTAAAATATCATTGGAGCACGATTATGTGTATACTATTATACACACGCCACATTTCGCAAACAAGTATATACATGTCGTATGCACAATGTTTACAGTTGTAGTTACAGTTACAATAACGTTATGAACAGCATTCATTAATCTATCTATGTACATATGTATGTGTTGTAGTTGCGTACACTAGAGACGTAACCTGTGAACTTAGCCTGTCGCGCTTCGTTTTTTCTTTTGCCTATGTAAATCACCACGCTACTCCTTTACTCTATACCATATTTCAGACATAATGAAATCTTGAGTAGTGATAACTATGCTTGCAAGCTTAGGTATTTTTCATCTAAAATTGGGCATATTCTTGGCATGATAGCTAGAAACACTTGAAATATTTTACTTTCTTAAACTTTTATCTTTTTGTTTTGCCATTTTTATGATATCTAATACCAATCCTGTTTATTGCTAATTTGCGCTCAGAAATCCAATTCAGATGTTTTGCCTTTTTTTACAAGTACGATTTTTTTTCCTAAACTTTTTAAACATCATTTTATGTTAGCAGACGGTATACGGAAGCTTGTATGCACTGAATAAAAACAAAATGAATGCTTAAAGCATATACAAAAAAGCATACGCATATGTGTGTATAGTCATATCCATATGCGTTTGTTTATATGTACATATGTATATTTCAAAATGAACATTTATTCTGTCTTACACAAACATACATATACATTGTCAAATGTCTGCATCAGCATATTCAACTGAAGTGGCTCAGCTTTATGTTTCAAGAGTGCAGATAACGGAATTCTAAGCAACTAACGACGCCGCGCTCAAAATCATACCGCACACACTTATGTGTGTGTGTAACAAAAATGCATACAATCAAGTAATCTTCCATGTTTGTATATACAAATTTATATTATTATAAATTTATATATATTAAATTTATAGAGTAATAAGCATTTTAAGCACTTACCGGCTCTTGCACTGATCTTGGACTGCGATCGGAGTCGTCTAAGGGACGGCGGCGTCCCCGTTCTTGATCACCCATTGCGCCGTTATAACAAGAATCAAAGCCAAAGTAGAAAACGACGTCTTCACGACAGAAGACGAAAGATCCGAATGATTAGGATCCGAACTTTGAATGCTGAACACAATAATCGATATCAAATTTAGGGCTATTACTGTTTGAAGCGGCTTTTCGATAATTTGCTCGATAGCGTAAAAATAATTTTGATAGGATGCTGTTAATAACAGAATTCTAAATGTTATGGTTACAGAAAATTCTTCTTCTTTTAATGAACTCAGAAAAAACGCAATTGGAAAAGGATAAGTCGAAAACAATTTTTGTTATCAGAAATGGACGATATAAACGTATTTCAACAGTTTCTGAAAGATGTGAAACATCTTAAGGATTTGGAACTACAGCACGTGCATAATAAACGTTGCAGTCCAAATAAAGGAAGAACAATTAACAAAGTAAAGAGGAGGCGTCCGCGGTTCAATCCATTAGAGGAAATGAACGAAATTGAATTTCGTAAAAAATACCGGTACACAAAAGAAAACATGCGACGAATTATTGAAATTGTGCGAGATGACTTGGAAGTTGACTATTATGCGCCAATGAAAAGAAACCAAGTGCCCATAGACTTGCAAATTTTATCGGCAATTCGTTTTTTCGGCGGCACTGAGGTAAGTTTCCTTTCAAGTACCGAATACATAAACATTTAACTTAAGTCTCAATTTTAGCACCCTCACCTATCAGCCATGGCGCATGGCGTTAGTCTGCATACTATGGCCAAGATAACGCGTCGTGTTGCTGCTGTATTATCGTCAAAGGCATCAAGTTATATTAGAATGCCCGCAACCCTTTCGGAAAAGGAACGAATGATGCGTTCATTTCAATCCTTATCCAATATGCCCCAAGTAATTGGAGCTCTCGTGCAAACCACTGTGCGTTTGCAATTGGACAGTTCCCGGGTCCAGGCTTCTAGGAGTTGCTATAGTGGAACCGAGTCGCCCGCGCCAATTGAGGAACTTGTGCATTTACAGGTAGTTGCAGATGCAGAGCATAAAATCAGAGATCTGGATATACGTCTTTCTGAGGAGCTTGATCTGAGCACAGCACCAGAATTGTTTTCGTTATCGAGGATTAAGGAACGTTTCGAGCAAAATGAATTCCGTGGACGCATTCTGCTTGGAAATGACTCTTTGTCTTGCTCCCCCTGCCTCTTCACTCCCGTTCAGTACCCGAAAACTAAATCTGAGGATCTCTATAATCATGCACATGCAATCACCTTTGCGCCGGCAATAAAATGCCTAAACGTTTGGATGCGTCGCTTCGGCATTCTCGGCAGTGAACTCTTAGGAACATTTGGTTCCGCAAAACAGACAATTACCGCATTAGCCGTTCTCCATAACATGGCAATGGAGTGGAATGATCCTAGCATAGGTATTCCCATTAATATACATTTTTTAAACCTTCATTAAAACTGTTCAATTTTTAGATGCTGATAGTTGCGTATCTGTCTACAAGCCCAACTTTTTAAGTTATGCTCATGGTACATCGACTATAGAGGAACAACGTAATAGAAACGAATTTATTAAGTCACATTTTTCAACTAATTAAGAATTTGTAGGTATGATTATTTATAGGTAATTGATCTTCATTTCAGTTTTTGAGCCCTAGCAGAAAAACATGTAGACACTTAAATTATTTTTAAACGCTTTTGTAAACGAGTAAAATTATTTTAAATGTTATAATTAAATGTATGTGCAATCTTATTCTAGACATTGTTTATCCAATTTTTAAATGGAAAGTTATGAACTTCCACTACTTAATAGTGAATTGGGATTTTGTTGGCTGTTAACGGTATAAGCCGTAAAAATGACAAGCGGTAGAATAAATTAAATGCTCAGTTATAAAACATTCATTTTTTTGGGAAACTAAAGAAAAGTAGGCAAAAAATCCTGTAAACGAAATTTTGTTTTCATCACTCACAGTTAACAGACTGTTAAGTTAACAGGTGAATGAGCAATACTAGTTCTTCATTGCTTGTTCCGAGCAATGAACCAAATTTATTGTTCAGAACTGAACTACACGTGTTGAGGTCGCAGGTTTTGTGTGTGTTTTGTTTTGTTTGCTCTATCTACAATTGATATTTACATCAAAATTAAAACTTTATTTTTCATAGTTATAAGTGGCACGTTTAACACACACAATTTAAGCACCTACGTATACAAATTTAATACATTTGCATTCATTTGGACCATCAAATATAGTAATAGCGGTAAAAAGTTTATTGTGAATTTACATGCAGTTCGGCTTCGATTCAACTCGCTCATTTTCTAGGTACATATAAAATCTTTTAACCATTCTTTTGCATTGCGTTGAGATTGTGTCACAACGTTTTGTTTGCGATTGGAAATTTCATTGTGATTGCCCCAACACAGTGTGCAAAGGAGTTACAACACCTCGCTTAAGGATATCATGTTTGTGACCTAAATTCAACAACCCCAACACACCGCCAGCTGATTCTTGCTTGCAAAAAAGTAGCACAAATCATAAAAGTGAAGGTCACAGAACTTAAACGCGGTAAGTTTTCCAAAATTGAATCTATAATCTAATTTTTTTGCTTAAGCAGTGCCAGCATTCAAATTGCTTACATAGTATTAAAGAATAATACATACATTTTTAAATATTTATGTACATTTTTAAAGAGTCGGCGTAATATGTAAATGTACATATGTAGGTAACACCTATTTATAGTTGTATACTTAAGATACCTATAGAATAATCCAGGAAGTAAAGAAATATATTTATTTTGCATATTGTGCGGCAAAATGTATTTCCTTAATTTCTAAGGAAGGCCTAATATTAAACAAAACCGGTGTGAACATTTCGTCAAAGTATTATTTATTAAAAAGGAAGTTTCGAAGATTAAATACCATCGCAGACAAAAATGTGTTTCAATTATATAACGATTGTTCCAACGGGAGCTGTAAGCTAATGCAGTCCGATTCTGATTTTGATAATAGAATTACATGTATGTTATTCATAATTGACTTTACCAATTGGTTCTCAGGTTATTTGATAGTGTGTAAATAGACAACTTAAGTATGTAAAGACACACATATAAAGAAACAATGTATTGTAAAAGGTCGGAAGATGTCTCCTTCTGGGTATTACATATTTTGTGACGAATAAGAAGTATTTTTTGCAAGAGTATACCATAAAATCCCCAAGCAGGCATTAATGTTTTAAATCATTACACAATAATTGTGCTCTTTTTTTATCCACCAGGTGCAAGCGTGTGTACCTTTAATATTATAGTAATATGTTTATGTATAACGGCTCAGAAGTCTATGGAAAAGCGCCTGAAATGCACCACAAGAGCCAGTCCACTCAGTATTTAAATAACAACAATGTTAGCAACAACAACGATAGCCACAATGAGCATAATTTGCGATATTGCAGCGTTGATAACAATGCATTTAATTATTATAAGAACGGAAGCGTAATAAGTCCATTTTGGAATTTGAAGAGTCCAAATTGTTCATCAAATCCAAGTCCATCTAAAAATAGTACGGCATCAAGACAAATAAGCAGATCTAACTATTTAGTACCAGATCAAGGACCCTACGCGAACACATTTTCAAGCTCATTTGCGCCGCGGAAAACAGCGGCCAACAACAATAGCCACGTGTATCAGCAGGCGAGACAACAGGCAGACTATTACAATGCTCCAACACAGCACAAGGGGCGGCATTATGGACATAGTAATAGTGCGCCTGCCAACCAGGAGTTGGCAAAGTATTCGCAAGCATCCCATGACAAGGATCAACTCAAGCGGCAGATAAGAGCTAACAGTACTTGTGAATATTTGGACGAGGGCTCGACATACTCGCACAGCCACAGATCACCTGCGATCGAGCAATCATGGAGTACTATAATGTAATTGTAAAAATATCCCCGTGCTTAATATCCAGCTTAAACACTAAATGTGACACATTTTATTTATTTGATTGTTGTTATTTTTAATTTAACCGCTACCCAGTTTTTATGCCTTATACTTTTTTAGAAACAAAAACACATTGCATAGAAATAGTTAAAAACGCTTTTGAGATATGAAATTGACTCAAGCTCTAACTTTCCACATTTATAGCTCTGAACCTCCACGTTTCCATTCGACCGATCAGCATTACGAGCATTATTTCTCGTACTTTTACAATCGTGGCCAAGAGAAGTTAACAAAATCCTCACCAAGTGCGGCGTACAAACCACAAATGAGCTTATTTCAGGATACACCGAGTAAACGCTCGTCCAATGCCAAGCGTAGAGGCACAGCCAATGATAATAACCAAAACTTAGAATATGATAGTTATTTATTAAAAGAGAATAATGAATTGCCATTTGGCTATAGTGATAGCGATTGGATTGATTACCCTGTCGACCGGCCAGAAAAGTCTGTTTTGAAAACACCTGTAGAAATACTTAATGGAAAAGATGTTTATGATCCAAAAGCAAACAACGATGAACAATTCGATCCGAGTATGCCAATCCATCGTCGCTGCATTCAACTGGGCGATATCAATGAAGTCAACAAAACAGGAGAATCCGTGTCAGTTAAGAATAATTTAACAAAGAAAACACAAAAAGCCACCGAACCTCTGCCGCTGCCTCGACTGCCACTGACACCCAAAAGAATCAGAGGTGGACAAGCGACTGCCAAGAAGCTATTACCCACGGTTCATCGAGTACTCTTATATAATAATCAGAGCCCCCGTTCGGCACGTAAGCATCACTCGTCTAATTCACGCAGCCAAAACGTAAAGCCCCCACATCCCAAAGGTCAAGGTGCAGGTGATCAAGTCACTAGCTATATTTTAGAAGATCCAGATGCTAAACTCAACGATTTTCGTGACCCCGATTACGATAATGATGACGATTTAGATAACAGTAAGTATTATTATATTAACACTTACAAAAACTTCAATGATTTAATTGCAATTACAGTCTCAAACTTTGATGAGAGTGATACGGTTAGTATTAGCTCGGACACTGAAGACGGTTATAGGGCACATGCATATAAACTGACGCATTCCGGAGACCGTTTACTGTCATCGTCGAAAAATTCGTCAACATTGCTCTTAACTCAGTCATCCGACGAAGACTTAAGAAATCCAGATTCGGTACTGGTATCAAGTCTCTTTCCATATGTTCCACCCTATCTCTCATTTTCATCGAACACCAAAAAAGGCCCCTATGTGCCCCCAGAGCTGCATAGGGTGTTGAAATGGCGTGTAACAAATATTATGCCAAAAGTTGTACGACTCATATTGGCAAATAGTGGCATGCGAATGTTGAAAAGTAAGTATTTAATGCCATAAAAATAATAAGAAATATTGTAATTTGAGAGCTTTTAGAAACAAACGACTGGATGGGCGTGTGGGGCAAGCATTTAAAGTCTCCATGTTTTAAAACAATTCGCTCGTATCAAAAGATAAATCACTTGCCAGGCTCTTTTCGCATTGGCCGTAAGGATTCGTGCTGGAAGAATTTGCAACGACAAATGAAGAAACATAGCAACAGGGAGTTTGGCTTTATGCCGCGCACCTATGTAATACCAAATGATCTTTGTGCATTGCGCAAACGCTGGCCAAAATACGCGCAACGCAATACAAAGTGGATTATAAAGCCGCCGGCGAGTGCCCGTGGTGCTGGCATACGCGTGGTCAACCGTTGGGGTCAGATACCCAAACGACGACCACTCATCGTGCAGAAGTGAGTGTATTATTTATTATATATATATTATATATTTAATTGTTCATATTTTTAGATACATTGAACGTCCGCTGCTAATTAATGGCAGTAAATTCGACCTGCGCCTGTATGTACTGGTTACATCTGTTAATCCATTGAGAGTGTTTATGTATCACAATGGTCTAGCTAGATTTGCTTCTGGTAAGCTATTTCTTAAAGCAGTTCAAGTATTTACTTAACTCTGTCCAAACCACAGTAAAATACAGTGCCAAAGCGGATACATTGAATGATCGCTGTATGCATTTAACCAACTATAGCATTAACAAGTTTTCATCAAACTACTCGAAGAATGAGGATGTGAATGCATGTCATGGACACAAGTGGACCATTAAGTCGTTATGGACATATTTGGCTAATCGTGGCGTGCGCACCGATGGCCTCTGGGAAGCCTTAAGGAGTCTTGTTTTGCGCACTATTTTAGCCGGAGAGAATGGCATTAACAGCATGATTAGAGCAAATGTGGAGTCCAAGTATAGTTGCTTTGAACTGTTCGGCTTTGATGTGATACTGGACTCCGATCTGGTACCTTGGCTCCTGGAGGTCAATATATCACCTAGTTTACATTCAGAACTGCCACTGGACGCCCATGTTAAAGCGCCGCTGGTACAAGGTGTTCTCAACACTGCCCTATATAATGTAAGCGGCCGCCACATTTATTTACATACAATTATTAATATACAACTATTTTTCTTAGATACCACCAAAACTGAGTCTTGAAAAGCAAAGGGAGCTAGCCGCCGAATTTTCATTTCCACCTGGTACCCAAATGTGCTACGATAAGCGTTTATACATTAACTATCTGTCGCGCGAAGAAAAGAATAAGCATAATAATTTTACACGAAAAACCATTGAGAATCGTGAGGAGGTATTCAGATTAACAATTACCAAAACATCTATTCAGATATAAAAATCTACAAATCTTCTTGTTTTTTATATAAGTACATCGATGCAATACTTCATAAACTGACACCCGATGATGTACGCTGCCTAATTGTGGCGGAGGATGAGCTAGCACGTTGTGCGCCACTTGAGCGTATCTTTCCCACAGACCAGACCTACAAATATCTTAAATACAATGACACCCCACGCTATTATAATCGTCTATTAGACGCGTGGGAGTCACGTTACGCCAATAACCGTACAGAAGGCATTGCATTGTTACGCGACTATTGTCAAAATAAATATCACTTGCAAGTTCCAGCGCCGCCTGCCAAAAAGGTAAGTTTTTAAATAATTTTAAGACTGTAAAATTGTACTCCATATGTAGTACTCACAACTCATATTTACACCTAACACATACGAAAAAAAAAATAAAAACAAAACAAAATTAAGAGGTTTTTATAAAATCCAGATATACCAAATACATATCCATTGATGCCAATGAATATAAAACTAAGTACATAGTAAAAGCGGAGAACTGTTTAATTACAAATAATTTACATTTACGTTCTTAACTCTATTGAATTTGAGGGCTGTTGGCGAGCTATACAATCATTTTATTGGCGCTGTCGTGCTCTTTACTGTCGTAAGTTCTATCTGTTGACCCCATAGATTCTCTACGTAAATGCTCGAAATGCACAGTTGCAAGAATCACAAATGTATACAAATAGGTAGAATCGAATTGTTCTTATTGAAATTAATGTATGTAGAGGCATTTAATCCAAATATACTGAATATATTGAACATTTACTCTTATAAGTCGTATATTGTGCTTAAGTATCATATTATAAACAACCAACAAATTAGGTTTTTCGTTAAATGAGTATAAAGATTATCTATATTCTACATAGCTTGTTTCAAGAAATTGTTTAAATATAAAATGATAGACAATCTCTATAACTGCTGGTTAACTGATCAAACGTAAATTAAAGTTTATTTATTGAAGAATAGCCCTTGCCAAAAACCAAATCGTAAATATTGTGTTTTTCTTTTTTAACTTTCATTAATTTTGTGTATAGGTGAAAAGTACTGATTAAAGTAAGAACGTAATTCAGTTTCAGTTGTTCTCTCAATATAACATAAATTGTGACTTCTAACAAGTACAAGTAATTAATTGGCATTTAGTATCTAACACTAATATAATACAATACACTAGTTATCTTTAAAAGCTATTATGTTTTCTATGTTTTTAAGTAGAGATAGGTCCGCGTTTGTATTAATATATATACTTACAAATGCATATTATCAAGTTAGTTAGTTAGTAAGTATTTTACCTTGTTTAAAGAAAACGAATAAATCGATACTAAGACATGGCTGTTTTATAAAAAAAAAAAAAAAAAAAAAAAAAAACGAGCAGATTTTTGGGACACTATATTCAAGGTCAGAATCGGTATTAAATAATTGATAATAATTGATCTATTTTTCAAAAACTTTCGTCCATATGTATGTATGCACATTCAATTCTTAGTTGTGGTAGTATTCGTTAGACATATAAATTTGTTGACAAGCTTTTACAAATTTAATAAACACAAAACACACTTCAGATATTTAAGCCTATCTTGGCTATATTCACCTTCAACTTATTATCATATAAAAAATTGTGAACACAACAATAATTCACCCAGATTTTCCTACTGTTTAGTAGTCCTTTTTTTCCCCCATCACAGTATCTTTTATCCCATTTAGTCAAAAGCTAAATAACTTTCATGAAATATTCATTTTTAATTTAAATTACGAAATTATATCTAATCATATGATTTATAGCTTTTATTGTTGTAATTTTTCCCACACGTTACGTTAACAAAATTGTGTCAACCAATTTACAATCAATGTTTTGTAATTGTAAAATTGCAGGACTACTTCATCAAATTAATGAGATGGATTTTAAAGTGAAAAGCGCTGCTATCGTATTTGTATTGGTCTTTTAGTAAATTAATAGAAATTGTTTTTACTTTTAGCTGCACGTGTATATATATTGTACATACACAAACAATTAACTAGTGAATAAGCCAGTTATAAAATGTAACACATAAGTTATTAATAATTGATATATATATTTTTGTTTCCTTTATAATTAGATTTAAAGTGAGCGTATTTCAAAATGTACAAGCACGATCTATATTCTATTGTTGGGATATTTAGTTCAAAGTTGATGTTTTATATATGTACATATTGTACATAAGACTGTCCCAAACTCAAAATGCATACAGGGTCAAAATATTTACACACATAATTACAGATCAAAATTGTTATTTAAGAAGCATACCTGTGATTTGATTTATTGAGGAGATTATTCATCTGGCCCTCGTAGATAATAAGTAACGATTTAAACAGCGCTTCCTGCTGAACTCTACTTATTCATTTTCCTCTCAAATCTATTATAAAAGCAGTTAAACTTAGATGGCCTTTCCGCCTTTGGTCAGTTCCTATCCAAATATCATTTACTACATTATCCTGTGATTACATTTCTTTTTCGTGTCCTATTTTGAAGAGTCATTTCTAGGAAAAAACGCGGAAAAAACCAATTCAATTTGTAAGGGTTTGATTACAAAAATTGTGATGTGATGTAATTTTTAGTAGTTCTTTATTAGATATACATATTGTGTAATCAAATAATAGTGTATACGAAGTACGACCAATATGACATTATGTGTAGATCGTCACAATGCCTTTTAGTTATCGAAATCGAATAATATTTTTTTGGTAATTATCATTTAATTTAATGTACATTTATTGTAAATTCAGTACATTCTGCTTCTATATATACACTATAACAAATATAATAATATATTTGAGAGATATGCTCATTTAGTTATGGACTCGATCTGTTTCATGCAGCATTTTATTTTTATTTATTTTTTTTTTTCTTAACATATAAAAATTTTGAGAACTTTATACATAGCATGTTGTGCCGCAAAGGGGCCAAAGTGTGCAAATAAAACGTTGCGAATTGTTCTATGGTAGATCTAGTTTGAAAAACAATAAAAAAAAACAAAATAAAAAAACAAGACAAACTAGTGCAAATTAGTTCCTTGTTATCTTGAAATCGCCCAGGGCGATACGATTTCGTGTTTGAAACAATAAATGAATAAATCAAATTAAACGTAATCTGCATTTATGTTATTAACAACAGGGATTCGAAAATATACTCTCTAAATATAAATGTATAGAACATTTAGTTAATTTAATTTATAGTTATTACAGCTAAGTCTGTTTTTAAAGACTAAATTCACTTTTCGTTTTAAATTAAGTGTCCGTAAGAGCTGGATATATGATTGACTTGGCTGTTAGTGTTAGTTTCGAAAACTGAAAACATCTAAAAATAAACCTTGTGCAAATTGTATCGTTACATAATATATATATATATATATTGTATAATCAATAACTGAACATTTCAGTGTCATGTTTCTGCTTTAGATACCTAAGTATAATGTTATATCGATCTGTACGATATCATCATTTGTGTACTTACGTTGCATATTTGCCAGCCTATCTACAAGTACATATAAGTTATTCATTAATGTATGTTCTGCGATGTAACACAATGTTATCTTGGGTAAGTTGCGTTGATCCCGCGCTGCCCTTGATCAAAATATGTTCTCCTTGATCCAGTAATATTACGAAAGATATGTTTTATCGGCAATGCCGGAGCAGTATATTTATTTCGGCGACTTATGTGTTGCGCGCTTCATATAAAACTAAAAACTAGGGGACAAGCAAATTATACAAATACCCTAAGCCTCAATGCATCACGCCATCAAAGCATGGTCGGCAAGCCGACTCAGCATTCCATGCAGTGTCAGCTTACCGCTGCTGGCCGTTCTTAGCGCAGAGCGCTGAACTCAGTTCTGGCGCGTCAGCATTGTTAATACGAAGCTACTTAATTGCTAGGGCAATATATTTATGCTTAGTTGTTAACTACCCCCCCCTCAGGATGATGGCCGTCCTCGGGCATGTCGTATTTGTCAATCGCCTTCTGCATCTGCATGGAGGCTCGTCTTTTCCTTAGCACCAGAAAAAGGAAGAATGAGCCAATTAGTCCGACATTCAGGACCGCGCCAATCGCGAACCAGAATTTAGGCGAGCCAGCCGCAACTACCTCCTCCTTGAAATCTCGAATTGATAGCAAGTTGTTGATGTTCATACGATGCAGGAGTGGTATGCTTAGTGCCGGGTCATGTCCGATGATGTTTAGGAGCGGTGACCTCACGATGCCAGGCTGCTTGCTTAGTGATTTGCGCAGGTTTACAAATTCTGTGCCATTGATAGTTGCAGACCGTTCGAAAGTTATCAGGAAGGTTCCTGAGACGGTTACCTCTGCGTCATCATCTGTTCGGACGCGCGCTGTCGCTTCGTTGATAACCACGACGCCGTCATCTACAGGCATTATCGCTTTCAGGTGGCTAGGTTGAGTGTGGCAGTTGGCGATGTTTCCCGCGTGAAGGGAGCTAGCACAGGTTTCGCGCCGTGCTCGTTCGCAGAAGGTGTTATGCGTAGTTACGGTGCATCCAGTAACTGCAAAGGTATCCTTTTCGCATTCCGCCAACGTGTCTTCGTCGAGTCGCAGAATGGTTTGTTGGTGTGAAACGGGGTAGACGGAGACCTTTTGGCACCTAAACTCAACTTTAGGGTAGGCTATTAATATGTGGATAATATTCTCGGACTGAAGGACCTTGATCTTAGAAGCTTCTATCAAGCTAACTATTGGGGTATCTTGTTCGATAAGTGATTTTAGATCGGTATGATCAAGGATTGTAGGATTTACTATGCTTGCTTTTGCCAACGTTATGGTGAGTACTAAATTTTGAATTTCTGTGTTCAGTATTCTATTTCTTGCCAACAGGGTCTCGAATAAATGAGGAGTGTCAACCAAATCGCCTTTGCGGGAACTGATAATTTTATTGATAGTGTCCGTTAGTCTGTTTATTTGTTTTTGAGTTTCGGAGTTTATTAGTATCTGTTTGGAGTTAGCCTCCACCAACTGCGTCTCTGTAACGCGGATCCTTAAGAAATCTGAAGCATCAGGGGTGCCAGCAACAACCTTCAAGGCAGTGCCTAAGAAATCGAGGCTTCGTGCAAATCTGTGATGCACTTGAAGAACGGACAACAATGTTCTAAGGTGATCTGTATCTACGTCTAGTAGTTTGCGCATATGCGACTGTGGAAAGGAATCGGACAGTCTTTCCGTCTCGTCTATCATACTAACAAATTCGGAAATGTTACTTGAGTGCCTCAAGTAGCTACGTTGATCGAACACCAGTACTTCCCCGTCTAAGACCGGAATGTAGTTGACATGCGAGAAGTCGGTGATCCGAGCATTTACCGCTGCTAGTGCCACAAGCAAAGTGAGTGCAAACCTGAAATGGACGAACAATATAAGACGGTGTTTAAACTCTGAGTTGGCTTACTAGCTAATTGTGGAGGAAAACTTATTTCAGGTTGTCCTTATGGACCACCCTCCCCTTAATGAGGACAGACGTTCCCAGGTCTGCTTCGACCTTTTGTTCTGAGCATAAGGGAGTTAACTTGTTCCCTAGCCTCTTGTTGTTCTTCTGGAACACCTTTTCTCCTACCTCGAAAACGCGGTTTTGTCTGGATGCATTGCACCTTTTGATATTGTCTTGCTGTGCCTTAATTAGCCTGTTTTTGACGTTCCCGCGACGATCAGAAGCTGCTGCATGAACGACCTCAATTGGTTTCTCGAGGGTTACTGAGTGCAAACTTTTGTTGTACTCTATCGTAGCCTTTAAGATTAATTCTGTAGTGTCGCTGATTTTCTTGTCTAACTTGAGGCATCTCGCAATTTCGGTCAGGGTGCTATGAAAGCGCTCCACCTGGCCGTTTGAGGTGCTGTGAAGCGGAGCCGCATTCACAATGCAAATGCCGTAGGCGTTTCGGAGCATCGAAGTGATGGTCTCGGAATTGAAGGCCGCCTCGTTATCGCAATAAATTGTCTTGGTTGCGGGAAAAAGGTTAACAATTTGCAGTAGAGGGCTTGTGACATCGATTATCGTTCTGGATAATATCGGTTGGACGACTGCAAATTTTGAGAATTTGTCTATGCAGGTCAAGAACTGTTTCTTGTCTGTCGAGAAAATGTCAATATGCAACATTTCGCCAGTATAACTTGGTATAGGCGTTTCCCCGAGTTCTTGTTTCTTCGGGTGCCTATCGTATTTGGCTTTAGTGCAGACCCTGCAGTTTGCAACCACTTCTTTGGCCAGACTGGCCATATTGGGAAAATAATAGTCCCGAAGTACTTGTTTAATGTTTTCCTGAGCTGCTCTGTGCGCTCGATTGTGCTCGGCAGTGATGATTTCTAACTGCTCGTTTTTGTCCGTTATATCTTGCACAAGATTTTTGCAATGCCAGAATTGGGTAGCAGGGAAATACAAAATCAGGTCGTGTTGGAAACTTGCCAACGTGGGAAGATCGCAATGTATTGCATTAACGACTCCAGAATTCACAACTTCTTTGAGGGTTTTGAGAATTGAGCTCTTGTCAGTGTAACTGATCAAGTGGCGTGTTTTGCTGCGAAACAGCAACAAGTTTCGCTTTAGCGGAAAACGCGATTCCTCTAGGACAATCTGGTTCCTAAAGCAATTCAAAGGTTTGTCTGTTGTCTCGACCGTGTAGGTCAGGGAAAGTTCGCTGTGAACGGTTGCAGCGTCCGAACGGGGCCCATCTTGCAGAGCATTAATGTTTTGCCTTGAAAGGGCATCCGCCACCAGATTCTCTTTGCCCGGTTTATAAAACATTTTGGCATTGTGCTGGTCAATGTAAGATTTCCATCTTTTAATCTTGGAATTCGTGTTCTTGTCCGACACAGCGAACGTGAGCGGCTGGTGGTCCGTGAAAATGTTAATTTCCCTAGAACCGTACAGAAAGTTCTGCAATCTGCCTAAAGCCCACACAATGGCCAGCAATTCTCTTTCGTTAGTGGCATAGTTTTGTTCGGCCTGTTTTAAGGCGCGAGAAATCATTGTTATTGGCCTATTGCCTTGGGAAAGAACCGCGCCAATTCCACTGGCCGAAGCATCAGTGGTTAAATCGAACGGTTTCTGGAAGTTTGGATACATTAACATGACGTCTTCTGATGCCAAAATACTCCGCAGACGGTGAAATGCATCGCGTTGAACTTCATTAAATTCAACAGGGATTTTCTTTGATACGTGCCTACTAACTGAACCATTTTCCCCTTTAAGTATGTCCGATATCGGACGCGCTATAGCGGCAAAGTCCTTAATAAAGACCCTATAGTAGTTGGCTAACCCCAAGAAGGACCTAACGCTGTAGACATTCTTTGGTTCAGGGAATTCCTGAATGGCTTTAACTTTTTTGGGGTCGGATGTTGCTCCGTCTTTGGTTACAATGAAACCCAGGAATTCGATACTTTCCTTGAAGAAACGAGTCTTTTCGGGGCCTACACGCATGTTTGCGTCGATTAGACATTTTAACACAATGTTAATGTGTTGAAGGTGCTCCGTTTCGTTTTTAGAAAAAATTATGACGTCGTCTACATAGACAAAGCAAATCTTTCCTATATGTTCCCTCAGGATATCGTCTATTGCCCTTTGGAATATGCTGCTTGCATTGCGCAGGCCGAATGGTAGGCGACAGAACTCGTACTTGCCGCTGCTTACTGAAAATGAAGTCTTTTCGCGGTCATGCTCCGCAAGGTAAATTTGATGGTACCCCGACTTTAGGTCGAGGGTAGTGAAGTATTTTGCCTTTCCTAGATTTGCTAAGATCATGGGGATGCTCGGCATGGGGTAGCGGTCCGGTATGGTTTTTTCGTTCAGTTTCCTGAAGTCGATTACCAACCTTTTTTTTGGGTTACCGTATGAGTCAGTGCCTTTTTTATCAACCACCCATGTTGGGCTGTTGTAAGGCGATCTGGAGGGCCTGATTATGCCATCGTCCAGTAATTGTTTGACTTCTTTGTTTATGAAGTCAGAAACACCCATGAGACTCGGGTATCTTGAATACACAGGCTCGTTGTCTACTGTTCGGATTGTAGCGATAACAGCAGTATTAAAAGGGAGAGCTTCGTCTGCATTTGAGAAGGCTCTTTTGTTTCTGAGTATCATGTCCCTGAACTCTTTCTTTACGGAAGGGGGGACTACGATGTCGTTGACATCGGTGAAGTTCACATCAGCACATTGATAGTACTGGAGTTTTTCGGATGTACTCTGGTATTCCAGAGTGTTTTTTGCCAAGTTCAATTTGACTCCGGCTTGTGTTAGCAAGTCGAAGCCTATGATGGCGTCGAAAGAACTTAGGGTATCGAGGAGAAAAAACGGGGAGGTATGTTGGAAAATGTTCATCAAGCATTTGCGCTTGATTTCGGTAGACCCGTGGATCGAGTTTACCGAGAATGACTTGGCGACCGGCGTTATGGTCTTTAGCTCTGTTAAGGGCTTCACATAATTTTTTGCCGCGCCAGTGTCAATCAACATCTTCAGAGTTCTCCCAGCCAACCGTCGTTCAATGTACGGAAGCCGGGAGTGTTCCCTAAAAAATTAATCGAGTCGTCACCAGGTGCGTACTCGTTCTCACTCTCTAGTTCTTCAACTGCCTCTTTGGCCGCCTTCTCGAATTCTGTTACGGCTTCTTTGGAATCTGATTGTACGACATTGTTAACGCGTTGTCGTCTTTGACCTGTTGAACGGTCTGACGAATTCTTGCGTTTTGGTGCGTTGGACTCATTAGCCTGACGCTTGCTGTAGTCGGTTTTTTGTCTAAATCTGGAGGAAGAGTCAACTTCCATGGGCTGTGGAGCCTCAGTTTGATTATCTTTAGGGGCCTGGGGCTGGGGACCGCCCTTTTGGCGTTTCACAAAATGGGGATTTCTCTCCTGATTTTGCTCATCTTTGTTAAATCTGGTTTGCTTGCCTTGGGCACGGTTTTTGTTACTTTCAGCAATTTGCGCTCGGTCTTGCAAGGCTTTAGCGTAAGAGTTCGCGAACATGCTTCTCTCAATGCTAGCTTCTGCCTCTCTGGCAAGGGCCAGAGCGGATGGTAGATCTTTTGGTTGTGCAGGGAACACAACCGCTCTCAACGGCTTCCTAAGACCGGAGATAAAGGCGTGCAAGGCGTCGTCTCTGACCTCCCGGTTGAGCAAATCCGCGCCTTCTTGGTCGTGAGACATTACAATTTTGTTAGTTACGAGCGTGAGTTTCTTTTCGACGTCATCGTAGTATTGCATCAGGGACATTTCGCCCTGCGTAACTAACTCCAAACATTGTCTCAGCAAGCGCAAGGATGTTTTGTCCGAGTATGTGCAATCTAGCCTAGCTAGTATTGCATCGAAATTTAGGACAGTGTTGTGAGACACTAGTAAGGCTCCAGCTGGGCCTTTGATTTTGTTCCTAATGATCGCTACCGCTTGGTAGTGTGCAGTGCTCTTTGGATAGTTCTTGAATAGTTCGTACGCGTAGATGGCTGCTTGCCTCCACGCTACATACTCATCCTGTACGCCGGAGAAATCCGGCACAGATTTAATAATGTCCAAGGGAATATCGCATTTGGCGTTTGGATCGACGGATATTTTCTCGTATGTGACGATTTGCGGCGCCTCCACCTGCAAACTCTGTACTTGTGAAGCTAAAGCGGTTATTTGTGCTTGAAACTGATTTTGTTGTTGCGCTAAAGCTTGCCTGATGGCACCCTCAATGAGATTCTGAACTTGAGCCGGCTCCATTTCTTCAGTTACAACGGTATCTGCAGGAGTAGGATCTACTGAGCAATTGATTTCCCCCTCCCAGCTATCGTCACTATTATATTCGACTTTTATCTCCCTATAATTCCAACTCATTGGCTTATGGTTGGCACTTTTCAAACTTAGGCCGATCGAGAAAGATCGGCAGGTAACGCTGTTGGCAATAGTGGAAACTGGTGAATCTTGGGGTATGCAATATTTATTATAAAAAATTGTTAGGGGTATGCAGCAAAAAATGTAATGCTGCCGAAAGTATGCAATAATTATTCGTTTAAGGTATGCAATGCTTTATTGACAAGGAACGCTGGTAAAAGTATGCAACAGTTTTTAGTGAAAGTATGCAATGATTTAAAGGAATGAAATGCTGGCAGAAGAGAGCAGCAATATTTACTTTACTTTACAATTTTTTTTTTTTTTTTTTTTTTTTTTTTTTTTTTTTTTTTTAAAAATCACACGTATCGGTACGTGGCGTTCGAGAATAATTTCTTCAAACTGAAATCACTTATGAACTTACATGGTATGGGTTCCTATTTATTGGTTGGGCGCCAGTTATTCATTAATGTATGTTCTGCGATGTAACACAATGTTATCTTGGGTAAGTTGCGTTGATCCCGCGCTGCCCTTGATCAAAATATGTTCTCCTTGATCCAGTAATATTACGAAAGATATGTTTTATCGGCAATGCCGGAGCAGTATATTTATTTCGGCGACTTATGTGTTGCGCGCTTCATATAAAACTAAAAACTAGGGGACAAGCAAATTATACAAATACCCTAAGCCTCAATGCATCACGCCATCAAAGCATGGTCGGCAAGCCGACTCAGCATTCCATGCAGTGTCAGCTTACCGCTGCTGGCCGTTCTTAGCGCAGAGCGCTGAACTCAGTTCTGGCGCGTCAGCATTGTTAATACGAAGCTACTTAATTGCTAGGGCAATATATTTATGCTTAGTTGTTAACTTATATACTGCGTTTATAACTTCTAATCAGTATAAGCGGGAGTTCACACGAATCAAGCATGCGGTCATATAGTTAAATATTTGTAAAAAACTGAATATCAAGGGTCAGACTTGAAATTTGCATTCACATGAGTTTCTGTTTCCTGTCTAAAAACAAAACCAAACTGGATTTCTTAATGAAATCTATTTGGATTCTACAGCAACACATGTGAAGGAAAAATGTAATTTATTTTTTTTTTCAAATTGATTTCAAGTAAATTTTGTGAAATATATTTGTACGATCAGTTGGTATGTGAACAAATCGCTATTATTGATTAGAAATTTTTTAAATGACTAAATCTGCAAAGGAAATAATTTAAAATATGTAACCAGTCTTTGGTTTTTGAATGGATCACATTGATATTTGTGCAGATTTTTGCATTTGAAAAATTTTTTAAATTCAAATAAGGAACTTCGTATAAACGGACTATATGTGTAAGGTAAAATTTGATAAATTTACATTGTATTTTAAACCAATTTTGTTGTTCAGTTTTTTTTTATACGCTCTGTCTCCCATTCATGTTTCTCATCCTGCATGTTTTACCAATGTATACTAATTGAAATTCTAAAATGTAGGACTTGAACGTTAGCCCCGATGAGAGCACCGCCCAGAAGTTACTGGTTGATCGCGACGAAGAGCCCGATAAATAAGGGGAAAGTTCCAGTCATACAAATGCAATCACAATAAATTCCGAAGATTTATATCAGCGATTAATCGGCATAAAGCAAAACTGTTAAGGTAAGTTTTGAGTGTAAAATTCACGATAATTATCACAAAATTAACATTTCGTCTTTTTTGTCTTTTCTAGATTCAATAATGTTCATCTTGTTATATAAAAGACTGAACAAAATGGGTCATTATTTAATTGTTGACACTTAGAAGTAACTTGTCGTCATATATCGATGCCGATCTATCAAATCAAATATTCATTAGGTCTAATTTTAAAGCTCAAAGCGTATTCAATGTGTTCGAAAACTAAGTAAAATTTGATGTACTATAAACTAGGATCCAAATTTTATTGTACGCTTAATACAAATTTGTAATTGAACATTGTTTACGAAACCGGATGTAAGATCTTTTGATTTTGGTTAAAATGGGTCAAATATTGTAATCGTTTTTTTTTCTTCTGCAAATGTATGTAAACTGTTGACGCAAACTGGATAAAGTATGTACATAAATATGTACTTGTGTAGTTATTCAGCAAACGGCTTGCTATTTGGAATGTTGAACCTCATCAAGAGCTCACACATCACCACGGAATCGATTCGTTTTTGACCATAGATTTAAAATGATTTATTTTTGGGAAAACTCCTACAAAATTAACAAAATATACTTTTAGAGGTATACCTAATTAAATAGCTGCAAACGAGAACAGATTTCTAAAAGAAAAGAGGCACATCAGCTGTATAACATGATTAACGTATTTATGGAGATGTATGATGAGGATTATGCATCCGCTAATATTCGAATTTTTCTTAGAGCATCTCGGTGCTGAGTACCGGTACATTCCGAATTGTACACGAACTTGTTTTCTATTTGGAACTAGACGTTCACTCTATTGAACATTTAACTAATCTACTGTTGAAACTGACAAAAACTCCAATGGGATGCACCGATTGGCAGGAGTTCTATATGAACTAATTAAGAACTTTTTCATTGTTTGGAACAAGTGCTCAATCAGATTATTAATTCCACTTGCTAGTAAGCTTTTAAGAATGTTTTCAAGAGTCGATATTTCCATCCCTAGAATTTACGATGCGACATTTCTGTAAACAATTTGCTTCTCGGAAAAGCCAACGGCAGTTTCTCCTAGAGCAGAATCGTGCTCACTGTAAGTAAAACCGAGCATTATCATGTGTCATGTTAACAGACGAGCGAAGAGACTTCGTCAAAGCCGAGTCGAGTGACAACTCTGCTTCTCTGATTTCAAACTTCATTCCGACATTTGCGACGGTCAGCATCATTTGTGTGGAAGTCTAACATATAGTCATGAATAATTTACCAGCTAATTCGGGACATTCACGTGGACGTGGACGCGGTAATAAGCGCAATGAAGAATTGAGTCAAAGACAGGGGCCTCAGTTGGTATGTAGTGCAAAAATGGTGCATAAATTTTACTTGCTAAAAATGTAATTGTGTACATGCATGGACAAAACAGGCAGATTTCAAACCACATATGTACATATACATACATACATGTAGGTACGCTTATGAAATTACTACTGCATCCTAAGGCTTGTATGTATGTGTGTATAGTTTTTCAAGGCCATTAAGGTTTGCTTGCATTAAATTTCTGTGTGTTCATTTGATAACGGAAACGGAGAATGATATTGTACAAAATGCGAAAATAAGAGAAACTATTTATCAGAAAGGTTTGCAAAGAGATTCAAAGATGTTGCGAAAAAGACGCTTGCGAGCAATGGTCGATATGGAAAAGTAACGGCAATTCTTTGTTCTCATTACGCATGTATTCACGCTTTAATTGCACATGCGTGCGCTGCCCACAATGTAAACGATTTCGTAGTTTGAAAGAAAAGCGTGCGACTACCTTAAAAGAAATAAATTTGAAGACTGGATAAGTACAGTTGTTGGGTGTACTGAAGTTCAAATACCCTTGAAACAGTTGACAGCTTATAATATTCTTATATATTTGCACATTTTTTAATATGTGAGCTCTAATTCACTTTAGGGTCAACCTGCGCAAACGTCTGCCCCGCGGCAGCCGCCAGTTCGCACTGAATCCGAATCGAGTGGCCAACAGGAGCAGACAAGAAAACCCGCAGATCTGGGGTCGGCAGAATGTGCTGAGGGTAAGATAGTATTTGATCGACAAATAGAACAGCATTTTTACAGATTTCTTCTATGTGAACAGGTGATGCCCGTGGCTCGGTTCGAGGACGCCGTGTACTTACCGACGTGGTGCATTCTCGACCTTCTGGACTAATTACTAAGGCAGGATTTACAGGCCGCAAAATAACTGTGCAAACTAATTACTATAAAGTGCAAAAGCGCCCCAACTGGACCATTTATCAGTATCGTGTAGACTTCTCTCCAGATGTCGATAACACGAGGCTGCGTCGTGGCTTACTAAGCGAGCACCGCCAGCTCTTGGGTGGCTACATATTTGACGGAACGGTTTTGTTTTGCACCACCAAGTTTAAGGAAGACACTTTGGAGTTAGTGACTGAAAGTCGGGCTGGTGAAAAAATACAGATAAAGATAAAAAGTGTCGGCACCGTTGAGGCAGCCGACAATCAACAGTTTCAAGTACTTAATCTGATCCTTCGCCGTGCCCTGGAGGGACTTCAGCTTCAATTGGTATCACGTAATTTCTTTGATCCACAAGCAAAGGTAAAACTGAGTTGGCAAAGGAGCTCTAATAGCGCTTAACAATCTTGCTTATACATATTTTCAATGCTAGGTTATCCTAGATCGCTTCCGCGTAGAGCTATGGCCCGGCTATACAACATCAATTCGTCAACACGAATCGGACATTCTGTTATGCACGGAGATTGCCCACAAGGTGATGAGAACGGATAGCTTATATCATGTTCTATCAAAGGTGATTCGCGAGAGCGACGACTACCAAGCTGCCTTCAAGCGTGAAGTAATCGGCAAGTTATTTTAAAACCAATTGGTTCTTATTGTCAAGAACTAAGCTTAAAACGATTATAACCCAAATATTTTGACACAGGCGTAATTGTATTGACGGACTACAATAATAAAACATATCGAGTAGATGATGTGGATTTTGTTTCGTCACCGTTGTCGACGTTTAATACCAAGGATGGCGACATTACTTACATAGAATACTACAAAAAAGTAAGTATGCAAAAGAGGGGAAATCTGGATTTTTGATTGATTTAAAAAATGTTTATTCATTCTAGCGCTACAATATCACAATTCGTGACTACAAACAACCGCTGCTAGTGTCTCGCCCAACAGAGAAGAATATTCGCGGCGGAGTCAGTCAACTTATTATGTTGATACCTGAATTGGCTCGCGCTACAGGCTTGACCGATGATATGCGCTCAAACTTTCAGTATGTAATTGGACACATTTATCTTGTCATTATAAATTGAATCTCAATCGTTTATTATATAGATTAATGAAAGCCATGAGCGAGCACACTAGACTGACGCCTAATCGGCGTATTGAACGTTTGCGCGTATTTAATCAGCGCCTGCAGCAGTCGAAGCTGAGCGCCGAAGTGATGAAGTCCTGGCACATTGAATTGGACACGGCTTTGGTCGAGATACCTGGACGTGTTCTGCCGCCGGAGAAAATTGTGTTTGGTAATGAAAAGCGCTACTTGTGCGATGCACGCGCGGACTGGACCTTTGAGTTTCGCAACAACTCAATGTACAAGCATGTGGACATAAAGCGTTGGTATGTCATAACACCACGTCGCAATCTCCGGGAAGCTCAGGAGTTTGTCAAACTATGTATACGGGCAGCTAATGGCATGAAAATGCATATCGCCGAGCCAAGATAGTATGTATTCAAACCACCCAACTCACCCACAACCAACTCAAATAACAGAAAACAAACATTCGCTATTGTCCAGTGATGAAATGTCAGATGATCGCAATGGCAACTATTCGCAGGCGATCGATAATGCCTTTGCAAAGGATCCACAAATCATCATGCTGGTTATGAAATCACCAAACGAGGAAAAGTAAGCACATTCAGATATTGAGCAGGGATACTTGCTAATCGTAGTCTCATTTGTGTACATATAGATATAGTTGCATCAAGAAGCGAACTTGTGTGGACCGCCCCGTGCCATCACAAGTGGTTACACTCCGTACAATTGCACCGCGTCCTGAAAAATCCGGTGGCCTAATGTCGATTGCAACAAAAGTGGTTATCCAAATGAATGCCAAGCTAATGGGCGCTCCTTGGATGATTGAGCTACCCCTGAAGGGTCTTATGACTGTCGGCTTTGATGTCTGTCACTCGTCGAAGAATAAAAATAAATCCTATGGTGCCCTGGTGGCTAGCTTGGATATGAAATTCTCCGAACGCTACTATTCATCGGTAACGGAGCATATGAAGGGCCAGGAACTCTCCGATCAAATGTCATTGAATATGACATGTGCCCTAAAGGCATATCGTGAGCATCGCGGCACTTTGCCAGAGCGCATTCTATTCTTCCGTGACGGTGTTGGCGACGGCCAGCTCTATCAAGTGGTCAATACTGAAGTTAAATTTCTCAAGGATCAACTTGATAAAATCTACAAATCAGCGGGCAGGGATGAAGGTTGTCGGATGGCTTTCATTGTGGTCGCTAAACGGATTAACACACGCTACTTTGTCAATATGCGCAATCCTGAACCGGGAACAGTTGTGGACGATATCATCACATTACCGGAACGTTACGATTTCTTTTTGGTCTCGCAGGCAGTGAAACAGGGCACGGTCTCTCCAACTAGCTACAATGTTATACACGACAACATGGGCTTAAATGCAGACAAACTACAAATGCTATCCTATAAAATGACGCATATGTACTACAATTGGTCAGGAACGTGTCGGGTGCCAGCCGTCTGCCAATATGCTCATAAGTTGGCCTTTCTTATTGCCGAGAGTATACATCGATCCCCTTCGTCTGGCTTGGAAAATCAACTATACTTTTTGTAATGCTTTCTAATACGATATATATATATAATATTATATATATATGAAACGTCATTTGTATTTAGAAAAGACACTTGCGTCTACAAATTTCAAAGTGCCTGACAGGATTTTAATTTTTGTAACACCTACTAATCGTACATATGAAATAAGCATATGTATTTCTATATAGTGGGATCAGTTGATACGTATCCAAACCCGAAGTGGTTATATAATTTGTATTCAAGTGGACGAAAATATCAAGTCGGAAAGACTTACTCACATGATTGTGCTAATTCTATAAACAATTTATTTAACGCTGACTTGCAATGTATTGATTGTGATTTATATCAATAAAAAATGATTTTGTTTCTAATTTTCATGTATATCTTTAATTTTAGCTGCTGATTGAAAGAGGTATTTGCGTTTGTGGACATTTTCAATATGTCCATTTGACTTTGGTGCGGCACAAGAAAAGCCCAATTAAACTGAACAAAGAATTCAACTATTTTAAACCACAAAGTGTAGGTTGTAAAGTTTACATCAGCGTTTTCTTTTATTATTAAAACTTTTAATTGAAGCACAATGGATGTCATTAAGCTTCCGTCTTCACAACGGTCGTTTTCTCCGACACGTACAGACCATCCAAGAACTTACGAATATCCTTGTTTTTGACAGTGGTCGACTGTTGGATGAGCGCCGCAGAGCCAGAGACAGCCTCAATGTCATTGCCCTCAACGATAAGCTCGTCCTTTTGGGCTGTTGAGTTGACAACTGTCACACCAGGAGCCATCTCCACGCGACGAATGTACTTTTCACCCAAAAAGTTACGGATTTCGATAACAGAATTCTGCTCGGACGTAACGCAGTTGATGGGGAAATGAGCGTACACAGCACGCATTTTGTACTGGAAACCGAACGTCACACCTACAATATGGAAGAATGGGTATATAAATCCAAGTCCTTCAGTTTCTATAGGGTTTTCACCTTACCCTTGATCATGTTCTCAATGTGACTGCACACGGTGCGCACGGCAGCGAGCTCCTTCTTTGTGCCGAACCATTTCTCGACTTTGAGGGTGCGTTTGTCCGACATGTACATGTCCAGAGCCAGATGCTTGAAGCTGCGCTTCAGGGTGCCTCTGGTGCCGGTTATCGTGACCACACGCGCCTTCACGGAGGCTTTAATATCCTTGGGGATCTTGACACACTGATTCGAGTTGATCGTTCGCATTTTGACGACACTGCAAAATAGTAAACAAATACCTCAATTAGCCACATTAACAGAGAATAAGGCTACAATTAAAGGTAACTCGGGGTATGTAGAATGTGTGTTATGGTTGCATTTCAAATACATTTCGCACTTGTAGCTTCTATGAGCATAAACAAAACAATTTTACTGGGTTCCGGTATGTATATTGAAATTGGTATACGGTCCATTTTTGCCGCTTTTGTGATTAAATAAATACATATACAACAAACTTATTACTATGTCACTCATATAACACACTTAGGGATTCATTAAATTCGTTCATTGTGTTGATGTTTTAATATTCATTTTGTATACAAATTATTTGGAAACTTACACACTGCAGACCGACCGGAAAGAGGCTGAAAAAAGAAAGGAAATATTTGACGTTTAGTTTAAGGTTGCCACACCGGCAAATTAATCAGGGATATTTTTGGGAATTTTATCGGTGCTGCCAACCTAATTAACTTTAGAAAACACAACGTTATCGATAGCAACAGCTGATATGTTATACTGCTGTAATATCCATGTTATAAAGTTGTTAACAGCTGCTAGTTTCAAATTTGTGCGTCACTGTAAGGTTTTTTTTAAAGCAAAATGCTTATTGATTCATTTCGTTTTATCTATTAAGCCGAACTGCTAACTGTTATAATCTACTATTATAATCAAGTCGAATTACGTCAGAATGTCCTAGAAAAAAATATTGCCGATGTTAACAACATTTTGGTAAATGTTAACTTAACAGAGGAACGAGACAAAAAATTAATGGCGGGAGCTGTATGGCGTGGGCCGATCTCTCTCTCCAACCGGCGGCAGTTTGCAAATTTTATGTGGCGAAGCGGTTTAACGGGGAACATTACAATTGTGATATTTAAATACTTTGGTTTGTGTAAATAAAGCTTACAAATATGAATAACACAGCGTCGCCACCTGATGTCCTACAGACAGCGGGCAATATGCTCGAGTGTCACGACTTTCGAGACAGGCACAAGCCGGAACTCTTAGAGGTAACAAACGATAGGGCGTTGTTTTACGGCACAAACTAATATTACTGAATAGTTAACAGGCATCAGTCAACATGGGAGAGCAACGATGAGTGGCCTCAACGATTATGATTACCAAACCCTGTCGCAACTGACCACCGGTGATACACATAACCTACAACAACTGCGAACACTAACCAAATGTGGAATACCCAATGAAGTCCTGGAGCACTTCAAGCGTAAATAGTTTGCTGTACGCCAATGATGCGATTGTTATTAATTTTCATTTTAATATAGATATCAAATGCCACTGCATAATGGGCTTGTTTCCGGAAATTGGACGCGCATGGTTGACAATAGATTCGGATATATATATATGGACATATGAGCAGGCTCGAGACGTTGCCTACTACGATGGCTTAAGCCATTTAATTTTGAGCGCTGGCTTAATCAAGCCAAAGGCAGGCGTTCTAATCAACGACGTCAAGTATCTGCTATTGTTGACAACACCCATCGAAGTGATTGTGCTGGGTGTTACATTTGAGGAGCAGAAGGATTCCAGATGCACGGCAGCGAGTAGTACCCGAATGCAGCTGTTAAACAAGCCCCTATTCGTGCTTGGAACAGATAATATATCAATTAATGTCATAGAGGGCACTAAGGATGGACGCATCTTTTTAGGCGGTCGGGATGGCTGCCTTTACGAAATTGATTATCATTCTGAGTCAAGCTGGTTTGGCAAGCGTTGTAAAAAGATAAACCATTCGCAAGGATTGGTTTCCTATATAGTACCAAGTTTTCTGAAAGTATTTTCGGTGAGTTACACAAAAGAAACCCCGCATGGAAACAAGAATTAATACTAATACTCTACACTTTTTAGGAGGTCGATCCTATTGAGAAAATTGTTATTGACAATGGTCGAAACTTGCTTTATGTACTAACTGAGAAGAGTTCTATTGAAGCATGGCACATCGGCACGAACTTTACAGGTGTGCGAAGGCTTGGAAAGATAACACAAAATGATATTGCAAGCCAAGCGGTCAGCTTGATTAAGTATGTGTGCAGACTCTTTAGAAAAGCAAAAGGATAATAATAATTATTTTCAATTTTCATTATGTAGAACTGTTGATCCATCCATATTCAAAAGCGTGAAAGCGATTTGTCCGCTCAGCACAGATAATTCAAATTTCCTGCATCTCGTTGCTGTCACGCAGTGCGGTGTGCGTCTTTATTTCTCTACGACGAGGTTAAATGTGCAACAGCAGCCGCTAAACTGTGGGACTGACAGTTTTGGTGTTCTCCATCCAAATAATGTGCTGCCAATGATGCAGGGAGATATGGAAACACCAAGAGGAATTTACCTACTGCACGTAAGGTTGCCGCCTGGCTACACACCGAATGCAACGACCAATAAACCAAAACATGTGCATGCTGCATACCACAGTGAGGGCACAATGTTGATGGTGACTACGCAGCAACAGGAGCAGGATTTACTATGGTCAGTTAGCTCTGCCCCGTTTACAAACTTTACTTACCTCGTAGAGTCGACGGCATTAGAAGGTCTTGATGGCATCGTTTGGAGCGTGGCAGAAGTGAAAGATCCAATAATGGACAACACAACTTCACTGCTATACAATGCACGAACACCGCGTAGAATCGTCTTGCTAACCAATCAAGGCACCCACATAGTGGAGCTACTCAAGGCCGCTCATATACTGCAGCAATTGCTGCTGGCGTGCAAGGGTCCCCATCACGAGGCAGTGAAAATGTTCTTTCAAACGCAGAATGAACGAGAGGCCTGTGTTACTGCACTCTTATTGGCCACCTCGGAGCAGTTACGTGGCAGTGACATTGCCTTATGGGCCACCCAAGCATTTATGCTGTACGGTGGAGAACCGTGCTATCAACATTTTATGAACTCAACCAACCGTAACTTGCATAATAGTACCATGGGCACAAACACTCTCATGCCGGGCAGAGAGCGAATGCCGCCAATGTATATGTCGACACCCATGCCGAATAGCTCAAACATCGGCGTAATGAGTGGCCAATACAATCAGCCAATTAGTCCTAGTAAGTGCCTCGCATAAAGACAATCAAAATACAGTTATTAGTTTGTATCTTCGAAATTTCCAATTCCAGTTTCGGCTACACAATCCGCCCAACAACAGCAGCAGCACTCGATGCCGAGTAATGAGAATTCTCCCATTTTATATTCTGCAAAACATGATGGCCTCTTTTTGTATGTGTCTCGCATGTTGCGCTCCGTTTGGCAATCGCATTGTGTCGACGAGAATTTGTGTTCAAAATTAACAATTAACGATTGCACTATGCTACTGTCCGAATTACGTTCGTTGCGCTGCTTTTTGGACAAACACTCGGTGCACGATATTTCTGGTAAGCCAAATTTCTGAATCTTCTCTTTATAGGCTTCTGATCAAAAGTTGTTCTAATTTTTAGCCACAAGACGACTGCCGTATGAGAGTCATTTGGGTAGACCGAGTCCTATGATGATGAGCAACGCGCAAATGCCACTAAACGAACATCGCAACCTTACAGAGCAGGCACAGATCGAGGAAAAGCGTTCGCTATCCGCCTTGAATCAGTTTATTAGTAAGTTCTGTCAACTCCACCATATTAAACCATGTTAATATTATTTATAATTGTTCACAGAACATGCCTGTGAGGTAATGTCGCTGTGGAGCATCTTAATTGATCATCAATTTCAGTTGCTTTGCCAGCAATTGTCGCCCGAACATCAGAAAATGTTGAGATGTTGCACATTTCGAGATCTGTTGATTGCGCGCTCTGAAGTGTGTGCTTTTCTGATCATTGCGCTTATCAATTTATATCTCAAAGATAAAGCGGATGTGACAGAAGTGTCCGATAACTTGCGGCAACTATGCCCGAATCTCTACAGACACGAGGATGAAGTGACTTATAAGGCCACCGAAATACTAATGAGCGCCAAGAACTGTAAATCAGCAGCGGAAAAGCAACAAAAACTATCTACAACCTTGCAAATGTGTTTAGATGCAGCTCCAACATTGCCGTTGCATAGTATTTGTCAACAATTCATTTCGGTAGATTTTTACGAGGGTGTTGTTGAGTTATCTGCCACGTGTGCATCTAAAATGGATCCCGAAGAAATTGGTATACATTATTACAATAACAATGAGCCTGCTGAAGATCGGGAGGGTTACACATGCTTTGTCACACGGTAAATATATGGGTCCTAACCAAAAGTGACTGCAACTTCAAGATGAACAATTTTTCTTGCAGTATGAACTACTACAAAGAGGTGCAACTCATGCTGGACTATGCCTATCACACAGTTCGTAACAGTAAAACCGATCGGGACCAGAGTCGTCTCTTTCAACTAAATTGCGAAGCAACTCAGGATCATCACGATATGGAGAACAAATCAAAGCAGATTATTAAAAAGATCACGACCCAAGCACTTCGAATGAAAGATCCACTAATACATGTTACGATCTATGAATGGTTGTTGTCCCACGAGATGAACAGTGAATTATTGGAACTGGTTGAGCCATCGTTGGGCGAGTTCTTGCGGCGCAGTGTTAGCCGCAATCCAGAGAATGTGAAATTAATTGACTTACTTTGGAAGTATTATGAGAAGAACGGACATCATCATCAGGCAGCCCAGATTCTCGATAATTTGGCAATGACGCGAAGCGAAAACATATCTCTGGATGTGCGCATTGACTATTTGGTGCGCGCGGTTATGTGTATGCGCAATGAGACAGTTGGCTCGTCCGTCACCAATGGTATATTTTTAAAGGAGTTGGAGGATAAGGTCAGCATGCCCTACTTATACACCGTGAACTTTTTTGTCTGACTACTTTTTACTTGAATTTACAGTTGGAAATTGCGCGCGTACAAAAAGCAGTGCTTGGTGCAATGAGTTCGATTGTCAACACAAATCCAGCAGCCAGGCAGGCCATAAAGGATTTAAATATTGCGCTATATGATATTACACAATTGTATCAAAACTTCGCCGATCCATTTGACCTCTGGGAATGCCAACTGTCGATACTTAATTGCTCCAATCACAATGATCCCTTGTTAATTGAGTCCGTTTGGGGCAATATTATCAACAGCGCCGTTGATGGCCCTGGCTCGGCACAAGAGCGTAGCATAAAACTATTTACAAAAATTGAACTATTAGTGCGAGAGTTTGGCGAATCCGGGCCGTGTTTTCCATTTGCTTTCCTCATAAGAGAGCTGGAGATAAAGGCCTGTCAACTACAGTTGCCGGAGGGAACAGTGCCAGAAAAGTTGTTTGCCATGAAGCTAGACATTGAGCTGCTTTTAGAATATTACTCCAGGTAAGTGTTTACATTCGTTTAATTCCTGTCTACAGTTTAATCTTTAATGTTTATTTATTTTCCTTAGAATGATCTCGATGAATGAGCGCATTTGGGCGAACGAGGGCAACGAGTGGCACTTAATCCAGTCGGCTATACGCGTCGTTACGCTTCTGGCTGATAATTCTCAAGCTATTTGGTACCGTTCCAAGTAAGTATTTCTGTTTTAATATCTCCCAGCATACAAATATTATAATTATTGTTTCCATTAGGCGACGAATATTGGGGAAGGCACAAGATATAGTTGCGGCATGTTTAAATATCTGCTATCAGAAACCGGACACCAACCGTCTACAGCACTCTCTCAAGGAGCTCCAATGCCGTTTACAACGGCTATTAGGTTAATGCCTCTGGCTGGCGTATATTGTAGTTATTTTCAAATGGTATATTTTATAGATCAAAACAATGGTATAGCTGTTAAGTTTGACTGAGGTATAAAAGATGTACGTGTTATTTAATTGAATATTTCATGTCTTACAAACTGAGCAACTCATACTCAACTCGCATACACTATGTTGTGTCCATCATCTTTAGATGGGCTTCTGTCAGTATGCATTTTGTCATGTGGCAGGAGCAGGGCATTGGATGCTCTTCAACATTGGGATCAAGCAGCTCTACTTCCAAGTTGTATTTCCGCGCATCATTTGCGCTGCGTTTCATTAAAATTTGAAAAGCCACCGGAGATTTCTCTTCTAAAGTTTCACAATTGTCTTCTGGGAGTACTACAACGCACTGTTTCCAATGGGTTTCCGGCGCGAGGGGAGATGTGCTCAGTGCTACAGTTTCCTCACCAGGAAAGCGTACTTCAAACCATATACAGAAACCTTGATGCTTACCCGCAATTTGTGTGGCGACGACTTCCTTAAAACATATCTCATCCAGATCTTTGGCATTGACATCAAGCAAGCTCATCCAATGGAACACGATGCCTTCGTGTAGTAAATCGTTGGATTTTAGTTGGATAATTTCCGGTCTTGTTGATTTTTGTGAACGCAATTTACTGGCAAAGCGCTCCATATTTACTCCGTCAACATTTTGCCAGTAATCAAATAGAGTTGGCACAGAGCATGGCGCCACAAAAATGGTGCACTCACTGGGGAACATAAGTCCATCCGGCTTTAAAAAATGATCTCTAGCAAAGAGCACAGAGTCCAACATGCCTTCATGGAGTAGGTAGAATCCCATCCACTCAGATACAATAATATCCACTTTCTCCGCTGTAGCCGGGAGCACGAATTCCTCTATTTGGGAATGTATTACCTTAACAACGCTGGTAAGTCCATTTTCGTCAATCAGATCCAGTGCTACTTTTGTGGCCAGATTTGAGGCTTCCACAGCATAGACTAACTTGGCACCGGCTTGTGCGCAGAACGCGGAAAGTATACCGGTACCGGCGCCAACATCCAGCACAATTTTATCCTTAAACAGTTCCTTGTTTTTCAGAATGGCATTATAGTACGCTTCTTGTCGTGGTCGATCTCTCAGCATGAGCTCGTGCACCTGCAAATATATAAATAAGAATGCTTTTATAAATTATCAGAATTACGTAGCGCACCAACTGATTACCTCTAAATTTTCATATTCGGTAAAATAGTTATTCATTATAACAGTATTTATTTAGTTTTAATAAATTAAAATACACAAAAACACTCAAAGTGAATTCTTTTTAGGTTAAATGTAATGCTTGACACTGCTGTTATTTAACAGAGCCGCGAAAACAATAACACGTACAGAGCTGTTAATTACAGAAACAAACATTTATATTTAACTTGCAGTTTTCAGTTCTACTGTTCAAACTGATCAACAATTAAGTAGTGAAAAGCAACAAAGAAAATTATTAGCTTCGTGAATAAGATAAAAGGCAGTATTGTTGGAAAAACTCCCTGTTAATAACTATAATCAAAATGTTAAGGTTAAATGTAAACAGTGACAAGGTAGCGGAATTCTATAATGAACCAGTTCAGTTCTTTGGTCAGCCACGTAAATTCCAACATAAACAAATCAGCTTCAATTATTTCATATGTCTGTATTAAAAATTAATTATTACAAATGGAAATGAGTAAATTAAATCTAAACGAAATGTTTAGCGGCTGGGATATTAGTACAACTGAGAAAGTGGATGAAGGTCTGCTGCGTATTGCAGAAAAAGAAGTATGTACTTTTCAGTTTTATAACTGTTATAGAATGACAACAATGGTATCACCCAACAATTTTTAGGCAAAGGTGAATGCCAGACTCGAGGCCGTATTGTCCAAGCAATGTCAGATTGAGGCAAAATTAAGCGGTATCAGTAAGGCTATGACCACATTACTTGCCGTGGAGAACGATTCCAACAAGTTAAATATGCAAATCGTAAACACCGCACAACTGGCTGAATCCGTAAGTGCAAAAGTGCGCCGGCTGGATCTGGCCAGATGCCGGGCGTCTGAGTGCCAGCAACGTGTCCACGATCTGATCGATCTGCAGTTGTGTAGTCAGGGCGTGGTTAAGGCTATAAATGAGGAGGATTATGAGAAGGGTGCAGGACATATCGCCCGGTTTCTAGCAATGGACCAACAGCTATTACAACGCACAGCGGATGATGTCCAGGGGTCCATTACGTCGGTGAGCGATGCTGTACGCACGCTAGAGGATGCCACCGAAAAAATGAGGGAATTAATTTCAAAACGTTTCGATGAGGCTGTCCAACACGATGACCTGGCTTCCGTTGAGAGATTCTTTAAAATATTTCCATTGGTTGGTTGTCACCGCATCGGTATAGAGAAATTCAGTGGCTACATTTGCCAAAAGCTGTCGGCAAAAGCGCAGAAGGAGCTGCGCAACACGCAGGACATTGCAAAGGCCGAGCGACGTCTTCATTTGGCCTATGCCGATCGCTTGACTGCGATTTTGGAAAACTTTGCCCGAGTCGTCGAAGTTAATCAGCCAATTATTGAAGCATTTTATGGACAAGAGTGAGTATACGGATTTGTTTTTGAAGTAAAATTCATGAGTTTTAACTGTCGATTATAGATCTTCATCATTGGTAGATATGGTAACCATATTGCAAAGGGAATGCGATCTTGAAGTCAAAAATTTGCTCCTGGAATTCAACAAAAATCGGCAAATTCAGTACCGCATCAAGCAGGTCAACGACAGCGCTCAGCGACAAAGCGGCGCCAGTATGGCCAACAACAGCATACAGTCTTTGGGACATTATCGAAAGCCGTCGGGTGGTTCTATAGATAAATTAAACCCCAAGGATATAGACGCTATCATAGCCGAAATCACGGTCATGCACTCCAGAATCGAGTTATACTTCCGGTTTATGCGCCGTCGTTTGCAGGTAATCCTTTACGCAACAAGACAAGAAATAACAAACTAAATGAAGACAATTTTAATTACAGACTAATGCTGAGACATGTTTGCAAGATAAGGAAGCACAAAAGCAAATACTAGACGAATACGAGAGGGTTGTGAAGAAGTGCGACTTAAGTCGCCAAATGCAGGAAATTCTAAGCACATACTTACTGTTTGAAAAGTATTTTAAGATGCACATTTACAACATATTTACGCTTATAATGCTAACCTATTGATCTTCAGGTATTTTATGGAGGAAAGCGTTATGAAAGCCATTGGACTGGACACCTATGAAGCTGGTCAGCAATGTTCCTCAATGGTGGATGAAGTTTTCTTTATATTACGCAAATCGATTAGACGCTCCCTGACAACGCAATCTATCAATGGGACTTGTGCTGTTATTAACAATGTTGCATCATGCCTAGATGGCGATTTTGTCACTGCATTGAAGGCGCCTTTAAAAAATGGTTATCCATCTGGTTATATTGATTTAGCGCAAGCCTACAATGCAATACAAACGAGTCTTCAGCAGGGTAAATTACATTCGAGTGATGCTGATCGCGTTCGAACGAATTTCATAGTGCAATTGAATAATGCCGATATGTCGACGGAGTATATTGAGACCCTATGGCAGACGATGGAGCAGGAGATAGCAGGCACATTCCCTAACATATCCCAAGTAGAGCGACAGCTACTAGACAGCTGCTTGACTGAACTCAAAACCATACGCGATGCTTTGAAAGCAACCGTTGACTTTGGCATACAGCAACTAAGGTCGAGTGCGATAAGGCCACGCTTAAATCCTTGGGTTGATGAATTCCTAAACTACAGTCACCATTTAACAGAGGTAACCATTTGCGATACCTATGCTTTATAACTTAATAATTGGTTAAAACCTTTAGGAGGAACTGTCCGCGTACGAAGCTGGTGAAACATTTGTTCAGTATTTCATTGTGCAATTAGATGGACTTTTGAATTCGTTTAAAAATGCATTAAGTTCACGTAATTATGATGCCCTCGTCAGCATATTGGCTACAGAAGTAACCAATCGCTTAGAACGAGCTATTAAGAAGAGCACCTTCAACCGGGTAAAATTGATATTTAATTAATGAAAGTCAGCAACATGTTCAGTAAATTATTCGTTTTACTTTGCAGCTCGGCGGACTTGTTCTGGATCAGGAAGTGCGTGCCTTAGGCACCTACTTAACGGGTGCAACTTCCTGGTCTGTGCGCGATAAGATGACACGTCTTTCACAAATTGCTACGCTTTTAAATTTAGATAAAGTTTCAGAATTGTCCGAGTATTGGAATCCCGAAAATAATTCTGATATGCCTTCTTGGCGACTGACCCCTAACGAAGCACGTACTATTCTGGCATTAAGGTAAATTTAAATATGTGTATGCTTCTGATCAAATTATTTATTTTTGTTCACTTTTGTAGAACCGATTTTCGTATGGATGACATTAAACGCTTGCAGCTTTAAGCAGAAGGCGTTTTTATAAAAATTATGATGCTGCGTTTTCAGTTCTCTTTACGCTAAACCAACGATTGAAATCCAATCTTAATAAGAACTGCGAAAGCGGACCGAAACTGGATGCACTTTTAATGTTAACCAATAATTTAATTAATCCCGATATGGCAATGTTAAATCTATAAAAATATTTGAAAAATATAAACATATATAAATGAAATTTGCTCAGCTTACCGTTCTTCGAGTCTATCAACATTATTTAAATGATCATCGGGCGTTTCTTCCGAACAATTCACGACGCTAAATTTCTCGCAAATACTGAAGATCTCAAGAATTGTTCCATAAACCGGATATTGGGAATGACGTGTTGACTGGGTAAGATTTATTTTTTTGTCGGTTTCATCGGTCAGCAGGAAACATTGTGAAAGAACATTGGCTAGAAAAACTGAATGAGCTCTTTGAATTTCTTCAAAATCAGCTTTACTAGCAATGACACTCATGAGAATACTGAACTGAGCTATAATAAAAAGGAAATGTTAATCTTTATACTTCTGCTGTAATATAGATATTTTACGAACTTACATTCAAGAACATCCACCTGTATGTAATACTGCAAGTTGTCCAAAAAGAACATTAGATGATTACGAAAATTAATAATCTTTAGGTTCACCGGATTTGCGGTTTTAGCGGCCCATTTGTGGCGGGCCCATACAAGCTGAAGATCATATTGTAGCTTCCGAACAGTTAGAAGGAAACGAAACACAGTATTGTATCGTTCCACCGTTGTTGGCGAAAACAAAAGATTCAATGGCCATTTATATATGTATTTGAGATGAAGGTTTTGAAATATGGCAAACTCGCAGCTCTCCTCCAAATCGATGGTAATGTTTTGAACACTTAGCGAGAAATTCTCCAAATCATCAACGATTCCCATTACGTTTGCTGCAATCTGTAACAGTATTATGAAGATATATTATTAAAATAGTTATAACTCTTGATTGTAATGTGCGTACCTCGAAGGCTTTTGTATAGTTTTTAGCATTTAGCTCAGCAAGGTTTTCTGAATTCTCATATAGTTGACGAAAGAATTCCAAATAAAATTCACCGCGTCCCAATAGGTAAAAGTCTTTTATCAGATACAATTGACGATCCAAATCATCTTCGATAACTGCTATTTCTGACAGACGTTGGCTAACGTATTTCTTGATTTGGTTAATTACACTTTCCAAGTGAAATATGTCGATCTTATCATCCTGATTCAAGTCTTCAATCATTTTACAAAACATGCCTTCTTTGCCATCCCAAAGTTCACTAACATCATCACAGAATGATCCAGGCATTTTCATCATCCAAGTGTCATTTTTATGTTTACTTCGGTCCAATTTAAAAACAAGAACCGTTTGACCGACAAATAACACCTTTTCAGCTAAAATAGATGACACAAAGCTGGGCAATTGACTAAATTGGATTTCGTACTGCCATATCTCTTCCTCACTCAATGAACTCTGTACAAGCAAAGAAAGCAAACATTATTATAAATTTAATTTAATTATCAATCTAATTACCGCATGAGTATTGTTGCTAGTCACCGATTTCTCGCTGGCATTCTTCAGACCACTTTCATTCGAGGATCTATAGTTGATGAAGAACTCGGAGTGCTCATCATCTATAACACCGAACAAGAGCCAGTGGGTCAGGTGCGAAAAGAAAGCCAGCTTGACGGGTTTGGATACTCTAAAAATGATTAATTAAATCTTATCATTTGAATTGGATAATTGACATTTACTTGGCGATTATGTGGTCCATACGAAAATCTCCATGCTCATATGCTTGATGCAGGTTTTGTAGCAGCCTGCAGCCATTAAGTTTCTTAAATAAAATACAAAGTATGTTTCTTCTTCGATAAGATATGGAAATTAATCAGCTTACCTGTATTCTAGCATCGTTAATAAGTTTACGCAAAAAGAGTACAACCGTTGAGTGCAGTTCCAAGGCATTGTAGATATATGCCAAAGAGTTGGTTGTATTTTTTTCGGAATAAGATTCCAATTGTAATATTTCATTGTAATATTCCTCAAGCGCACTGTCGATACCTTTGGCAAAGTTCTTTAAATAATAGCCCGAAGAGAATTCTGAAACACTTAACAATAAAATCAACTGGCAAATAGCATTACAACTCGAAATTACCTTTTGCTTCGGTGTAGTCCGAAATGTCGTGCTGACTGACGCCTCCAAAAAATTTCGCAAATCGTACAACTTCACTGACGTTATTTAAGATGCTAACAATGTCCATAAAAATTCTACGTTCACAAGGATGCATAAATTTTTCTACTACCTGTGTTGCCTAAAAAATGATTAATAATAATATAATAACTACACATAGAAACACATGGGCATGTAAACATGTTAGACTCACAAGAAAACTTTGAATACTTATTCCTTTGCGGCTTAAACTCAAGCACGATAGTAAAATATCGTGTATCATTTTTTACAGCTTGCATATAACCAGAAATTAAATTAAATTAGTATTAAAACGCCCGGCGTTATTCGCTTAAACATTTGTTGTCTTTTGTGCGAATGCTAAATAGGCAGGAGAACGTCTGAGATCTATCGATAACACGCGAATTCACAAACGGTCACACATAATCGATAGTGCCTATCGAAAAATAGAACGAAACGATGAGCACATCAGCTGTTACTTTTTGAATTTGTTAGGCGGTAAGCACAATGAATCCAAGTAGCTATAATTGATTAATATATATGCATATCTATGTATGTATATTGATATATATGCACATGGGTATTTATGTAAAACTTATTTTTAAAGGCAATTAGATATTGATTGAAGTCTTGGTGTACTTTACAATGATGATACTCCAGAATCGTAACTTTAGGTTTAATTCCTAGCCCACTTTGAATTTCTTACCAGTAAATCTGCTGAAGCCAGTTGCGAAAGTCAAAGCTTAAGTTTCTTTTCATAAGGAAAGCATAAGCAACAATGAATTTCGATTTTGGCTACACCTAGTCTTATCTGTATATACATAGGCATATAAATTATCCTTTCTGCTTTCAAAGTTGTCAAATTTTATTGTCTTTCGGTGCGACAGTGTGGAGAATTTACACCCTGGACATCGCCGCAATAAATAAAGTTCGTGTGTCCGCCGTGGCTCGATAAGCTGGCCAAAAATGTTAACAAATATGTTTTTTATGGTCCGCTTCCACCTTTGTTGCACCTTTGTTGCCCACATGAAGTTTAAGCTATGCAAAGCACAAAGCCAAACACCTCACGAATGCCCAATGCTTTCTTTGGGCCTGGTTGCCCGTTGCCAAAACTGCTGACATGGGAAAATCTTGCTGAAAAGAGCGAGGCAGGCTCGAGAAAATATACATAAATATTCTTGTTGGTTTTATATGAGCTCAATTAAATTCTCTGCTGCAGATATGAAAAGTGCCTACTGTATATTAAATTCATATTTACTGCATAAGCCCAACAAACTTAAAGGGAGAAAAACTTAATCCAGCAATTACATTTCAGAAAAAACCGCCGGCAATGCACACCAAGAAACTTATTTAATTTCGAACATACCCAATGTGGGGATGTGTGTGTGTTTTTTTTATATTTTAATTACACTCTCGTTAAATAATTCAGCGACTTGAGCGAACCTGTAAGTGCATTAGCCGGGAGTTCCCCTAAGCCCCTCCTGTTGGCATGTGTGCAATTAGGAAGGGTGTTTTTTTTTTTTTTTAGTTGCAGACCAGCAGAATTTCGAATTTATTGCATTTTATTTTGTAACATGAATTTTTAATTTTGCTGCTACGTTAATTAACTTTAATTTTTTACTGCACCAGCCATGGCCCCCATGCAAGTTCCTTATTCCAATAAAGTTTTGCGGCGTTTCTAAAATGCAAAATGAAAATGCACAAGTGCGGACTTGGCCCTTTTGCTAAATACGAGTGCATAAAGTTATATTCGTATGTGCATTATTCCTCGAGTTGATTAAGTTCGTAAACGAGTTTTATTTTATTCATTTGATGAAAAAACTTCGGCCTAAAGAACCCAAGTGCATGTTTATGCTGTTTGAATTAAAGAGTTTCAACGTGGCCGGCAATGTTAATAAATAATTTTATAATAAATAAATAAATAAATAATAAATATAATATATTAAATAATATTAGAGTAAAGTCATTTATTACCTGTTCGTGTTGATGCAAGCAAAAATAAATATCAAAACATCTGAATTTTTTCCATTATTTACCAGGATTATTTCTTTTGAATCGATATCCTTTTTAAGTAACGTGACAATTAACAGTTTTTCTAAGAAACATTTGTAAAATTTATTGATAATAATTAATATATGTATAAGTATTGCACTTATCGAGTATAATGTACTTCATATAAAATTATCTATTTCAATTTCTTTATATATGTATCATATTTTGTTCGACTTTTATCGTCTTCAATAAGTATATATACTGAAGTACGGCACGAGTTTGATTTGTATTTGCTTTCTTAATTTTATGGGATATTAGGTTCCTGTTCAGGTGATTTGGAACCTTCTGTTTGCGAATCTCTTCTCAATTCCCGTGAAATTGTTTTGGATTCTCCTGATTAATGCATATACTTATGTATCTATATAACTAATTGTGTAATGAAAACTTGAAATAGTATTGCATGTCTTTTCAGCTCTTATGTGTATTACATAGTTTGATTAGTTGGCTTGCAGTATTTTGATTTTTGAGATATACATCTAATTTTTCTAATACCAATAAAATTGACTATGAGAAAAACATCTAAAGCAATTTGGGGATTATTTGTCAGTGCATCTATATATGAATATGTATATTAAATATATTTATACCAATCTGAAAGGCACATTTTGTCTTAAATATGATATTTAGAATTTGTGTGAAAAGTTTACGATAATCAATATATGTATATTTGGTCATTTTGGTTCCATTAAAGATTGGTCAATATTAATTGCACTGTGTTTGTTTTGGTTCTTCATTGATTTGATTTGAAGTGCTTTGATTGGGGTCCCGAACTAAGGCATTATAAATAAAACTACGGTACGGTCCGACAAGCCAGACACAAGTTATAGAATATCTATTTAATTTACAATTTTATCAGCGGTTAGGTCGCACTCATCCCAATCCGCAAGTGCCCAGTTGGGCAGCTCAGTTTCATACTCCCAGCCAGGCCCCTGAATTAATCAAATAATATATATGCCTAAATTCGGATTAGTTTATACTAGACACTTACCTTGTACTTCCATGCGTGCAAGTACATGACCAGGTCCTTTGGTTTCGGGTCCCGGTAGTGCACTTTACACTCATAGCAATGCTTGTCAATAACAACTTTGTCGGAGGCCAATCCCAAATCCGTTTGTGTTCCATTTGGGATTTGCAGCCCTGTGGGCAAAGTGGGAGCGACATCGGCCTTGCTTGAAAAAACCGGGCTGCTATTTGTACAATGCAGTTGCTTTATGGAGTCTGCGGTCTGTGGATTTTCTAGACAAGGCGGTGTGGTTTCCCGCGAATTGGCACCCACATCGTCATCGCTGTGATGTACGGCTAGATAATGAAAAATTGTTTATATATTACAGATGTTTACAGAGTGAACTTGGTTCTTGGCAATACCGAAAGTTTGATCGCTGCTCAGGCTCTCCAGGTCGGTTTCGTCTTTGGTATTCTTAAACAACGATATGTCCGAGTCACAATCTATGCCCAGCCAGTTCTCGGCATTGTGTATGTTAATGAGATCTCGTATAAGTTCATCGTCAGTTTTGCCACCAATATCTCCGCCGCGACCCTTCAGAGGCCCAAAAACCTCATGGTTGTACAACGGATCGTTGAGTATGGGAAAGCCTTTAGAAATGGATCGGATTTAATATGGTTAGCTCAGCTCAGCGAGATGGCATCTGAATATTACCCAAGTATTGCAAGTGAACACGTATTTGATGCATTCTTCCCGTCAGCGGCTTGCAGAGGACCACGCTGGTTTTTCCATTTTGCGACAGCTTCTGGAAAGTTGTGGTGCAATCCTTGCCCTTTTGGGATACCTTACACACACCAATCTTATAGCTGACCACCTCGATTGGCTCCTTGCATTCGACGACACCGCTGAAAATAGAGTTTTCGATTGACAAATCTTTTACTTATTCGGAGTTGGATTGCTTCACTCACTCTGGAAAAATGCCCTCCACTCGACAGATGTACTCCTTTTCCACCTGCCTATTGCGGATCTGCTGTTCCATTTGGCGCGCCTTTTTGGGACTGCGACCGAATAACAACAGGCCGGAAGTGAGACGATCCAGACGATGAATTGTCCTTAGATTCTTCAGGTTAAACTCCTTGGCCAGTATAAAGACGACAGTATTATGCCTGTATCGACCACATGGATGCACCTGGGGTAAAGCGAAATGAGAGTTAGTTTTGAATAAGAAAGTTGGCATCTTCGAGAAATTGGTGTTATTTGCAAATAGGTGAGTGTCGCGCTTAAGTAATATTATTAGTTATTAGACTAATGCATAGTTTATGTAATATGGCGGTCGTTTAAGCCACTTACGGGTATAGAGGCTGGCTTATTAACAACCACAATGTCCTCATCCATATGCACTATTGTGATTGGTTGGCAAGTGACGGGTACTTCGTGTCTGCAAAGATATATTCATGAGTGCGCACATTTCGTTAGATATATGTAACCATTCAGTGCTTTAAATGCAACAACCCATTCAGCCAAAATGCTTGACTTTAAGTAGAGAAACAATTAAGGAACTGAGCTATTTGAGAGCATTCGACTGGTTGGCAGCCAGGCATAAATAAAAATATAACAAACATAATTTATAACTCTTGCAAAGAGTGTGTTAATTTTGTGTAACTATGCCTTTTATTCCTGATCAAATTCGAATGTCTGTCTCTATGCAGTTTTTCATATAGTTTTTAATATATGTACCTATCGGGTATATTTGCTAGGGTATTTCATCTTCGGCAGCCTGTTCTTAGTTGTTTTTTTTTTTTTAAATAGCTCAAAATGACAAATTTGGTAACAATTAGACAGACAGACTTGGCTAGATCGAGTCTTGCATTTGTGTTTGATTTGTTTCCATTTTAAACTCAAATAAAATCTAACCGGATTTCTATTTATGTGACAAACTTGCAAGTACTTTATACTAGAAGTCTCTTTAAACGGCTGTAAAAAAAAAGGTAGCAATAAATATGCATTTTGTTGTATTTGAAAGCAAGTCGAGTAGCGCATTATACAAACAATTTAAAGAGAATAGCTAGAGAATTTATGACAATGAAGTTATTTGGTTAAAGGCATTTCTTGTGCCCATACTTAACATGTTACATTATTTAATAATAATTGAAAAGAGAATTATATAATAGAATTTACCTGTGCACAATATTGGCCAACAAATCGTTGTGCTTCAGCCGATAGTCAATGGGCACCTTCTCGAAATTGACGGTCAGTGTCCCGGTCTGGATGCAGCGTTCATATTCCTCAGCTGGATGTGCCCGGAACTCCTTGGAGAATATGTCGAGTATCTTTTCGCCAACCCAGCGTCCCTTTGTGAAGGTTGTGAACGTGAAGTAATATGGATAGACTTTTCTCAGACCTATGCAGATAGATAATATTTGTTTTTTGAATCGGGTTTTTTTCAATGTTTTTGTCTAAACCAACCATTTTCCATATAGTAGGAGGTCTCCTGATATCTTTCGTCAGTAAAACCTGGCCTCTTGGCCTTCAGAGCCTTTGTCTCGAGCTTTGCCTTTAAAATACTTAGTTCGAATAAGCACATCAAATTTTATGGCTAATCGTGTTTTACCTTTTTCAAATCTTTAATTTGCTCCGTGTCCTCAGTTTTTCGCTTCTCGGGTATTTTTACTTTTTGTTTCTCCAGCTCGCTGGCGGCTGTCAGCTGAAAGCACATGAAAAACCCGATGTCAATAAAAAGGCTTAGTGTAAAAAATGTCATAGATTAACTCTTAGGATACTCAAATTAAAGAAAGCTACAAATACTTCATATAAAGTATCTAGAATTTAGAAGCAAGCACAATCTTAAATTTAATTTCTATATTATCTGATTTACGTGCAATTCCTTTCAGTTTTATGCTTTTAAAAATTGACTGCTTGGTCAGAGAAGATCAAGTGGTTGTAGAGATTCATTCATTCTTCTGTTTGAAGATTTATTTGACGTGGGCCTTGCAACTCAGCAACTCGAGTTACGGAATCCATCAAGAATATTTATACATTTTGGCGTCTGGCATTCCTATTTTTTTTCTGGTATCTTTTCATAACTTGATCGTCGTATTCCTGAAATGTGAATTCTCAAGTGTTCAGCTGAGCACCAAATCCACATGAATTATTTACTTCCAAATGTACATCTATATATATATACATATACATATAATTGGGAGCATGTATTGTACAATGCAATTCCGAGACAAATAGTGTATATATATATACATGTATAACTCTGTATGTTATACATATGGAATGGATACTTGCATTTCAGTTAGTTGTCTCTTTCGTGGACTCCGATGAGTGACTGTTGGCTGGCTGACTTTTGTGTTTGCTTTCATTGGCAGTGCGCCCAGCAAATGATGGAAACTAGCTGCATGCCCAAAAAAAAAATACCCCACTAAATAAAGCTGTGCGGGAGGGCACGGGAGGACCACGGGAGACTCTGACACCGACCGCCGACCGCCGACGGCCGACGGCCGACACGGGCTGTCGGTCAATTTCCCTTAAGCAGCATATTTACGGGTTTGAAGGCATCTCGGTCTCACATGTGCACATAACCAATGCACAATATTTATCCCCATAGCCTCATAGACAAAAGACAGCATTCGAAAGTGTCTTGAATTTTGTAGCATAGTTTAAATTTAGCCGTGATTTCATTTCATTTGACTACAATATTTACGGTACAGTGTAAATTTAAAACATATTTTAGAAGACAATTTTTGTGTGCTGCTAATTAATAAAACACGCTATTAACGTGTTGCCAAATAATCAATAATCACTTATGTTCATGAATATTATGAAGAAATGAATGAAATGTTTGAACTCTGCCCACACACACACGCACACCCAGTTTCTTGATCTGTGTGTGTGTGATGGCTCTACTCATCCATGAGATGATGTTCATATAGAAAGACTTGATAAATTAATTGAATCATTCAACGACGGAGACCTGTTGCCAGCGATCTTGGCAAGCGACCATTCATGTGTTTCTTTTTTTTTTTATACTTTTATACTTACATATATTTCTATATATCTAGATGAATATGCATGCAAATTATTGTTTGCATGTACATTGTGGGCACTTTGAATATTGTTCCAAGCGAACGGACGACAGACTGGCTGCTGCTTGGACAGCATCCCGGTCGCCGCGGCCAATATTTATGATTATGCCCACAGCGAACTACTTTTTATATGTTATATATATAAATATATGTATATATAGATATATGCGACAGATTCTCTCTGCGCCCGGTTGCGCAAGGTGCTAAAAACAGGCGTGTGGCGCGTGGGGTGTGCGTGTCTGTGCGAGATCTGGAAGCCGAAAAATGGCCAGCACGTGACCACGTTGGCCACGATTTGCTTAATTATCCATTTTCAAGAACACTCATCATGGTCGCCATCTCTATGCCAGTTTTAATAGCTGCTCTTTCCATTCGCACCAGACAGAACCTGTCCAGGCCATTTACCAGCTCAAAAAGCATCCTGCTATTAATTAGAGCACTGATTATGTCCACACTGGCCGACTAGTCTGGTCGCAGAATGTGGAGCTGCTTAGCGTTTGGAGACCATGACCATATCTGATTGACAAGTACCAGTTGCACAAAGCCGTACAAAGCAATCTTGGTCTAATACTGTAAATTCTAGTTCTGCACAGAAAAAAAAAATACAAATATAAATAAAAGCCTGTCTTCAACAATCAATCTGTCTTATTTCTTCTCTAAAGAGTCATTTCTCTTATGGTCAATCTTTGAATTCAGTTCATATTAAATCATTGGGAAAAGTCTATAAAATTGGCTCAGCCAAATTTATTTTAATTATTTGTGTATGCGCGCTGTCAGAATAAAGCGATAGTAAAAAAGTTCATTCAAATTTAAAGATATTCATTTTGTTTGTTTTGCGTAAAGAAAAATATTTTCAAAATTCTTTCTGCGCAAGCAATGTGTATAAAACATTATACTTTTATGGGCTGCACGCAAATTTGGTAATCAATTACTATGCGCTGTATATATAAGCTATATATATATTAGCTAGATATTCTATTAGCTTTTCTCGACCTTTAAAATCTCATAAATTTGTCGAAACGAAGCGATTTTTATATTTGGTAACACTTTGCCCAAGATATATATCTCTCTAGAGACAAAAGTGATAATACAATTATAATACTTATAATAATATTAAAGGAGCATGTAAGGGTATCTCTGGCACACCGAACGTTTAATACCCTTGCAGTTATGTGAGAATATTAAAACTAAAAACTGAGTTTGATGAAAATACTTTGCCATATATGAACCTAACTTTCGATCGATCTTGCCAATATGTCAGTTAGAAAAAGAAAAATTAAAACTCAATAAAAAATTAGAATAGAAGCTGTCTCCCACAAAATTGACTTTTTAATAGTTCTTCCCCAAATGAGATGCCAAAGCGGTTAATAATAACAATAATATCAATAATTGTTGTAGTATTTAAAATAATTGTTATTGTGATACCTAAAACGAGAAAGAAAGGCTATCTTCGGCACGCCGAAGATCTAATACCCTTGCAGACCCAACCTTTTCATAATGCTTATAGTGCTTTGCCCGTATCTAAGAAGCACAGGGAAAATAGTTTATATCTTGAAAAACAAAATGTTTTTTTCATACAAAAACTTAATTTTTGACCGATCGTTCCTATGGCAGCTATATGATGTAGTGGTCCGATCCAGCTGGTTTTCACATATGAGCTGCGTGCAACAGAAGGAGGGACTTCTGCAAAATTTCATTAAGATAGCTTTAAAACTGAGAGACTAGTTCGCATAGAAACAGACAGACGGACAGACGGACATGGCTCTATCGACTCGGCTGTTGATGCTGATCAAGAATATATATACTTTATGGGGTCGGAGATGTCTCCTTCTTTGCGTTACACATTTCACGACAAAATTATAATACCCTCTGCAAGGGTATAATAAAAACTGAGGCTGTCTTCGACGGGGCATAGCAAATCTGTTCATGAAATTGTTGTACCCGCTCGCAAGGGTACAATAACAAAATAATAACTATAAAACTCATAAAAATATTAAAAAAAACGTTATTAGCTTTATTAAAAACTAGATATTAATTGTTTTAATCCCACCCAGAAAAACTTCGATGCACTGCAAATGTGATCATGAAATTGTTATACCCGCTGGCAAGGTACTACAAATAAAATGACTTGTTGAAGCTACATTCAAGTCTGTGCCTTAACTTGTTTTCAAGGGCCGCGAATGTAAGCAAATACATCTCGTGTCTTGCTGAATGACTTCTGTTTGGCCGAGTTGAACACGCGTCTTATGAATTTCAGTAAACAGCAACGAGAAAGATAAAAGAGCGCTTGGCTGCGACCTGCAGTTGGGGCTACTTTATGGGCCATTTAGGAAACCTTGACCAACTCAGTCAACAGCGTTAACGAATGCATTTCGAAAAATAAAAATGAAAAAACAAAATAAGACTGTGGAAATCGGCAGTGGAAAACACGAACAGCATGCGTAGCGATGCGGAAAATCTGAAAGGTCTTTGCGGCAAGGCACAAGGAGATTGCAGATTGTCTGTCCGCTTATGAATAGTATTAGTATATTTATATTTATTTATTAAACACAAAGCACATAATTACTTTTGGTTTCTATGATATCATCTTACCATTTGGTTGTTGCCACACACCGCCAACTAGACAGGTATTTAGCAATTATAGAAAAACAGCGATACACACATATATGAATACGTACAATTCAGAAGACAATGTAGACATATTGTGTATACTATATAAATCGTAATAAGCAATTTCGGATTACGTTCGTTGTTGTTGTTATTATTATTATTGTTGTTAAAGTGAATGTCCAAACAGTACGACTCGGGCAGAGTGTTCACAAACGGTGACTCGGTTTCTCGGGTTTTCATGATGCAGTTTTGTCATAATAACGATTTACCAACTCAATTTGGTAGCACTTGGGATATGTGTTTATATATACTTTTATAAGACTAACACTCGATCAGTATATATACACACACACACACACACAGTCACCGATGTGTATCTATCTATCTATCTAAGTATCTACCTGTCGAGGCATTGTTTGGCTTAGCTAATACATCCGCTATAAATTTATTTGCTTTTCCAAGTTACGATTTAGCTGTTGAAATTTATATGTTTTCTTTAATTAATTTCCATTTTTATGTGCTTAACCAAACAGTGCAATTGAACGTAGTGTAATTACGATGTAAGCAAGATTTTACCTACATACTAGGTGCAGCTGATAATTGCGGATCGATTCGAGCCTGGAATTTCAATATAACTTCTATAAACCAAATCTTAAAGCAAACCAGTTATCTTACAAGGAAAAATCCAAAGCGAACCATTTATTATTTGTTAAAACTGATTTTATCATGATATATTGGCTAGGCATCAAAACTGGTATATAAGCATATTTTAAGTATATAGAATATTTCCACAAATTAATTAAAATTATAAATTCAATTTGTTTTATAACATAAATGTGCCCGAATCGAACCCAACGAAAACAGAACCACCGACAATTTATCTAGAATAATAATATATTAAATTAAAATAAGAAAAAGTTTTTAAGTACCAAAGAAGGCGGTTCAGAAGCTATCACTTAAACCTGGGAGACTAGTTTGCATAAAAATAGATTTGCGCAGACAAAGAAATTTATCGAATTTTTAGACGCGGAGGGGTCGTCGTCAACATTATGCTTAAAAATTATTAACAAATTGTTTAATAATTTAAAATTTAGCATAAAATGGCTTGCATTATGGAATGTATATATATTCTTTATATAGCTACCAGTTTACAGTTTATAAATAATCACTGCAACTATCTAGTATATGGGATGAATAAATTAAACGGAGATCGTTAACTATGAAGATATATAAATACAGATGTTTGTGTGTCAAAGTGAATCCATGTACAGAGCTATTGAACAATGCTTAAACGGGTTCAGTAACTAACGATACATCATTATATGATGAGCTCACATAAATCTACATATTTATGTAATGTACGTATGTACGCATATGTATGTAATGTATCTTACTTATGGTTCAAGAGCACGGCACATTTCAACGTAAACAGCAGCTGCTCAGCCGGCTCTCAGGCACTGACATCAATTGTGTCTCGATGACCTTCGCGTAAGTGCTTGATTGCAGGTGTCTTTCCGTCCGTCCGTCCGTCTGTCCGTCCGTCTGTCGGTCTGGTTGGCAATCAGAAATCATGACACGCCGTTTAGGAGACCAGTTCGATCAAGTGTTTAGTTGAGTTTAAGATATGTGTTCGAGCATGCAGTCAAATTTAACCTTAACTTTGGCAATCAAAGAGCTAATTCGCATTTTTTCTCTATTCTCTACTCTATTCTCAAAATCAACAGAGAGTATATACGATGTCCGTCATGTCAGATTGAAAACATTTGCCTAGCTTACGAAAGTTTAAATTTGAAATATGCACTTGGATTGGGTGAAAGGGTTTTACATTTTTGTGTAAACCTCATTAATCGGGTGAAAAGTAGTCTAAATCTATATCTATATCTAAACCTACATCTATATCTATATTAGTCTAATGAGTCGAAATCTAAATCTATATCTATGTATCTACATGTCTCTCATAATTACTGTGTACCTCAGGGTTATTGTTCGATTCAATAATAAATAGCTCACTAAATAAAATAGATTTTCCTGTTTTGCCACGCCCACAGCTTAGCTATAATATATAAATATTCCCAGCTTTACTCTATTACGGACGTGTTAACATAAGTAATTTCCAACTCAGTTTCAACTTACACAATTTACAGAGTATTTCGTAGTCGGTCACTTCCGATTGAAAGGTTTTTTCACTCACCTTTCTGTTAATTGTTAGAGTGGCTGCATTTGGCAGCGCTTTGATGGATGTGAGACCGGCGGCAGCTCCATGATTTCGAAGGGCCATGACGCTGCCCAGGTTCAGATTAATGGAGGAGAGATGCTGCAGATCCTGCGGCATACAATTTAGTTGCTGCACTAGAGCGCACGTGGGTGGCTGTTGTGGACGCGGCACCGACACGGACACGGGCACCGGTACCGACACCGGCGACGTCTGCGGCAACATGCCTGCTGGCGTGCCCGTCGAGCCTGCCACGGAGGCGGCAGCCAATAGAGCCTGCTGTGCGGACAATGGGACGCCACCAAACGTGGCCACAGCGTTCGCATGATTAGCTCCAGCTGCTGCAGCCGCCGCCGCTGCCGCTGCCTGCGCTGCTGCCGTGTAGTAGGCGCCCAGCGAAAGTGGCGAAAACATCGACGACTGCAGTAGATGCGTCTGCGTATGATTGTGCTGACTGCTCTGCGCCAGCTGGCCCGGATAGCTGGCCGCTTGGCCAGCATTAAGCAGCGGCTGGCCAAAATTATAGGCGGGCGCCAAGGGAAAATGGGCGCCGGCGCCGGCGCTGGGATGCAGCGCGGGCTGTTGATAATTTGTTGGCGGCGCTGCTGCAGTATTCGGTGAGTGTTGCTGCGGCTGCTGCAGCTGCAGCTGCTGTTGCTGATGCTGCTGCTGCTGCTGATGCTGATGTTGCTGATGCTGCTGTTGCTGCTGATGCATTTGCGGCTGTGGAGCGTAGATAGCGCCCGGCGGTGTTACGGCCACTTTGTCCGCAAAGGGCGTTTGCATGGCCATCAGCTTGTGGTGATGCTGCTGGGCAGCCAAGGACCAGGGCAAGTACCAGGCACACGAAGACGTTGAATTCTGCATTTTGTGTGTGGCTTTCTTTTCTTTTCAAGTAACTTTAATATATATGTTGCTTTATGTTTATATCACTTTTCTATATAGTATATATTGCTTATTTATCTGTTGAATGTTGCATAATCAAATTACATCATTTACGCAGAATTAAAATTACTTTGTATTTATTTCGAGAATTCTTGCTGTTTTATCAAAAAACAATTGAGTTTATTTTCAAAATACCACCAACGATTTGTTTACGTTCTGCTGCTTACATAGTTGCTAAAAGCTGCGTTTTCTCATGATCTGACTATATATACATCTATATATGTATAGTTGTTTACCTGTCTATATAGGGAGAAGATCAACCCAGCTCTGTCTGCCACTTTCGACGCGTTTATTTGAAATTTGGAAGCTGAATTTACTTGAGTTTGCTTTTGTTTGGTTTATCTGTTCACAAGTCGCTGTGATTTCGTGCAGCGCACAATGGGATAAAACTAATTAATCTGACTAAGAATTGTGTTTAAAACAAAAACAAAAATAACATTAAATATACTATAAAGCGAATGCAAAGACTAATAATATGTGCACTTCAATACACTTGGCAATTAATACTGTCTAAAAGTTATACTTATTGGTTCGAATTATAACCAGGGTTCGAGACTATTCGCGAACGGAATCTTAAGTCGAGTCTGTAATGAACGTAGCTCACAAACCGAACCTTAAAGTCGACTGTTTAAGGAACTCGTTTCACGAACGGAACCTTAAAGTCGAGTCTGTAAGGAACATGGTTCTCGAACGGAATCTTAAGTCAAAGCTGCATAGAACGTGGTTTAAGAACCGAACCTTGAAGCCGAATCTGTAAGGAACGTGGTTCATGAACGGAACCTCAAGTCGTAGCTGCATAGAACGTTGTTCACGAACGGAACCTTAGAGTCCAGTCTGTGAGGAACGTGGTTCACGAACGGAACCTTAAAGTCGAGTCTGTAAAGAACATGGTTCCCAAACGGAATGTTAAGACGAAGCTGCATAGAACGTGGTTTAAGAGCTGAACCTTAATGTCGAGTCTGTAAGGAACATGGTTCCCGAACGGAATCTTAAGTCGAAGCTGCATTCACGGAACCGAACCTTAAAGACCAGGCTATTGTTTCGCATTTTGAATGTAAAAACAAATTTCTTTTGAACTTTTATTAGTATTATATCTATCGGAAAGACCATTATCCTATGTATATAAAAAAGTGTGAGCGAAATCAGAAGTCAGTGTTGATTTGGAAATTTGTTGTTATTGTTAGCGACGCACTGTCAAAACGAACCCCAAACATACACACACACCCACACTCGCACAGTCACACACACATGTGCGACCACAATATGGTCGGGTCCCGCATACAACTACCTGTCTTGACGGCAACGTTGTGTGCACTTGTTTATCGTCCAATAAATGAAAATGGAATGGAACAATGGCTAGAAAAGCCACTAAATATAGCGTAATGGATTTTAAATGCACATTCGACATCTGACGGCTGGTTGATAGCTGATGGGTTTTAGTTCTTTTTTTTTCTTTTTACTTTTTTGGCTGATGGACAGACTGCCAAACAGTGTAAATAGAAATTTTATGCTTGTGCGCCCCCTTTTTTCGACTATGTAGTACAAAAAGATACTGGTTCCGGCTTCTAGGAAATATGAATATCATTGATGATATGCATGTAAAGAGAACTGAAATAGCGTATATTGGGGCACAGTCAAACTAAATGAGATGTAACACAGAAATTAATTTGGATATTGTTTTATTTTTTTGAATATCTATTGTGGCGCACTCAAATCCCATTCGCAATTAGAAATATATCGTTCATGGCACATTTAATGTGCCGTTAGTTATCATCTAGTGGCGAGTTAATATGTAGAGCTTCTCTATGCGCCCCCTCCCTCCCTCTCTCTCTGGTGCACACTCCTTTAGACCCCACCCACTTCCACTCCCAGCGGCAGCCCGCGGGGCCTTGTCGAGCAGCTGCTGCTATCTGTTCTTGAAGTGTGCGCGCGGCTATGAATTTATTTACTTATGTATTTTATTTTTCGGGGGCTTTGTGCTAAAATAAGTCTGATGTATTACTAGGTTTGCCAGCGTACACAAAGAGCCAGCCACAAATTATTTTTCAAATTTTCATTTCGGCTCTACAGTATGTACTATGTACAAGTATGTTTATGTGTGCTAATTTTTCCTTTTTTTTGTGATCTCCTCGTTGTTTTCTTTTTGTTTGATCATACAGTGACAAGATGCTGTCTGTTTTACGGGTATATTCAATAGATATATATACCAACTAATCTCTTATATAATACACTTGGGCATGAGCAAATTGACAAAGGATTGCCCAATAAAACTGTCAAAAGATCACATAACAATCCCATATAAAACAGAATTTTATTCAAATTAAATTGAAAATTAAATGTCTCCCATTCGGAATTCCTAGAAAGAAAGAAACCATACTTATATATGGAATTCTGAATAGCTACGTATTTCCATTGTCTATTAACGAAATATTTACTGTATTTATATATATACAGATATATATGTACAGAAATGTACATTTTGTGTCCTGAATAGCGACACGCTAAATGAAGATTAGGTAACTGCATGTGCGGCTCTTGACGTTGGATGATTAAAGGCCATTCTGTGCGTAGGGCTAGTGAAATTACTTGATATATTTCAAACGTCACCTCTAACTAAGACATGCCAACCAACAAAAATATTTTGTATAGAAAATATACAATTTTTCAGAACAAAAACTATTTGCGTACGTAAAAATGGACGATGTTAGACTACGGCAATGGCGCATATTTTTGGTACAGAGCCATGCACGGGCACACACACACACACACACACATATATATAAACACCCATGCACACATACATACACAACACATGTACACAAGCCAAGGAAAATATTCTAAAAACGTTGTCCTCAAATAGCTCTACTCATACACACTCCTTCTATTTAGTCGCTCGTCAAATGTCTAAAGAGACTGATTATAATTATAATAAGAACCACATAGATCGTTGAAATGGGATGAGAGATCAAATAACAGGCGGGCTGAATGGAATAGAAAACAAGTTAAAATAACCATAAGAGCTACACTCTATTGATAAACATAACATGATAAACATAAGTGTTTTGTTTATTGAAATATTATCTGAATGTTTCTATAGGGATATCTAGATGCAAAATAATGTTTATTTATCTAATATGTTAGCAGCACGTGAACAATGAAGTTGTGTCAAGAAATAAACACACCCACACACACACACACTCAAACAGTTTTTGTTAATTACATTACATTATTATCATTGGGCTTAAAATCACATCACTTTATATCGACTTGCATTACTTTGATTATCTGATAACGAATCGGGCCGTTGGCGCCGGAGTGTTAGTTATTACCACGCCAAAAAACTAAAAACACCAGAGAAACGGGTTTTTATTTTTTAAATATTTAAGCTGTGCGTAACGCCCGCGCACTCAGCCCTCCGCTCGGTTAATAGGCAGCCAGATTGTAAGCCATCAATGTCGTCGAGGTGTACGAGCGTCGGCGTTTTTAATAATTTCGTCGCACACGTTTTGTAATATGTTAAGCGATGGCATTCACGCGACAACCTCTGCACTGGCTGAAAGCAAGCGGCCGACTGATTGGAGCAGCCCCAAACGGTGACTGTAAGAAGAGCGCCACTGACTGTGGGCCGCACGTAAGGTTTTCAAATTTAAATTGCGCGCGCTCTGCTACGACTTGTCGCTTGCGGTATAAGTTGCAGAGCTTAACAGAGCTTGAGCAGAGAGTGGCGCTGTTAAGTTTTGTCTCTTGTGCTGTTACTCTTCGAATGTTAATGTTAAAACGAAATTAATTATGATTATTTTTACGCAACAATAAAAGATGTATTGTTAAAAAGATATACCAATTTTTCTCTTTAGTGTTATGCATTTTTCAAAAAGAGAAAACTTTCAGTTTTTTGATGTTTGGGTTTGCCGATATACTAAATTCGCCCCTTGAAAAGGACTATCCGAGCCAAACGAGAATCTTGTTAAATATTTGTTTATTAACAGCACATGCAACATGTTGGCTATAAGGCGTGTGTAGCATTGAAAATGGGGTTTGTGTCTTTTTTTTATTATTTGGAATATTGAAAATATGAAAAACCATTTAAATGCATGTTCTCAAGTAAACTGCACTGGACTTAACTGGACATTCAATTTGAATAAGTTATTGGATGGCATAGAATTGTTAATTTTAGCATTTTAGCCAAAAGTATGTTCTTCTAGTACTCATATGTAAAATGAGATTAAAAAGATCTTTCTAGTTGAAATGTATATTAGAATTAAAATCAAAAAGATTTTCAAGTTAACAAAAAAGAAAAATAAATAAAAATAAAACACTTTTGATTTGTGTTCGTCGTTTGTTTGGTGTTTGGCGATGTTTATTATATGTATTTAAATAAATTCCCAGCCTAATCCCATTAATAAGAATTTTCATGACACATATATGTGCGCATACACGTGCCGTTACGTGAATGTGAATATACGTATTTACGCACATAGTATGTATTTATTTATATATATATATATATATATATATATATATATATATATATAGAGAAGTATCTGAGCGACACATACATATCAATGTTGAATTTTGATGAAACTTTCATATTGTTACGTGAAACAAAAGAACATTTTTGGCGTAGGCCCAACAAAAATGAAATTCCTCTTGATTTAGTTGCACAGGGCAAAGTCATCTACGCGCGGGATCTACAAGGTGTTAAGATATTCTTACTACATAAACACATTCATTCATATGTACCGTATACATACTATGTAAATACAAATACTATGTATATTTAGTACACAGCCAGACAGACATTTATAAATTCGAATTTCTATGCTCATTTAATATCACTCTGGCATAACAAAGATTTGTAAGCACCTACTATGACAATCTGTACTATAATATTCAGGAATCTTTCTCAAAAATCAAGTTTTTGTACAATTTATTATTTCTTTGTCGGAAATCCATGTTTACCAAGCAAATATGCATGTTGGTTCTTAAATGTATAATTTATGTTTGTACAGCGCTTGTCTGAATACAAGTCAAGTTAATGTTGACCTACATTCGTATAGTAATTATATTGCAATTATTTTTATTGTATGTAGCTTCGGCACGTGCAGGTCATAGGGCTCTGTACAGGCTGACCTTCGTTAAGGTTGACATTGAAATCTTTGTTAAATTCCTTTCGATTAAACAGGTTAAAGTTCTCTCTCTGCAAGGCTCGTCTCTTGTTTTCCTCGAGTAATTGTTGTGGTCTGGCAAGTTTTTTTTATTTATTTTTAACTTGAATAAAAGGCTCATAACTCTGGAATATTAATTTTCGCGATGCTCTGATGTAACCAATTTCAATGGGGGGGCTTAGAAAGTGTCCACCCAGATTGTAGCCGAAAATATCGTGTATATAGAGTAGAACTATGAGCGCGACCATTGCATGTCCGACTGCGTGACTAGTTTAACACACCTGCACTCTCCAATAAGCGCACAGCCCCTCGCCTATCTACACCTGTGCTGCTCTGTTAAAGGGACGTTCTCCTTGAAAAGCACTCGGTCACGAAACAAACTACAACATCCTTCTGTAAACCCACAACTCTGGTTAAGGCGACCAAAAAAGGCTTGCCCCTTATTTAGGGCAACATTTAATGGCCACTGGCCATAAGGCTCTTGGTCTTGGCTAACCAGCGGGCGTGTGTGTGTGTGTGTGTGAGTATGTGGGTGGGCGGGCGTGTGCGTGTATATGAGAGTAAAAGTTGGCATTTGCTACTGCCGACGAAGAAAGTGATTAAATCAGCACGATATTTTGTAGGTGTGCGCACTCACCGATTACATTATTTTTTTTTTTCATTCATAGTGTGTGTAGATTTATGTATGTATGTGCTGTAAATTGACTTTTTGCCTGGACAAAAAGTTAGAAATGACGACATCACGCTTCCTCATCAAAAACTATACAAACTGTAAAACCTACCCAGCAGCTACTACTGCGTGTTTACAAACAATATTGTGTGCGGAATCTGACATATATACAAATGTATATATAAATATCCATGTGCGTATGTATGTTTACATAAAAATTATATATGTTTACATATGTTTAAATGGACATACAAAGCCTATATACGTCAAGGTGTGTTTCGCCAAATGCAAAATTATACATTTATGGCGACTGATTATTTTCACACTGACTATAATTTAATAAATGTGTAAAAATATACTATATTTAGCTATAAACATGCATTTTTTAATGTACTTAACATATTTGAAGTTTATAATTAAATAATATTGAATCAAACCAATATCAAAAGTGAACCAACTATGCACTTGGCATACCCAATGCACTCAGTTTGTTTACAAGGTATTCAAATTGAACCGAATGAACATATGAACCAATTTCAGTAGTTCGATTAGCAAAATGGCGCGTTCATCAAAATAATCGAACCAGTTTCGTGAAGCTCGCTGTTGTTGCGTTTTGTAAAAGTTTAATATTTATTTAATAACTCTATGAAGTATTTGCGGTACGCTGATAACACAATTCGCCTGGCAAGTGCTTAACGGACAGACAGTATCAAACAGTTCTTTCTAGATACCCTAACCGTTGTTTAATTCGTTCGTTTTGCTGCCACACACGTGTTGATGGGTTTTGTTTTTGTTTGCAGTGCTTTAATTTGTTTATAACGAGGCGCTTACTGAACGCACAAATCAAAGTTAATAAAGTAAATAACACATTTTGGTGTTGGCCAACAATGACATTGCCCAAGATAGTACGCCATGTGCAGACCCAGCACGGCGACGACTCCGTGGACGTGGAAAACATCTTCCTCTTCCGGGCCAACGTGAACTGCACACATGCCGAGGCGCCCGCCGCAGAAGTTGCCGGCGGCTCCTCCACAAATGTGGCCGAAATTGGCGCCGAATGTGATGTTAAAGAAGAAGAGGAGAAAAATTCTATAAACGGTGTGTGGACCTATGAAGCCAGTGAAGATGGCGGTAGCCAAGTAAGCAAAAATAAGTAGAAACATATTTTAGAAGCATCCATTTTATATTTTTGTATAGGGTAATTTTGTAGAGTAGTAAAAAGCTGAGCTGATATCTCAGTTAATAAACTATCTTTGTTCAGGTGCGTCTTTTGCCGTCAGTTTATGAGTTGGAGGTGCTCAAATCGGATCACGATATCACATTACCCTAGTCCACACACTGTCATTGTGTTTGTTTAATAATAGTTATGAAAAGCAACACACACGAGACAATCAAAGCCACATCCAAGCTGGGCTGAGGGTCATTGTCAATGTAGAGAAAGAAAAACTAATTACGACAGCCTCTGTGGCATTGTCTCTCTGTTATAGAAATATGATGTCTTCCATAGACTGCATATTCTTTTATTTACGTGCAGCACAAAACAAACCGTTTCCGTTTTACATATTTATGCACATGCATAGAGATTTGAATTTGTAAAATGGCCTGCAATTGCGCTGTTTGTGCAAACAAAATCCGATCAATCCGTCATGAATAACTTACAACTATTTCGGCTTACGAAATCGTCTGCAACATTTCAGTTATTTTCTTTTTTTTTATCAATCACAAATCACATGGACGAAAGCATATCCTCTCCCTTTGTTCGCGTATCCCGTACGACCACTAATTATCTAGCTTATGCTAACCTCTACTAAATAACTTGACTTGTCTACCGCAACAAACATTTTAGTTAGCTTACCTGTGTGTTGTCCGTGCTCTGACTAGAGAGCTTATAGTCGTTTTTTTTTTGGGGCTGAGCTGTCTCCCGCTTTACCTTCATATTTAAACCGCGGATTTGGTATAATTATTTCTCATTTTGCCTTTCCTTTCTGCCATTTTGAAGGGTGCTTTCGACGCTTCGTGTCGTTTTTCCTTGTTGTTTGCGCTGACGAGCAGCTCCTTGTCAAGTTGGCCAACCTGACGCTTCCGCAATTATCAATGTTGGCAACAGCATGCCCGCCTCCTGTCAATGCCCTGTTTACCTGTTTTAATAAAAGGGCGTATTGGTTTTGAGTAACACATAATTGGGCCTGCAAAACGGCTTCAAGCCGAACCACTGTGATCTTTTTAGGTTCACGAACCGAATGTTGAGTGTGTTAGTTCAAACCGCAAACCGAACTATGCACAATTTCGTCTGCGAAACAGTTTCGAGCCAAACGTGGAGGCAGGAGTTAACCGTAAGCGGAACTATCGCCATTTTTTTGTTGCGTTGCAACCTCACTCAAATTCAAGTTTGTTTTTAAATACATACGTACACTATACGCAAAGGGGTTGGGCACAGGGTATTAACTAGTCGCACACTCTCCACTGAAACATACGGACTTGTTTTTAAGTAGGTATCGCTATGCTCCTTAAATGTAAATTGCTCTAAATGTTTTTGTCTTCCATTATGCGCGCCTATTGTGTCACTTGCATTTAAAGTTGCTACAATACCTATGCACGTATGTGAGATATGTAACTGTATATGTATGTATGTATGCGATGTATATATGCGCTTGCCTCTGTAGTGGTGCTATTGAAATAAGAAATGTGTCTCGACATTAAAATAGAGAATGTCAAATGTGCGAATGTATTGGTGTTCTCTCAACAGCAGAGTTTTATTATTCTAGCTTCTTCTTTGTTTTGAATGCAGTTCTTTTCTTACCCCCACCCCCCTCGGCAGTTCCCGTGGGTATGGCAAACGTGATTGTGCTCGTCGCCTTCCTCTCTAAGATACGAATGCAGACCACTGTTTTATGATGACAATTTGGGTTTGTTACAATCCTCTATTACTTTTCCTGCAGTTAAAAGACTTTTTTTTCGTCTTTTTTACAGACTGTGTCTTAGTGTGTCATGCAAGCTCCTTGAACCTGGTTTTTTTTTTAAACAGGAATACTTTAAAATGTGCATTTAGCTAAATGTTAACTGATTACTCATTTCCGTTTAAGCTGGCCACGATAGCTGAGGCTTCACCTGTACAATTGCCAGAGAAGCGAAAGGCGCCCCTTGGGGCCGAGACTATTGAGTGCAAGAAGCCAAAATTGGAAACGAAAGATCCTAAATTGATACGGCCCGGCTTCAGTGAAGAAAGATATGACGAGACGTCCTATTATATAGAAAATGGTGAGCATTAAATATACTCTTTAATGGATTTGACTAGTCATACGCAATTGAAGGTTTGCGAAAGGTGTACCCCTATTCTTTTACATTCACCACGTTTACAAAGGGACGCTGGGTGGGCGAGGGAATCTTAGATGTATTCTCACGTGAATTTCGTGCACATCCCGCTGAGGAATATAAGCGCAGCATTGAGGCTGGCAGCTTGACAGTCAACTATGAGAAGGTGCCCATCGACTACAAGCTAAAGCATAATGATCTGCTGGCTAATACAGTGCACAGGTAAAACAATTGACAGCAAATTAATAATCATAAATTAATCAAGTTCTGTTTTGCAGACATGAAGTTCCAGTTACTTCACAGCCCATTACAATAGTCCACATGGACGAAGACATTTTAGTCGTGAACAAACCAGCTTCAATACCAGTAAGCTTGTTATTGAATATCTTTGAAATAAAATAAATTAAAAAACATATGCACACTTAGGTACATCCTTGTGGCCGATACAGACATAACACGGTCATTTTTATCCTGGCCAAAGAGTTTAATTTGAAGAATCTGCGTACCATACATCGAATAGATCGCCTAACTTCCGGCTTGCTGTTATTCGGACGAAATTCAGAGAAAGCTCGCCAAATGGAGCAACAGATACGAAATCGACAAGTACAAAAGGAATATATTTGCTGCGTGGAGGGCCAATTTCCAGAGTAAGTAGTGCTCCATAAAATATCTCCCTAACATCCGACACAAAAAAACAAAACAAATAATATACAGATCTGAAAAGACCTAAACATATGTGTACCCTATAGATTAAAGAAATATATTAACCGATTTGTTGTATCTTAAATACCAATATTTGCCAACAATAATTAAGGCTTAATATATTAATAATTAATGTATTAAAGCAATACTTATCAAATTGGTGTAAGCTTTAAAAATAATAATATTTATACGTCCATTAGGCCACTTAACATTTCATGAGTATCGAATAGAAGGGCTGTAGATATTTTTTTATCATTTTACCACATTTAATTACCTCACAAAAACAAAAACCCATGTTTACATCAGGTCCTTGTTGAATTCTTCACCTATGCCGGCTATTTTTCCGTCAGATATATATTTGTCCATGTTTCCTCTAATATTTCCATTCAGTCGTTCTCTTTACCTTTTTTATTTTAATATTTCTCTCTTATTATCTCTCTTTTCCAATCATTTTGTTTGTAGTTCCTTCTCTATTTTTTTTGTAACTTCCTCTTCTCCTAAGTATAAAGTATAGTTCAGAAACTATAATTTGTGGAAGGAATAATGAATATTATTCATCGATATAAGTTTAATTTTTGCATTTCAGTGGCATTATTGAGTGCAATGAACCGATTGAAGTCGTTAGCTATAAAATTGGAGTTTGCAAGGTCTCACCGAAGGGCAAAGATTGCAAAACAACATTCAAGAGAATCGCCCAAGCTGGCGACTATAGCATTGTGCAGTGCAAGCCGCTGACTGGACGAATGCATCAGATCAGAGTGCATCTACAATATCTAGGTGAGCAGGAATATTTGAAATTATTATTTGCAAGTTGTCTAAACAGCATTCGTTTTATTTTCAGGCTATCCGATTGTTAACGATCCTTTGTATAATCACGAAGTGTTTGGTCCTTTAAAGGGACGCGGCGGGGATACTGGAGGAAAGTCCGATGATCAATTAATAAACGATTTAATTGCTATACACAATGCCGAAAATTGGTTGGGTATTGATGGAGAAGTTGCGATAAGGGACACGGCCAAGAATCCAGATGTTGCTGTTGCCAGTCCAAGCCCAACCACCCAATCTGAATTGCAAGCCGCAATAAAGTCAATGCCTGAAGCTAAGGTGGATCTATATAATATTTGTATTATTGGCTGCAGCTAATAATTAATTTTTTTTTAGATCACAATTTCGACGCAAACTGGCCATGAATCTGCCGACCTTAGATTTGATGCCAGCAAGCTAACTGCAGATCCACTCTGCTCTGAATGTAAGATGAACTATCGGGATCCGAAGCCAGAAGATCTCGTTATGTATCTGCATGCGTGGAAATATAAAGTAGGTTCTAGCTGACAGTAAGTGTATCCCAAAAAAAATTACCAAACTAAACTATTTGTAATTTCAGGGTGTCGGCTGGGAGTACACAACAGAGCTGCCAAGCTGGGCCTCCATTGACCAGGATAATTGCTCGCTCAGCTTAAGAAACAAGCGCAGTTAAATTTACAAATTCTTGTATATTGTACAATTGTAATAAACAAGCAACTGGATGGTCCTAGTTAGTTATAGACTCATTTATGTTGTTAGTTTATTTCTTAAAAATGCTTATCCAGCACAATCGACGTCTACAAATATAGACGTCTTCGTGTTTAGATGGGTTTCTACGTGCTATTTTGCCAAATACACGACAAAGGTGCGTATCTCCATTGGGCTTAGCTCTATAAGATACTTTGCGCGATCATCTGTTTTTAGAGATACATTGACGCGATCTTCGCCAACTTGTTGCTGTCGTCGTTTATGTAATGTAAAATGTCCCGCGTTGGCACTGCGCTTAAGTCTGTTACTTTGGGCGCCTAGCTCTCCAGGGCCTAGCGATTCCTTTGAATATTCAACACCTAGTAGAGGTTTTGCAGCTGAGAGCAAGTGACCACCGTTTGCAGATTCCGCAATTGTGGCATAGGCTTCATATGCCTCATCCTCCGGTTCAGGTACAAACTCCATACGTTTATGTTCGTCTAACCATGCATTTCCATCCAGAGTGGTCTCCCGAATATTTTCAATATTGAAGGCACTAAGCACATCCTTAATATTGAATTGAACGTATTTCGAATAGCGCGAATCCTCGTCTTTCTCTAGAATATGCTCAAAACGTACGAGCAACTCGTTGTCATGCCAAGGCTCCAAGGTAAGCAGATGTACAGATTTGGGTAGGACCAACGAAATGCCAGTGTACTGGGAATTTTATAATAATAATACTAATAATAATAGTAATAATAATAATAAGGATAATAATAATGAAAATGAGCATAATGATAATGATAACGATAATGATACTGATACGATTATAATAATAATGATGGATAATCAGGCAAATAGGTGTACTCACTGTATTTGTAAATGAGCTTAGCCATTGGTCGGATGTATACAATTCCATATTGCTGAAAAACTTCCATGACGGCAGCAATGTCTCCAGCTGCACAAGACGTTCGATTGCCTTTAGAGAGACATCGGCGCGTAGATAGGATTGACCCACAAACAAATGAGTTTTGCCCCGTGCAATGAGTCCCTCGCCGAATTCGGTTTCGTTAAGGGCTTCACCTACACCGAATGCATCATCCTTCAATAAACGTCGATGTACCATTAATTCTAAGGCACCATCCTCTAATGAGCTACCACCCTGAGCTCTGTCTGTAAGTATAGCCATTCGAGCTATCGTATCCTCCAAAGCGATTTTCGTGGTGATCGGATAATAGTTTCCTGCCACAGTTTCCTGTAGTTTTACATTCCAGGTATCACGATGATTGCGCTGACGTTTTATCATTTCGCGACCTGACCAAAAACGTTAAGCATACATTAAGTTGTTATTAAGAGTTTGACATATATAGTCTACAAGCTCACCATTAGAGTCGGTAAAGAATACGCCTTCAGACTTAATGTCCGACTTGAAGCGAGTTATCACTTCCTTGCCAATTTCATCATCAATTGGAATGGGACCCACTAACCACTCGAATTCCGCGTAAGTGCTCTGCTTATAGACTCGCACCACTTGGCTTATCCAATCGTTAAATTTCTGATGCACCTCTTCCACAAGTGAGCCCTTGTATACCTCTATTGTGACATGATCTGTGGCAAAACGTATATTGTTGTCTTTGGGTCGGAATATGTAGGCGCCTGAGGAACGATTTAGGAATTCCGCATTGTTTCCAGTAGCTCCTTCATAATATAAAAATTCCTGGGAAATCATACGCGTCATCCCATCAGCTGTGACTTCGGAGAGGAATCCATTGGTATCGAATGTAAGTTTAATATTCTATAAAGAAACTAAGGTATTATTGAAATACAAACTTTAGTGCAAATGTAAATTACCTCGTTTTCAATAACAGTGTAGCTAGATTCTCGTTTTGGCAAAGCGGTGGGCTTTATATTAACTGGACTGCTGTCGTCTCTTTGAATATAATACGTCTTATAGCCCATTGCTGGCAGATTGGAGGCCAGGAAAACTAGCTCGTACTCGGCAATCGAATTTCTGTGCTTGATTGCGGCCACAGGTTTGGGCACAGGCACGACTTGGGTGGTCAGGCTTTTGCCTAAAAACGGGTAAATTTAAACAGCCATATTTTAAAAAGAACCTTATTACTTACCTGTGGGATCAAGGACAATATATTTGTAATCTGCAACTGGAACTCTCACATACTCCTTGGTTGTATGAGCCAGCGGATTGTAGAGTGTCAATGCAAATGGACCGCTTGACTCGGATGTGGCACAACTGCTTATGTTTAGTAAGGTACATGTTTTAAATTCAAATGGCCGCTGGGAAGTGGGTTCGGATCCGGGTCCGGTCGAAAATTGATTTAACACATTTCGTATGTTTGTCGAACAGGCGCGCAGGGCAACACTCATACGTTTCGCATAGTCGAGAGCAACCTTTTCCTTCTCCGTGCCTGTCACAGCATCGTGGTGTTGCATTATGCCCATGGTCTCACGCAAGAAAGTCAAGTGAGGATCAAATTCCTCGGATCGCTTTGGCGCCAACGCGCTCAGTTGCTTGCATACCTGCAAGAAATGATTGCCGTCACGCTCGTAACGCTTCAAGGTGGGCCGCGAAGTGAAGTAGCCCGTCCAGTATGCATGTGGATCGGATGCATAAGGGAAGAAATCGTCACTCTTGGTAGGCCATGAGATGCCAGCATCATGTAGCGACTTCAAGTAGCATGAGGGTGTGGAGTAGAGGAGATTTATATTCGAACCATTTGCCTGACGCTCGTTCGCGTACCTATAGTTGGGTAATATGGAAACAGATAGTATTTTGATCTCCAAATAAAAACCCTGTTGGATACATTAACTTGCATAGTTAAAGAAAGCCCCTCACTACTCACTTAATTAGTTTATCCAGATTTTTATACCACATATCAGCATTCTGGTAATGGAAATCCTCGCCCATTGTTATAAGTAAATTGGGAGTTCGATAACCTGTAGCCATCTTATTAACAAACTCAAAGAACGCATCGATCTATACACAAAAAACATGTACTCTAATTACTTCTAAGGTTTAAGGAACAACTAATGGACCAAACAAAATGAGGGGCTTTCGTTAACACAAGTGTGCCAAAACAAACACATATACATTTATATATAACTTTACCGTATTAATTTGTCGAGATTCTTGTAATAAACTTGGGCAGCTTGATAAGTGAAATCGCCACCCATAGTTATAATTATATTGTTGGTGCGATAATAAATACTTTGGATTTTGACGTAATCCAAAAACGTATTAACCTGATGAATATTGGATGAGGAAATGATAAGACGCCACAAGGACAAATTTCATATGAAAGGATATAGAGAGACAATAAGTACAAAAAGCGAAATAAAAGTTCTCAAACTTACGCGTTCCTTCACATTATTATCTGGGCTATGTTTGCCATCAATAATTGGCTGATCTGAGCAGAGAATGTCGAAACAAAAGCCATCCGGTGCTTGATAATTGTTGTACAAAGCGCCAGAGAAGAGATCCGATTTATCGCCTAATAATTTTATAAAACAATCATAAAGAAATCCAATTTGATTTATTATATTAGCCTACCCAAATTCGCGGAACCATGCCATATCATTTCGGCTTTCTGTGTCATCAGACGCTCATCCTTATCCTGATAGTCCAGGCGACCAAAGAACATGCCATCAAATCCCATTTGCGCAAACATGGAAGCCATCTCTCGGGAATGTCCAAATGGATCAATTTGCCAGCCGACACGTGGACGACCGCATTCGCCAAACGTATCATTTAATTGCCTACAAATTATTTGTATTTACAATATTGAATTTGTACAGCTTTAAGCCAACAAATACATACTTTAATCCCCAAGCGAATTGGTCAATAACGCTCTGATAGTGAGTTGTCGCCTCATCATTCATGCTCCAAGCTCCGCCTATAAACTCCAGCCTGCCTTCATTTACCAGCATTCTAACTTGGTCCTGCATCTCACTCGTCTGTTCCTTCCACCATTTGAAGAAGAATGCTGACTCCACGTATATAAAGCGTTTCTCTGGATCTCTCAGCAGGGATTCCACAACGGAATCGATTATATACTGCACACCAGCCTTCTGAATTCGTGTTTCACTCCCATAGTAGTATTGGTCCACAGTCTTCAGCCATCCAACGTCATCGTGGGTGTGTGCTATTAGATGCACATTTAGCATGTTTGGTTTCGTTGGATGACAGCTCTGGAAGTATGCGATAAAACGGTATCATATTACGATATTTACCATTATATTTTAAATTAAAAAGCAAATGTATATTATATTGTAGCCTGAATCGTTGATTATATTTGAAGGTGCTGAATCAAACGAAATTTCGCTTTATGGTTTATGCCGTTTCGTAATAGAAAAAATCTAACGGCATCTACAACGGTTCTCTTTCAGTTTGATTGGACATTGCCAGATCATATGTTAAACGAAATTTGATGAAAATGAAGAACGCGCAAAATGTATAAATACTTTCTCAACCATCAACAGCTGATAAGGAAAAGTGAATAATTCATCTGCTTTACATGCACGCACACTTACATACACATATGTACATATGTAATATATTTGCATTTGTGATGCCTATGCAAGTGCATATGTATGTATGCATGTACTTTCCATGCCTTTGAATGAAGAAAAACTTACCGAGTAACCACACTTGGCACCATCATCAGATTTCGGCACAGTTCTAATATTCCTGGGCTCCACATAATGCACAGCACTGCTGAATATATATAATATTGCAAGCCCGACGCCGATTTTGTCAAACATTGCAAATTAGTTGAAGTAGCTATCGCCAACTAAGTGCGCTTCAATCGAAGTTCTTGCTTTTATAGTCCAGCTCGATGTGCGTATGTATGTATGTACCGCGATAAGGAACATATACAATTATAATGTACTTAGTTGAAGTGGTACTTCAGTATTTTTGCCAGCAAGCAGGCGGCACCAACCGGACGCGTGAACGATATAAAGCAAACTGAGCGGCTCTGGTTGGCAGCTTAAGCTCAGAACCTAAGAGAGAAATTTGTTGCCTTGCGCAGGTGGCTTACTCCCACTGAAGAACGAGAGGCTAATGACGTCACATAACTCTCACACTGCAAAATTCTGCAATACGTATAATTGTTGCCGGCTTGAAAGTGTTGAATAGAGAGAAACAAATTTCCTGATACATTTGTAAACTTGTCATTTGTGATGTCACAAATGTCATTGTTTATTTTAAATCAGGCACCTTCGTAGAGCAGCAGTACATGCACATGTGTACATGTGTATGTGCATGTTTTGCGTTGTGCTCTCGTATGCACAAATTTATATGTATATATGTGCATATGTCGCTTATGTGCCGGCTTCAAGTTATCAAATCATTTCATCTCCTCTCTTCTTCTCTCTTGAGAAAATGCTTAATATTTTGCACGTAACTGTTCCTGGCTACAATTTTCACTATTCAGCATGGTCGTTGAATTCGGATGAACATAAAAAAATTAGTACTCAAAAGCGCGGTCAACCAATAGTTCTTAAGTGGAACACTTAAGTTCGTATATGTATGTACTAATTTATACGATGTGGGGTTATTTAAATTGTATTGTACTTTAGCTGATAGCAACAGCAACGGTACTTGATATTTACAACAGTAATACATACAAACATGTACACACTTCTATTAGGTACATACATATGTATGTATGTATGTAGTTCGTCTATAATATATACATACGTTCATTTGTTTTGCTCTGCAGATGATTTCTATTATTTTTATTATTTTTTAAAATTTGCTTTCAGCGAAAAATAATTTTAAATTTGATAACCAAATAAATGCCAAAGTAAGCGCAGTGTAAAAAAATATACAAATTCAACTAGGCCCAGTACGCTAAAGCCCAGATAAAGGCCGGCAGTTCCGCCTATTGAAACTGAAAAGATTATTGCAAACAAATAATATATGTATTTATATTAAATAGCCAAGTGTGCGACTTACCCAAGAGATCCGTAAAGGAGAATATGACTTGCCTCTTGAATTGAATCCTTGGCCAGATCTTCATCGAAATGGAACTGCCCATGCTGCCAAGCAACTGTCTGGCGCCCCGCATGGGCTGAAAAAAAATATAATTAAATAATAAAAAAAATATTTTTTTAAATAAAATTATATATAATTACAAAAGCCCTTTTCATTTTGAGCACAGCGTCTATACAATTTTGTTCACAATAACATTCTGCTGGTTCCGCAAGATTATCGTCCTTCTTGTAAAATTTAAGAAAATAATCTTAAAAATATTAATTATATATACATAATTATGCTTATCAATATATGTATACTAAACTGACCGGCATGCCTGGGAAAGCAGGTCTTCAAAGTTTTGTAAGTGCATACAGGCTTCGGATTTGCAACTAAAGAGGTTTTGATAGTAAATTAACTGGCAGGTAGAGATATAGATATGAGATTATAATTGACTTACTTCGATTAGGGTAAAAGTGGGGAATACATTTACATATTTTATAGGCCAAGTTGATGCGGCACTCTTGCTGACAAATATTTTTGGTATAAAATGGATAATGCGTTAGATTTGATTCATGATAGAAACGGCATTTCCTTTGGCTTATAGACGTTTCACTGCGATATAAAAATATTGATTATATATGAATATATGTGAAAACCAATTTACTAACGTCCCAAAGTCTGATTCGGCAACTATTTCCTCGACTTCCGGTTCATAGATAGCTCCGTAATGTGTGTAGCCAAAATTATTATCCACCTTCATAACTTCAAAGGCAGAGTGTATATAGCTCTAAATGAATATATACAATTGACAATCGATCGCTACAGATACAGATTATCTTCAATACGTACATCTAAAGCCTCAAAGTCGAAGCCAAACATCGTATATCCCATATCGTCAAAGAAGCTTGCCTGCTTAACATCAACATATGGCTGCAAGTTCAGATATTTATTAAATTCCGGAAACTCGCCGAAGATTAGAAACCGTGAGGTGTACTCCTCGCCCAGATAAGAGTTGCACAAGTAGCACAGCCCGAACTCAGTGAGGATCTGCCTGACCCTCACGTGTGCCTGGCCATCAAGGCAGCGAATACGGATCTTCTCGATTGGCTCGTAAGTGCCATCAAATGTGAGATTGTAAATCAATTCCATATAGTGTTTGGGTCGAATGCCCAGCGAATCTAGTGTACCATCAATACTATCATATTCTGGTATATTCTGAAAGTTGATGTACGTCGCGTTGGCTAAATTTTCTAGAAAATCCCAAAACTCCGTCTTCTCACGTCCTCTCAGCTTATTTACCCTAGCATATAAGCATAACAAAAATATCATAAGAAGCCTACAAATCGGATAAATGAAATCTTACCGACAATAGTTGTCGAAGAGGGTATCATTTAAGCGCTGCATGGGACATCTGAAATATATATGATTAAAATTGAATTTTGAGTTCAAATAAAGGCTCAATCACATTGTTATGCTCGGCAGTGAGGTATTCCAATAATACGAGTTCCGCTCCAGACCGATATGCGTACTTTTTGTGTGAAAGCGTTGCACGGAGGATATGCAGGATATTATGCAAAAATAAATGGACGCGATCAAAAGTACAAGCCACAATAATCTGAAATGCTTGATTAATTATTTATCATTCTGTAACTCTCTTAAAACTATTTCTACAAAAGCTGTCAAAAGACACCTTTTCCATTTTTAACTTGAACTTATTTTCCAAATTGTATAATTTTTGTTTAAATTTACTTTTTGATAATCCATAAAAGGTGTCAAAGGACGCCTAGGTATACACAAAAACCTGGGTAGAAATAGTGTTAAAGTCCAATCTACCTCTCAAACAAAAGTGACATGCTCATCACTAAATATCGAAAACCATGGATACAACATGTATTTAAGTACAGACGTATAAAACTAAATGCCATTATTTAATTCTTTAACAGAAGTGTTTTCCGCGCACGCCAATATCAAAGTGAAATGGTCGAAATCAATTCCTACTTTAAAGCCCAACTCTAAAGGTTTTCGAATAGAGCATGTTGCTTATAAAGTCACGAGAATTAATAAAATATCTTGGAAAAATACAATTTTTATACCCTGAACCCATTAAAAATGGGTATAAGGGTATATTGTATTTGTGGGAAAGCCAAATGTATGTAACAGGCAGAAGGAAGCATCTGCGACCCCATAAAGTATATATATTCTTGATCAGCATCAATAGTCGAGTCGATCTAGCCATGTCCGTCTGTCTGTCCGTCCGTGCGTCCGTCCGTATGTATGAGCGCAAGGATCTCAGAACCTATAAGAGCTAGAGACTTGAAATTTTAGATGCAGATGCTCCTAGTTCCCGCGCAGATCGAGTTTGTTTCCGATAATCGATAACTTACTCCGTTTCCAAGCAATCGATAAAAATCGATAGCGATATCCTGTTTTTTGGGCAATTTTGGTAAATAATAAGAGCTAGAGTCACCAAACTTGACATATACATAGCTTCTAAAATAGAATATATATATGCATTTGATGTTGGAAGAAGAGGGTTCAGGGTATCCCCTAGTCGGGAGCTCCCGGCTAGAGCCTCTTACTTGTTTAATCTTGTACCACGTCCACAGATCAGCTTAAGATCCGAAACCGGACTCTCCTAAATGACCGAGTTTCAAAAGAACTCACCTATTATTATCCGGCTAAGTGATATCTCTAAGTCGGAACAACTTGGCACTTTGATTAGGTCGCGTGACAAGCTCACGTTTGCTCAACTAAACAATGAAACATCAGAAATCCATTTCAGTTTTAATTGAATACTTACACATACAATTATATGGACATATTAACTGAGATATCTGCCTTCATAAATTAGGATTTTTTAATTACATCGAGAGGCTGGTTGACTGATAATCGATTTTGGCGCGCAGGAGCACTTGGAGCTGAGCTTTCGATCGTCACAGGATGAAGTACGTTGCGGAGGCGGGGGTCGCTTCCTTCTCCGGCAAACGTTGCGTTTCTTTTTGGACTCACACACATTAAAATCAACATGTTGTGACATACGCTCCTGCACTGTTTTTACCACCTTCTGGCAGACCAGGCAGGTGACAATTGAAAATACCAGGATACAGCCTAAGACTAGCAAAATGAGCGGCACTTTCCACCAGACTTCATCCTTGTCATAGCCGTCTGTAGCCAGAAGCTCGGTGCTTCTTTTAATCGATCTGTAACACTCCTCGGCGCTTATTAGGCCAACCTTCGATTTCTGGCCACCTTCCTTGAGGCGTTGATTGACGCCGCTTGACGGGAACTGCGAGCGACAATCGGCGCAAACCTGATTAAACCAGGTAACGCACCGTTTACTCTTATCGTTGTATTTGCAATAAGGCTGCATAGTTATTTAGGATGAACTTAAAGTCAGCAAGCCTCTCCAGTCCATTTGGTATTTGACAATAGTTTCAGGGAAAGGCGTGCTTGGACTATATTTTATACAATACAATACTTCTACTATAACTAAATTTGGTTTAATCTTTAAGAAATACCTCTGAAATTCATAGATTAAAATTAGCGCAAAATTGGTTAAATTAAAACTAATCTGAAGAGTACTTGAAAGTAAAGAATTCTCAAGCCATAAAATGAATTAATCCCAAACACACATCGTAGAGTTAAAAGAAAATAGTATAATATCTTTAAGTGTGGCACTTGATTCAACTTGTATCGTTTGTGAGATATTTTTAGTAAACTGTTTGTTGGTTTCCTTTACGTATTTATGTACTTATGTGGTATGTATTAATAAATGTAAATGCACTCGCATGTCAAACTGGAATCCATTCCGAGAATTTGCGGCTAGATATATGCCTAACATATTTAATGAACATTCACGAATAAATGTAAGAAATTGCTTTAAGATCACGGTTTTCGGTTTTTTCTCCTTTCCTTCTTTCGCAACATTTAAAGCTACTTTTGCACGGCCTTTTCAGTTGGATTCGATTCAATGGAGCTTCGTGCAGGACATACAGCAATGGATCCGATAATATTCGTAGCTGCATAGCTTGGCCTGCACGGCCCATTTGCAGTTGGGAAAATTATCCAGGCATGCCGGAGCTTCGTCGTTTTGGAGCAGTTCGTTATTAAGATCTGCAAGGATATCAAATAAATAATAAGAGATGGAATTTAAAATATGTTCTAAAAACCCTTACCTTCGCATTTTTGCGTATTACAGTTGCGATAGATTGGTTCCCTAAGTGCGTATCTGCATTTGGTGGACTCCCGCAGAGCATTCTGTTTGTCATCGTACTCCAGGCACTTGACAGTGCGCCGCTGGGTGCCGCCTTCGCAGGATTTGGTGCACTGCAACACGAAATGAACTTCAGTAACTGGGAATTTATTCTTATTGCACTCGCCAGCTTACCTCGGACCACTCGGAATAATGCCAGCGCGGCGCACAGTACTCGATCTCCTCGTGCGAGCAGTTCTCCAAGGCCTGTGGCCTCAACTCCAGCTTACACTCCTCGTCATCGGTGATCAGCTGATTTCGAATACACAGCACAGCACGGCTACGGGTCAGGTTGAAGCAGTCGCCACTGCATGGTGACCAGGGACCGGCAAACCAGTCGCCCAGCTCGCAGGCGTTTTGCGCACAGGGTCGTCGGTTTTCTGGAATATCGCGCGGCTCGCAACGCTCCGCCTTTGTCTTGGGCCGGTCGCAAAAGATTGTGCGGTACTGCACGCCCGGACCACACGAGGATGAACAATACTGATTCCACTCGGACATGAGCCAGACCGCATCGCTAACAGTTTTTGGAGCCCGATGGCGTCCCAGATGCGTGCCATTGGCCGCATCCGGATGCAGATGCATGCGGTAACGGGCTGAGTTGCGACGTCGAGCTTTGGGGCATTCGCACTGCTTCTCGCTGGGCGGCTGCTCCTCCATGCAGGCGGCCTTATCCACATGTATTACAATGCCCGATGCCAGTTCCTGGACACAGCTCAGCTCACGCCGCCGGAAGTTTTCGCCATGCTGGCAGCGGCATTCGCCCCACTCATCCTGTCGCCAATAGGCGGGGCACGGCTGTGTGTTGCAGTGCAGCAGGTTCTCGTTGAGCACCGGTTTATCCGCGTGACCGCAACGGCGCTGCGAATAATAGCGCACCGGATTCTCACGAGCACAGCGCACAATCGGCGACTGGGTGCCGCCGCCGCAAGACTTTGTGCAGGCACTGAACCCGACCACCTTCCAGTTGAATTTACGCCTGCGTGCTGAGCGCGTGCTGCTCACAGAGCTGCCATCTTCGCTGACAGCGCCAGACTTTAGGAAGCCGTCGCTGCTCTCCAGGGAGAGCTCATTTTCCTCCGAGTCGGACACAATGGGCAGCAAGTACTCGTACTTAATGCCAGGATTCAGAATGTTGCTGTACACCTGGTGGGCAGAAAGTGCGTGTGAGCCGTTATGCTGGATTATGTTTGTTGCTAGTCGACATACCAAGAGTTCCACTGGATCCTTAATGGGGCCCGTGCTGGTGATCCACTCGGTAACGCCCTCGCCCTGCTGTACTCCATCGATGCGGTGATAGTCGAAGGTCGTGCCCGCCGCCTCATACGATCCGCTCTCCGACACCTCGTTCTCGCCATTGAAAATGCTCTTCTGTTCGCTTGTTCGCAAGACTGCGAGCAAATAAACAATAATTGATTTGCAATTGAAATATTGTTGGCTCGATTTTTAGAGCAGGCCATCAGTTATCTACCAAATTATAGCTTTATCAAAGGAAGGAATTCTAGTTGCAGCCACTACGAACTATGAATACCCTACCATTTAAATTAGCTTATCATGATGAAATTTTTATTTTATTAGTCTATATTTCCTCACTCTCATAAAAGTTGCTAAGCTAACAGCATTTGAGTTGTAAATAAAAGAATTTTAATCCTAAAAAAAATAAAAATAAAAAAATAGTCTATACTTCATCCATAAGAGACCTTTGGGGAAACCCTTCAAAAACATATTTTAACTGATTCGTATCGTGGAAATTTATATCCTTTTGGACTTGAGGTCTATATAATTTATTTACTTTCCCATCTTCTTCTTAAAATGAAAATTTGGTAAAGCTAATAGACAGTCGTGCACAGCTTGAGCTCAAAAAGGTATATTATTCGAATACCGGACTTTATTTACTCGAGATATACGAGATATACTCCAGAATAATAGAACCGAATAAAATTTCATTCAGATGGGTATTATATAAATATAAATATGTTAAAATTTATTCTTAATTCAATTTAATTAAGCTTAAGCTTACCGAGTAAATTTTCACTGTTCTTGAGTTCGGTTATGGATATATTCGATGCTCCGGCGGGTATTGTGGCCACATGTACATATGCATCCTCTGGCAACGGATCGCGAGTAAAGATACCAGTTACCGGACGGCACAGTAGTCCTCCACAGCTGACGGAGCCGCTATTTGCATACATGCCCTTTATGGAGCCATTGCCAAGAACGGCCTGCAATTATACAAGGCATATACTATATATATATGGAGAGCTGTAGATGGTATAATTGATTTTAATTGAAACAAATCAAAGCATGCCAGAAAACATTGCTTTGTTTACAAAAAACATCACCAAAGGGCAACGGGGGCTTAGAGGGGGAATAGAATAGAATAGAGTAGAATATAGAATCGAACACTCTCGACAGATGTCTAAGTTGACTCACCAGCCAGGTTAACGCCAAGTGCCAGAGCCTAGGCATATCGCACTATATATTAATATATACGCAAGGTGATCTCTGGTAAATGTTCTTTGTTTATGCGTTGAGTTAATTGTTTGATTTATACTGGATGTCAGTGGACTACATAAACAAACATATTTATATGTGCGTTAAATAAATTCAATGCAAATTACGTTCAATTTATCACAGCGCACGAAAAAAATTAAATAAGTTATCTTTAAAGTGCCGTATTCTAAATACCCTTGCGGAGATAAAACATATGAATCTCTGAGCATGAATTAAAAATATGCCAATTGGAATATATGTCTGACTGCCTCATAACACCATCCCAATTGGAAATAGTGCAGGGCTGCAACGAAAAACTATGTCAATTGGAATCAATGTCTGACTGCGTAACACATTTCGTGAAAAAATGAATATACACTCCGCTAGGGTATACGTAATAAAACATAACTATTAAAATGCAATAAAAAATAAAATGGAATTGGGAAAAAAGGATATATAAAATATATCCCAATTGGAATCAGTGTCTGACTTCGTGACAAAATGAATATACACTCCGTTAGGGTATTCAGAAACATAACAATTTAAATGCAATAAAAATAAAATAAAAAAAATTGGCAAAAAAAAGATACAAAATTAAGTACATAAATATGCGAATTCAGTTGTGGGCGAAGGTGCAAACCAAATTGATATTCGCTTCCGGGCTAAGTGCAAATTGCCAATATCGAATCTTGAGTCTCTATATATATATGTATAACATATATGCGGGTATCTGCATATGTGCCGACATTTATGTTGAAGTTGTGATAAACTCGTAAATGGCCGATCGCTGAGTGCCGCGCGGGCGACTATCATCGCCAGGCCGCAGCGCGAGATAATTCTGTTTTAATGGCCAACTGGCAGCATTTGACGCACTTTTGCAAGTTTACGATGGCCACATTTCAGTTGGCCAGTCTCACTTGGTTGTTTACGACGCGACCCGCGCAAGATTAAAGTGCTTTTCGATACCCTGTACCACATATGCAAGGGGTATATGCAGGCAAATCTAAAAATAAAACCAGGTTCAACTAGTTGGATGTAGCTTTAAGGCAGCAGCCACTATTTTTAATAAAAAGTGTAAAAAGCATATAACTATATTTTATGATTATTTATGATATGCAACACACCCTGTAACTATCCTTATATAGCATACTTTAAAGCGTGTGCGAACATGATTTTAATACCCATTTTTGTGCATTAAAAGTCGTCCTTTGACAAGGAAACAGTTTTTTAAATTATTCTGTTTTTATATATTTTTTGTCGAGGATTGTGCTAGCACTAAATTAATTGAGCAATCAACAAATGAATTGCCAAATTTTGAAAAAATTATTCAACTTAGAACATTTTTTGGAGTTAAAAATTGAAAAGGTGTCTTTTGACAGCTTTCGTAGAAATACTTTTAAGCGAGAAATGTTTATTACGTGGTATCGTATAGCACATCAACTGCAGCATTCATTAGTTTTAAGCACGATTCACAATTTCTAGACGTCGGCTTACATTTTATGCACACATAAATATATATATATAACAATATTAATATGGTATATAAAATAAGTATATATATTAGCGAATTTTAATGTGCTGCGCCTATCAAAGTGAGATTTTAATAGCCAGTCTCGGATACAATAGCACATACACAAGTTTATTAAAATAGCTCTGGCTAAGAACAATAAAAACATGACACTGCGTATTAGATCAGAAATTCATATGCACATATTTTTATGCCGCAGAAAAGAAATCAGAGGATACAAATTTTGATCTGAATCCAAATAGAGCAAAGCTAAGACTGACGTAGATTTTGATTTGAATTAAGAAATGTAAAATAGATATAATAAAAAATAGGCTGAATTTTCTAGAAAGCGGCAAATGGATCTAATTAAAGACTTTAAAAACAATTTAAGTATATTAGTACATTACGTAAATGCGAATTGTACATTTCTATAGGTAAAATGTATTCAATTGAAATTCTCAAGTGTTTTGGCTAAAATGCCAAAAAACAAAGGTTTTCATTTTCCATTTTTTTACATATATGTGAATTTGTAAAAATATTGAATGTAATATTTTTGAGATTTTCAAAAAAAACGTTTAACTTAAATATTTGACTTTTATTTAATTTTTATGGCATATTTAAAAATCACTTTAGTTACACTAATTAAACGGACATGAGAAGCTTTAACTTTGCCAAATCTTTTGCGCTTGTATTTAAAACTTATTCTGAGTTAAAAAAATATTTTTAAAAAATTTGTTTTTAACTGGTTTTGATTTTGTGATTGATTCTGTCAGAATTTTATTTAATTTCTATGGCCTATTTAAAAATCACTTTAGTAACACTTATTAAACGGACATGAGAAGCTTTAACTTTGCCAAATCTATGGAGCTTGTGTTTAAAACTGATTCTGATGAGTTAAAAAAAAATTGCGAAAAATTAGTTTTGAACTGGTTTTGATTTTGTGATGGATTCTGCGGCGACGTGCGCGATTCTATGAGATACGGATACGCATGTGTTGCGTGCTTCGATTCGCGTCGCCTACTAAAATATTCGGCAAAGCGATTCATTTATTTCTAAAGAGTTTTTCATAACGCGGAGTGTGCTGCACACACACAATCGGCACTCTTGTTGTGGATAGGCATGAGCATAGACAGCACTCGGATTTTGTTGTTGTTGCTTTTTAGCATCCAAGCAGATGAATAGGCTGAACTAATCGAATATTGTAATAAATAAGAGCAGGTATTTATTGTAATTGAGCCTCTTTACGATGAACAACTAATCACAGACGTGTACTGATTTGCATTTACACGACGTTAATAAAAAATAAATAAAAACTGAATACTGACAACTGAAAACCTAATGGCACGGGCGTTAAATAGTGGCTACCTGTTAATTAATGGAGCCACTAAATGCGGCTACTGTTCGGGCTGATAGCGTGTTTTATCTGCAATCAGCTATAACATAATTGTGCGTTTTTTTTTTTGTTTTTTTATTGTTAGTATAAACATTCACCTTGCAAATGCCGTCGACACACATTGCGCGGCCCACTCGAGTGGACTTGGAGCGATAATATTCCGCCGGACGTTGGCAAGGTGTTCCATCAATAACGGTATCATTCAGAGTGGCAAAGTATTTCATGCCCAATGGCTTGCAGTTCAGCTCGCACTCGGCATCGTCTGCCAAATGAATAAATATAACAATCGCAGGTTGTTCACAATTAAAGCCAGGCTCAAAGTCTTTTCAATAGATTCTTTCATATTTATACAATTCTCTACCTTTAATGTAGGGCTCCCAGCTATATTGGCGACCCTGGAAATCGACTTGATTGTAGGCAGCACATTGATATGCACGAATATCCAATGAATCCGCCGGACACGAGAGGTCATTGCATATCTGGTAGCGCTTCGAGAGGCCAACACAAGTATCGCTCGTATATACTCTACCTGTTGTAGAATTTCTGTAAATCAAAAGATTAATGTAAGATTACAACAAATAAAAAATTAGCATATATAAATGAGGCTTAGCTAAGGCTCGTCATATTGCTTTATGTTTTACAAGTTCTCATCTGATAATTATCTGTGGAGCTAAGTATATAATATGTAGAAATATTTTTACATATCATTATATATGAAAGTACTTCACAAAAAAACAATTGTTTTCTTTATTTCTTTTTAGTTTTATTTAATTTATGTGCGTAGACAATTGATCAAGATAATTTAGATACTCTCAATGATTGAAGAGATGAAAACATATCTCTAATCTTTAGTTCAGTTCGGTGAATTTCTTCTTCAGGAACTCGGTCAGTTCGGCGTTGGCAGGATTTCTGATCTCGAAGAGAGCCTTCTGCTTGTCATCGATTGAGATCTCGTCGGCGATGGCGGCGACGGCCTGTGCCTTCAGTGCCTTAATTTCTGTGGCGAACTTAACTTCGGGATCGGCTAACAGCTTCTCGAAGAACTCAACGCCGCTCTGCAGATCACTGTTGATCTTGGGCAGAGAGTCCTTCTTGAGGAAGTGCACAAATTCGGGACTGAATGCCTTCTCCAGGTTGAGGAAGCCGTTCTTCTTCGCCTCGAATTCGGTCAGTTTCTGCAGGCCTTCAAGTTCGGCCAAAGTCTTCTCAATGTCAGTCTTGAATTCGCCCTTCTCCAGGGACTTGTAGAAGCTGATCGCGGCGAGAATATCCTCATTTAATTGATCCTCCTGCAGCTTTGACTGGACAAAGGTGCCGAATTCCTTAGAGAACTGCTGGGGCACACCGTTGACCAGGGCCTGCTTCTCAGTAAAGTCCTCGGTCTTCAGGGCGGACTCGTAGATCTTGATCAGCTTCTGCAGATCCTCCTTGTGGGAGCCATCATCGTTGGTCAGATACTTCTCGTATTGCTGAAGTTGTCCGCGAATGTGATTGTTCAATGCCTCTGCGGGTTCCTCGGACAGCACGCACTTTAAGCAAATTTGGGTTTATTTCAGTTTACAGCTTTGGCTATATCCTGAGCAAACCTACCTGCACGACAAGCGCCAGCGACAGCAGGCAAATGGCAAATAATCTGGACATTCTGATATTTAATTACAATGCACAACAGCTTCGACGCGTTGATTGACGGAAACTCAGGTTGTTTAAAACTCGGCTCTCGTATTTATAGCAAAAATCTGTTCTCTCGCATTGGGGGGCTTTTTTTTTATATACTTATTTTAGTCGGTCATCAAAACAAGCGTACAAAGTCTGGCATTGTTCGGATCGAGCCTTGTGTGTTTGTTGCTTTTCTCGCCTTGTTGAGATTTTTTTTTAACTCGAAACAAGTCCAAAATGTAGAGTGAGACAACTAACAGAACTGTGAACTCAAGATTGTGGACTTGACCAAAAGATACCCTATAAAATACTCCACGTATCTCATGTCAATTAACAAATATACATCTGTGCCTTATAAGCATTAGATACCCGTTCATACTCTGGACTATATATGGCTGCCAAAAATCATATTCAACAATATGTATTTGGGTTTGTGTTTAAATATTCAGTTATTCCCTCATTAAGGGAATCATTATATTAGCGCTTATTTTCTATCTAAACTAACGGCAAATATATACAATTTCTTCAAGTTGAAGTAGTATATGGTATATGGCATACAGGTTTCCGTGATACGATATTTTTCTAGATTTTACGAGCCAAGTCGAACGGAATTAATGTTTGCACACAAAGTGGATTAGTTAAGTCAATAATTATCTAGTTAAGACATGGCTAAATAAAAGGCAAAATTGTTTATTTATGTACATGAGATGGAAAAATACAAATAAGACATTTGCAGATAAAGGTCTTGCTCCACCGCAAAATACCCTGTATAAAATGTTTGCCAAAGCCGAACCGACAAAGAGAGAGAGAGAAGGGAGGAAGGAAGGAGAAGTTGCAGAACTCTTAAATATAAATAAATAAAAGTTTAAATAAAATAAAATATCGAGTAGTATATCTAACGACCGGATAGACCCAACTCTGTTTTCAAATCTCATATATCTCTTAAATGTTGACAAAATAATTAGCATGAATTACTTTTCTGCCAAAATGACGCTGGACGCATACGAAAATAAAGAGTAAAAACCCAAAAGTCAAGGCAATAACCAGTTTAAGGTTTGCTTTAAATGACTAAGAATCAACAATTTTGACCACAAAACTACTTTACAGCCCAGACGCAACTCGGGGAACTTTCCTTTAATACGCAAATAGTCAAATATATAGCTAAATGCAATATTTTAATTGGTTACATTGTCCGGATTTAATGAACAGAACGTTCGGGCCGCAGCACGCAGATCTCGATAGCACAATCGCAGCCACGTGACCAGCCTCCAAAATGCTTCTCAAGTATCCAATTTACCTGATGTTCAGACCTATTAGAGTTCTCTTTGTTTGAGCATTAATAAAGACCTCGTTCAATTTGAATTGCTAATTTAAAGAACGAAACTTCACGCTGCACCGAAGCTAATATACTCTGGACTATCTTTATAAAACAAACAAAGCTTATTGGTATATATATAAAAAAATAAAGTAGATATATTTTCGGCAAGCCGAAGATTCAATACCCTTATAGACATTTGCCTGACGGTTCAGCAGACAAGTGAGAATAGTGAGAATAGCTCGCAAATTCTGAGATTGATAAAAATATCTTGGAATTCACAACATCTTGCAATACAAGCAAATCTTTTTCGACCGATTGTTTTTAAGACAGATACATGATATAACATATTAAATAATGTACTGACCGAGTTTGGTCACGATATCTTGAGAAATAAAAAAGTTGCTCATAGAAGAACCTACTTTCCAGACGATCGTATATGATATAGTGGTCCGATCCGGCCGGTTCCTACATATACCATATACTGCGTGCAACAGAAAGATGGATCCATGCAAATTTCCAAGAGAATAGCCTTAAAACCGAGAGGCGAGTTCCTATAGAAACAGAACAGACTATATTAACTCGGCTGCTGATGCCGATCTGGAATATAGGTATATACTTTATGGGATCGGATTTGTGAACTAGAATTTTTTCAAAATTTAAAAAAAAACCTCAATTCCATAATTTCTAAATACACGATTCAATTACAATACACAAGTATGTATAGTATTTGGAAATGCTAAAAATTTTACTTCAATATTCTTGTCTTAATTTTTTTTTACTTAATCTAAGCCTGTCTTTAGTCATATCTCAAACATAATCGATTGATTTTAAAATTTAGTCGCATCTTGGTCGTATTTTTCAAAAACGTTCGATTCATTTTAAAACCCGCACTGGTTCGTACTTAAAAGAATTAATATATTAAATGAGCTTAAGATTTTTAGAACTGTATACAAGAATTAATAAAAGTGTATTTCGCTGAGTGTATTTAATAGGTCTATGGCTCACTCACCGATCAATGCACTTGCGGGTCTGATGCATTATGCCGCCTCCACAGCTGCGCGAGCATTCACTCCAGGGACTCCAGTTGGCCCATCTGGGAAAGGGTCGCCCCTTGAGCTTGGGCTTTCTTGTAGTCGTCGTCGTCGTCGTCGTACTCGTCGTAGTCAGGGGTTCGGTTGCCAAGCCTGTGGACTCTTCAGCAATTAGAGATTTCGTCATCAATTGTGGTTCTTCAGTCGTCCAAGTTTCCGACATTTCAGATGAGTTGGTATCATTGAGTTCCAGGCTTCGCAAGCGGGTCGCTTGGGTTGATATGGGGCCAATTATATTGGCATTGTTGGAGCTGGTTTCGCTTTCCGTGTAAACGTCATTAATACTTGAATTTTGTTTGGTTGTTGGCTCCTTATTTATGCGCCAGAGATTCGCCAGCTCGAAAGACGATTTCCACTTGGTGTATTTCGCTTTTTCCGTTTTGAGTTTATGTCGATTCAGCCACTCTTGATGTTTCTGCAAGAAATGTGATTTGAAATATATATAATTATTAAAAGCATAGAGTGTATATAGAGTATATAAGCGTCAGGCAAACTTTTGGCAAGGCATTTGAGCTCTTCAATTGGGGAACTCACCTTAATTCTTTCTAAAGTTGATGTATCCGCGACAATTAATTGGGTTAAAGCTGCAACAATCAGGCAAATGCTAAAAGTATTGAATAATAATATAATATAAAAAATAATAATATTAATAATATTCAGTTCGCACTTACGTAAATATATAAATATAATTTGCCATTGTATTGCAATTGGAGAGCTCTCGGACTACATAGGTATGCGACTAATCTAAACGAAAGAGACAGAAAAGTTGCGTTTAAATATCGTAAAATAATTATTACTATAATCAGAGAAGCCTAAAACAATGCCTCAGTCGTGCTGGGATTTGAACCAGCGCCCTCTCTACTGGCTCGATAATTGAGCATGAACGCTTTATTGAATAGAGCTCCTGACCTTATAAATGTCAAAGCCCGTTTGGCGTCTGCTTGTTGGCAATAATCTAAAAGATAGCCCAGGGAATTAACTGTAACTTGTACTAACTAGTATATATACTTCTTAGTATACATTTAATGTTCGATTCCCAGGCGATGGCTTCCCTTGTGAAATGCTTGCGATAAAATAAAATCAATTAAATCAATTAATTTCAAAATGGGCAGAGCAATAAAGTAATAACGAGTTAGGGTAAGGCAAAAATTATTGGCAACTTTAAAATTCTTTAAAATTCAGTTCAAAGTAAAAACTGTTTAAAAAACTTTAAAAGAACTAAACAAATAAATCAAGTTCATAAATAAGTATAATTAATGATTTATTTAGTTTTGCGATAGACACATTGCTGTCAAAGAGTAAATACACGTTGGAATGCGAAAAGAAATACATAAATATATATAAGTAAATACACTGAGAGAAAAGCGCCAGAAAAAAGACTGGTTTTATTCTTTCATATAAGACTTCCTTTAGGAAAATACTAAAATTAAGAGAATTATATGTGATTTAGTTATTTTTTAAATAATTTATTAATATAAGAAAAAGAAAACTTGTGAATCAAATACAAAAAAAAAATGTTAGCTTAAAACTGATCTTTGCTTGTATGTTATTTCATTTATTAATATCTATTATATTTTATTTATTATTATTTATTTACTATTATTTATTATATTCTATTTATTATTATTTAATGTGTTTCGTTTAATTCGGGCTTAATAAATGAATTTATAGTACAAATAACTCGATGCTTTCTCTGAGTGTATGCATGCTGTTACCCAAATGTACATTCTATGCAAATGTTTGAATGGATTTCAACACATTTCTATGGATTTCTGGATGCTTTTACGCATAGCTGAGCTTTAAAAAACAAAATAAAAAAAATAAAAATGAAGAAAGAACGCATTGAAACATGTGATCATTAATCTGCTCGTAATTTGCGCTGGCTTCGACAGAGTTTGACACGCCCATCCCTCATTTATAATGAGCTCAGCTCAACTCAACTCAACTTAGCTCAGACCGGCTCGTTTCGGCTCGACTCGACTCGACTCGGATCGAAAATGAATACGAAACATTACATCGGCAAATTGTCTGTGTACGTACTGCTCCCCATGGCGGGTGCGACCAAATTAACTGCGTAGATTGGCTTTTTGCGATAGCGTCACAAATTTTCGGGATGAAAAGAGAATATTATCGCCAGCCCATCGGAAGTCGTTAGTTCGAATAGACGGGCATATGTATGCGCTCGAGCATACGTACATACATATGTTATGTATTTACATACATATATTAGAAGAACTTTAGAAAACTCATTAGAACTAAATGGCAAAACATTTTATGCCCTTGCGGAGGCTTCTATAAAATTGTCACGAAACATGTAACACACGCAATAAGAGGTGTTAATCCCGCAAAGTACATATTATACTGAGTATTAAAATATTTTAATATTCAAATATATATCATATAAAATTCGACTCTCTTTGGAAGCAATCTTGATCCAATTGGGCATACAATTCGTCAAAATTTGAATTTTGATATTCCCTTTTACTATATCTCAAGCAGTTTAAATCATCATACATCTGACCAAAATTTGTCTATTACATCACACATATCCTCTTCTAGAGGAACTATCCGTAAGAGCATGTATTTAATATTTTCTTTGTTTTCCGAAATCCAGCTATACGTGAAACATAATAGTATAGGGGCATAAATAACGGACTACTATATCATATATAGGAACAATCTGCTGGAAATTATATTTTTATTGCTGGCAGCACTTCGCAAATATCGCAAATATAAATAAAAAGGGTATTTAATATAATCATCCGAATTTTATCCGGTTTTATATAACTATACTAATATATCAAATCTTTAAAAAATTAATAAAAGTTGATTATTTTTGTGTGACATTTTTAAAATAAATGAATATTTAAGTATATTGAATATAATTCAATTCAATTTAAATTAAAGAAATGTCCTTTTCATAAACCATTTTGATAAATGTCTAATTAAGAACATGATGTAAGATTTGTGTTCATTTATCTGCACTACAAATATATATACTATATAAATTACTATATATATAGTATATATATATAAATAGTACGCTTTGTGACAATCCAGCAAATCGCCCGTGACCATGCTACAAAAAAGAACAAATGCGATAGCAAATGTGAGCCAAAGTAGTTGCTGGCATCGTTTTTTATAATTTGGACATTTTTGAGCAATACAATAAAAGCACAGTGTGTGTGTGTGTGTAGCGAGAGAAGGGTGTGTTCTCTTGGCAAGCTCCCACAGAACTTAAACCAGCTGCTATCTGACAGACATTTCTGAATATATTCTGAACAGTTTGAATGGATTCAAATGAATTGAAATTGTCGCATACTATTGACCTTCATGGTGAATAGTTTTCAGAGTGAATGTTTCAATATTTGGGCGCTGCCTAACACTAACCCACTTTGGCCAAAAAGGGTATTGCATTTTGAAAAGAATAAGAACATTTCGCATGCACAGATTAATTGATATATGTCTATGTAGAGCATAACCAATAACCTTTGCGGTCTATGGATCACTCGAAAATGGCCCAATTTGGTGGCAAATAAATGACAAACGACCCCATATTCGTTTCAATGTTAGAGTATGCAGAGTATTCAGTTAGAGTATAGATGGATATTTTAGTTTCAATATTAGAGTATTCAAAGTATTCAGTTGGAGTACCGACGGATATTCAAATGTTATAGTATTCAAAGTATTCAGTCAGAGTATTGATGGATATTTTAGTTTCAATGTTAGAGTATTCAGAGTATTCATTCAGAGTATTGATGGATATTTTAGTTTCAATGTTAGAGTATTCAACGTATTCAGTTAGAGTATTGATGGATATTTTTGTTTTAATATTAGAGTATTCAAAGTATTCAGTCAGAGTATGGATGGACATTTTAGTTTCAATGTTAGAGTATTCAAAGTATTCATTCAGAGTATGGATGGATATTTAAAATACTCAGTTTGCGACAATCTTTAAAGAATTAGGTCACCGATTTTGAGCGCTAATTAAAATGTATCAAGCATGTGTCAGTTATATTGAAAAAAAAAACTCACTAATTGCAGAAAAGAAAAGTTCATAAAGATTAAATAAATAATATGTTTTAAGTATAATTTACACTACAAGTAATATAGCTTTTATAGCTTTTGAAATATGTATTGAAAAAAAGTTGAATCAGTAAATAAAATACATTTGCAACAAACTTATGAATTGGAAGGGTATATAAACAAGCCAGTTGGCTGCTAAATAAGATGCAGAGAGTGCATCCGCATTAAGTAACATTAATGAGCCCGCGCACTTCTCGAATATGTGTCAATCGAGTCATTTCCATTCCCTGCCTGTTTCGAGTCATACCCATTCCGGACAGATATTTGTTTGAAAATATTGCTTCAACATATATATTCATAGCTTTGTGTTTACAAATTGTGCAGTGGCACTTGAAGCTGTGAACAGGCTCTTACGAAATGGAAAGCCAGTGAAAAGTGGCAAACAAATTGCATATTTATGCCATGTGCATGCATTTCCACATACTTCAATGGAAGCGACAAATGTATATGGATCGGATATGAAGTGTATTTCATACGGAAATCGAGTCAAGTGTCCACAATATTCGCATGCTACCATAAATGTACAAAATTGAAATTTTGGTCGTAGGAGAAGTGTTTTGGCTTATTTATGAATATGTCTGTGCATTTTTTTAGATATGTAAATTTAATCATGTGCGTACTGACAAAAGACACTATGCGGCCAGAAATTGAATACTTTTACAAAATCGGCGCAAACATTCAAATATGAAATAAACAAAAACAGCCGGCGAATGTTGATCAACAAAATGATTGCTCACAAAAAAATATGAATGTAAATTTACAATTATTATGAAACTTTATAATTTATTGATGTAAATACTCTGTAAGCATTCGAATGCAATTCTCGAATATATCTGATTTTTTTTCCTTGTGCGCTTTTAATCTCAGCCAGATTTTTTCTTATACAAAAAGACACTCAATATTCGTAAAAAAAATCCCAACAACAAGAAGGGCTACCTACAGTACTTAATGGCTTCATTTGGGATTTTTATTATATCTGGATGCTATTGTCTCCACGAAGACAATAAACTTGTAAGATTGATTGATGCACTTGAGCGGGAAGCCCGGGATGTCATTGGGCCATAAGTGCATTTTGTAATTGTGACGTTGCGTTGAAATGCTTATAGCCAACGAATGTATTTGAATCAATTTTTTATTTTTTTTTTCACTTTCAATTCAATTTGGCCCTTGCCCCAACCCACAAACCTATCATGCACTTTTTTGATGGCCTCAAAGGGCACGCGCGGCATTGTTTCACACGCTGTAAACTGGACATTATGAGAGGTTGATTGAAGAAAATGTGGTTGTTAGCAGGAAAGACATTAATGATTAGGGCTGTAGCTGCCAAGATATCTGAGCCAAGTTATTTGGAACAATAAGGTATATTATAAGTACAACAACTTTCTCCCTAACAGATGATTCCTATGATATAGAGCTCCGATCGAGCCGAGTCTGACATTTGTTTTGAGAATTTCCTAAAAAAGACAGTCCCTTTAGGAGTATAAAAAGTGAGCTCTCATATGTATCGAAAGCCATATACACTTATTAAACTCTCAAAAATATTAACTATAAAATCTATTTGATTTTCGTTCGTACTCTTAACTAGCTTAGGATAAATCCCGGCTCCTAGGGCTTGTAGCTGAATTAAGGTTTATCCCTGTTTAATTCTATAACCATTTAAGCCCTTTGCTTACCCTTAAAAGTAGTTAGGGGTTTTCGTTTAAATGAAACTAATATTCGGTTGCAGTGTCACTTTTATAAATCGCATAACTCACTAATGCTTTTCTCATTTGCCAATAAACATTTGAATGGAACGCACAAGTATTATGCATAATATAGTATATATATTATTGCAAGGTTTTCACGGGGTTACGATTCGGGCGAGATAAGGTTCGGTGTGTGTGTTTTTGTGAAAACCGCCTCCAAAAAATTGAACCAAAACTAACAAATTCGTATGTTTTCCCGATATATTTTCGTTTCAATTAAAGCCGCCGTCATCGTCGCGTGGTACGCAAATCCAAACTAAAATCGCTGGAAAATCGTTTTGGGAATTGAAGCGCGATGAAGACAGCCTCAGCCTCAGCCTCAGTCGCCGCCGACGCAGACGCGGACGCAGACGCCAGCTACTGCCTGCGACACAGAACTATGGCCAGAAGGGGGGGTAGGTGGGTGGTGGGCGGGCGGTTTGTGGTTGGCGGCGGCGGCGGCGGCGCGCGCCCAAAAAAGTCTGGATGATGCGTGCCTCACACACTCACAGTGCGAGGGCGCGAGTGAGTATGAATGAATGTGCGAGTGTGCGTGTGAGTGTGAGTGCGAGTGCGAGTGTTATTGCGAGTGTTTGTTTGAATAAAAGGCATCTAGAGGCTGTTGTTACGCACTTTAAATCAGAGCAACTTGGCTCTAGCTACCACTTAAACATACTCCCAATACGACATACATATACATATATGTACATATGTTACATACATTCATGCACGCATGTTAATCAAATACACATTGTTTTATCACAAGCGGAAATGTTGGCTAAACAGAATTGTGCCTAGCTAAGCCACAAACAGGTGCATTCACATTCATATTCACATTCACATTCAACAATGTTTACAGTGGAATTACACGCAAGATCAAATATTTGTTATGCTAATCGTGTTGTAGGGTCTGTCACAACGGTAAATTAGCCTAAGGCAACAGTTAGAGCATCTAGTTAAGCCAAAAAGACCTTGTCTTAGACAGAATGAATACAATATGCACGTTTCCTGAAAACAAATCGTCAACTTGTACAGCATTTAAGCTTAAAGTTATGTCATATGCATTAATTGAGCGAAATTCGGGCGCATCTGTATTTCGCAAGAATGTTGGGGTTAAAGTTCAGGATACAATATTTTATGGTTCGCTTATAGATTGCTTAAATGTATAGAAAACAAGAAATAAACAGCTATCTTCGGCTGCCGAAGCTTAAACACCCTACCAAACATTTCAATTCCGCCCCATTGTTCCCATAGGATCTACATGATATGGTGATCCTATGCCAACCTATAGTACCTATATGATATAGTGATAGTTTGATAAACCATGAACTCGAAATGGGAACAGATTCTTCCAGTTTTGTGATAAATTAATTCTATCAGATCTTATCTTAATTATATAAACATAGCCCTAAATCTGACAGACTAATTTTCATTTAAGAAAAGAGACAGACGAAGATGTCTTCATAAAGAACTCGGGATGTATTCTTTTTCGTTACAAAACGTAATACCCCTCACTATATATATAAATATTATTTATAAGAACATTTAAAAAATATTAAGGAATATATATCACATACATACCCACATTGGAAATTGAAATGGGTAAATAAATTCCGAAATAGTTCAAGAATTTTACTTGTGCTGATTCCTAGCACCATATATGAATAGTTTAGGCCTTTTGATGAGTGTTGAATGAACAATTCAAAATTTAAATTAGGAACAAGCATAAATTTTAAATAATTTATGCAAGCGAGTCGTTCACGAAATGAATATTACTATTTTTTTTATATTTTGTCGTTGTGGGTAATTAAATTAAAAGCTGCGCATAGAAATTACCATTAGGTTCAATTAAAATTGTTCGAGCAATTGAATTGTGAGCTGCATTCCATTATTCACAAAATCATTAATTTCTGGCGATCCATAAATTTTTCTTAACTGCTTACTTTTGTTCAAAACAATGAAAATCTTCAAAGTAACTTGATATTTAGCTGAATTCGTCTAAGTAAGCTGCTACACAAATTGAATATTTTCATTAGATTTCAGCATTAATTTATTGTTTTCCTTAATTGATTTGATATATTCTTTATTGCGGCCAATTGAAAATTAAAAATGAAGCCTTTCCACCACACAGCTACGAGTCGAGCTTCTGCATTGTGGGTCATTAATTGCGGCACGAAGTCATAGATTTTAAATGGATAATCGTCTTTATTGACCCGCTTCTTTGACTTCTGTGTAATATATTAAAGGCAATTCTCGCATAGTCTGCCCACAAAATGTGGCCTGTGCTTGTGAAATAATTCCAGTTTTATTACAGAGATTGAAAGTGAATTCGTATCGCATCGCATTGTTTGCAGCCCTTGGCTCTTTTAATTTTTAGTCTGACAACGACAGGCCTCAGCTGTATCGTTTCTCGCAGGACATAGCGCGTCTGCTACTAGCATGACATTTCCCTTGATTTGCTCCTGCATGCATTCAAAGTGTCGTCTACGCTGGCCAATGGAACTCCCGTCCGGACATTGGCAATTGCTGAAGTTGCTCGGCCGCCAAAAGGCCGGACACAGGCCACGATTGCAATTGTAGATGTCATCATTAAACGTTGGTTTCTCTATGAAGGCACACCGTCGGGGCGAGTAATATCTTATCAAGGATTCACGCACACATACACAGCGGAAAATGGGCGTTTGGGTGCCGGGACCACAAGACCGATTACATTCACCGAAACCCAATAATTTCCAACTAAATCGCCGGCGTTTGCGCTCCTTAATTCGCTGTGCATAGCTATTGTCTGCATCATTAATGAGCTTACCCGACTCATCCCAGATAGCTTGCAGTTCCTCCTCTTCGTTTACGGGCGGAGAGGAAATGGGTATAGTATAGTTATATTGGATATCAACTATTGCGCTCTGGTTGTCGGCTAAGAAATGCTGCGTAAATAAAATTTGATATTTAGTTAAGAGTTTCCAAAGTCTTATAAATGAAGCCTTACCATCAAGATCACAGCCTTGGGAAACGGTCCCCTTGATGTAAGCAAACCATTTGGATGGTTATATTCGTAAGCATTATCATTGAAATCGAATATCTTCGAACGATCTCTATTTATAAGAAGGACTTCATCGGGGCTTTTCAAAGCTGCAAATCACAGTTGAAATTTATCAAAGCACTTTTAGTTGATATATTCGAACTTACCCAATGAATCATTGCCATGCACATTTAGCCCAATCGATAGATTCATAGCCCCAACTGGCAGTGTGGTGATGTAGTTGTAGGCCTTTGTACGATTTGTCTTGTTAAATACTTCACTAACATGTTTGCACAATACCGAACCACACTTCACTTGACTATCACGAGTTGTGACAGGACGTATCAAGCCGCTGCTATGCACAGCCTGAAAGAAAGATAGAAATAAAAACATGAATACTCTCTTATGTTTGGGGGGAGGGGAGCTTAAAAATTTGGATATATTGCTGAGAAATGTTGCAAATATCGGCGAGTGCTTTGATCTTGTGAGTAGCGTATCTCCGGCAGCAGTGAGTGGCTCAATATTTCACACTCATTGCCGGAATTACTCTAATCTAATGCACCTAAGGGCCACTTGAATGTTTTGACACAGTTTTCAGTTACATTTCGAGAGTGGGCAGGGAGCATCATGGAGAGTCGTAAGCGTGAACCATTAAAACAATGCAAACGCTTTGTATCTGGGCTAATTACATGTGTATGTAAGTATTTGTAATTATCAGGCGATAATGGGGTCATGTCAACAGAAGGCCCATCCCACCATAAGCGCATCGCACCATTATCTATACATTTTCTTTTACCAAGCCACAAGCCACACTGCTGCTCAATGCGTATACAAAAACTAATTAAATTATAAATTGGAAAGACCCGAAAGCCAACTGAATATGGAAATCATTGGCAAACGATATTAATTAAGATTTATTGCATTTGGCAGCCATTCAAGAACCACATTGGACTGTGTGTGGCCATGCAGAAGGCGGTTTTACGGACTCTATTACAATGGGGAGTACCTTCATAGCGACATATGCACACACATATGTATGCCAGTATGCGCTAAGCACTTGGGCAATTTGCATGCTTTTGGAGAAAATTGGCTTTAGACAATTTAACCTGGCCATAAACAGAATTGAAATGCATTCAACATTGAATTGTGGTTGCCCTTGCTGAATGCCATCATTAAAAGCCAAATAGGTAACTGCACAAATATTTAAATGCTCCACAAGGTATTAGGTCTTCTTGGTATATAGCAAAGTCTATTAATTCCTCTCTGATTAGAGTTGAAGTTTCTAGTTTCGTTTTCTAGGGAGCCATGTGAATAACATTTTCCTCAGTTTAATATTCACCAGATGACATCACTCTCAAGCACATAAACTTTCCGCATAACGAGTTGAAATGAAATTTTATTGAGATGTCTATTCGACAGCGAAAAGAATTCAATTTGCAACTGGTATAAATGTACGCAATTAAAATCCAAACGCAGACCGGAAGAGGCAAAATTATTATTTGCAGATGTTATATAAACGAAAATAACAAGAAAGCGTTTCATCGAAGATTAAATACCCTACTATCTATCACTGATTTAAGAGCAACTTTTTATAGATTTACAGGTCGTAATTGAAAAAGAAAAAGATTCTGAGGAACTAAATACTCTTAATGCTACTAACATCCTTTAAGACTAACTTACCCGACAAATTCCCTCCACACACACGGCCTGGCGTCTGTAGAAGTGGGTATAGTAGACGGCCGGACGATTGCAGGGTGTACCATCGGTGACAGATTGATTCATACTAATGACTAAATCAGAGTTAAACGCGCGGCAGAATAACATGCACTCGTCATGTTCTTTTTCATATCCGACCCAATTATAGAACGTCTCACGATATGCCACACTGTTAAATCTTTCGCATTGTTCGTCGCGCAGTCGTTGCTTGCCAGGCTTGCAGCGCTCCTCCTTACACTGACGATACCGCTTCAATACTCCAAAGCAACCAGTTTTTCCACTGCCAGGATAGAATCGCCTTTCCACGGTGCTCTCCAATGTCGAGTTTTTGATACTGTGTGATATATAGGAAATTATTGTGATATATGCCCAATAAATGTATTTTTCTCTAAAGCACTTACCGCTCTATGCATTTGCGTTGCTTGATTTGCACACAAGTGCTTGAACATTTGCTCCACTTCTCCCAGCGATCCCATGCGTAAAATGTGCCCACTCTTTCGAGTGTGCTCTGATTGCGTTGGCGTGTTTGCTTGCTAACTTCGTTCTCATCCACATAGTCAATATAATCATCGTCAATGTCCTCAATCAGGTCAGATTTGACCAATAAATTTGTTATGTTACCAAGATCCAGTTGGGTATTCTCTGCGGATGCATTGCACTTCAGGTTTTCCAAACATAATAGCATGACCAAACTTAAAGCCACGCTAAAACAAAAGCAACTCCATTAGGTACCATAATTTAAAATAGTGAACAAAAAATTTATTGAAATAATTTGTTAAGAATATATAATTTTTAATATTACTCCGGATCAAGCAATCTTTCATTCCCGTCTAGGTAGGGTTATATTAATTGCCTTATTAATCACGAAATTCGCTCAAGTGGAGGTTAATTGCTGACAGAGATTAAAATATTGATGCTGTGACAAAATTTTTTTAACTGACCTAAGATTACTAAAACCATAAGTTCAAATATGAACATAAATTTTCCACCGAACTGTATTTATGCCCATTTGAATCATATATGTATGTGTGTTAATTTAAATAAGCTAATCCACATGTAATATAATTTGAACTCTGGTTATCTGGCGAACTCATTTGCAAGACAATAAATAAATACATTTACTGACCTTATCAACTGCATTTTGTTCTCTATTATTTAAATTGTATATATATATATAAGCATTTGAATCTGGCGTTCCTCGTAAACTGCGTGTGCCATTAAAAAAGCCCACAGCACAACTAAGAACATACCGAATTATTTGAAAATATTTTGTCCTAAAAATTAAAATCTACATAAACAGTGCATCTCAGCTACGAAAATGGACTGTGCTGTATTTCTCTTCGCTCCGTTTTGCTCTTGCGAGACGTGTTCAATAAGTAATGAATGTTATTCTCCTAAAGAACACGCGTTCTCCTCGGAGCGTGGTACTATCTTAACATTAGAGCTCAACTATTTTGTGCGTGCTCTTACTTATACTAAAAATACTTGTGATGATTTTAGATGCTCAATTTTCATCGGTTTCTGAGCGCTTTAAGAGTGGTTCCGTGATATTGTAGTGTTTAGCATATTTCTGAAAATCAATAAATGAAAATACATATAAATAGTTTATTCAAACCTTACTTAATTAATCAGTGCTGGTACCTCGCAGAGCTCAACATCTAAACAACAAATAGCCTGACATGACTCATTCGTAGCGCTTTCTTTAGAGTTGCTATTGATTTTTACTTGAGGCAAGCCATCTGCTCCATTTTCCAGTGAAATTAGATTTTCTTTGACCAGAAACGATATGATCAATGCATTCTGCACACTGTCCATAAAGTTATGAGGATTGCAGATTAGTTTAAAATATGGAATAGGTTCATTGTTGCCCGCTCTGTATATATTTTTAATCTGTTTCATAATATGATTGACCGCCGTGGAACCTTCGCCCTTCCGTTCTAGCTTGTCGCTTTGCTTGGGACGTTTTTCGACTGCCTATAAAGCGAATAAATCTGTACTAATATACATATGTATGCAAAGATCGCATTGTTTGGCAGAAACTTACATCTGTGTTGGTTTTGCGCGGTGCACGTTGTTTTGCAGTGTGCTTTTTTGGTTCTACATTGATAAAAGGTAGCATCGAGGCGTTTGTAAAGTATGGTACTCCATGCCGGCAAGCGAGGCTGCACAGTGCATTCCAATCTTCGGCATTATCTTTAAAAACAATGTTGTTCTTTATTAGGCGTAAGCGGGACACTGTTTCGTGTCCACTATGGAGCCCGGCACACTGCATTTGGAAATAATGCAAGGCTCCAATATGTACTTACAATTGCCGTGCAAAACATTCGGTCTGTGAAATTCGAATTATATTGTATGGCCTTTCCAACCACTTCGTGATTACGTCTTAGCAGTTCAGTGTCCAGTACCAGTTCTGTAGAGTTTGTTTTGCGATCCTCATAGCCTTTGACAATATCGTTAGCCTTGCTTAAAATATCATAAATGGCGGACATGGACTCGCCAAATGAGCGGGATTCAATCTGTTGCTCTGCAAAAAAAAAAGTGCGCCATTAATAAGAGCATTGCCAAATTAACGTACACTTACCAATCTTAATGTTTTTTTCAATTAAATCTTGTAATTGAATTATACGCTCGTTCTCCTCAGCTTCGTCATCCCGTTGAGTCGTTTCCATATTTTCCATAGAATCCATTACGTTTTAAAAAAAAATAATTTATCTGCAGAACCAAATGCTGCTAATATAGCAATAGCTTATCGATGAGTTATCAAATGATGATAAATGTTCGATATTTCAATCGAAAACAGTCAATTTAATTATATCGATATTTAGGACAATTTAAATGACCAAATTAGAATATAATTATATTTACTTTTACAATTAAGATATCCTTTCAAGCGAATATAATATTGGTGTTTATGCATAGAACATTTTGCTGATCAAGGCGAATGCTCTTAACAAACAAAGGCATCCAAAACAAAGAATACCATGTGCAAATTAAAATCGAATGGATCGCAATTTTAATCATTTTTAACATTACATTTTATTACTTTCTAAGCTTGTTGCCCTGCATGGGTGGACGATTTCCCTGCCCCGAATTACCGGCACGCATACCGCCATTCCCCAGCCCTCCACCACTGGGCCCACTGCGAATACCGAAACTATTTCGGTTCCCGCTTCGAGGTGCACGTTGGTTTTGGTTCTGTGAGGAATTGCCGCCACGGTTCTTGTTCATTTCGGCGCGATTTCGCGATTTAGCTTGTGCATCCTCCTTTACCATGTCAATCACTTCATCTGGAATACGTAAATACTTAATTGTACTTCCACGTATGTAGCATTCTGGCATGCGCCAAAACCGGTCTCCATCCTAAAAAGAAATATTCCATTTTAAATATACAGTTCGAGGCTCCAGAAAGTTTATTTTACAAATAAGATATTGATTCTTTGCCGGTAAGCCGCCGCTCCCGGTGCGGAGTGTACATACCTTTGAAGTACAAATTACATCGCGTAAGTTAATATTCATCCAGGAGTCGCAACTAACTAAGTGTCCATTGTAGGTTTCTCCATTTTTTAACTCAACCAGCTGTCAAAAGAAATTCATTAAGAAACAACCAACAAACAAATCCAAAAGGTGCCCTTAAATATAAACACCGGCGTACTTACCATGGGATGACTTTGTGCTGTTTTTAAGAGTGATAACGGCAGCTGGAATTAGAAATATTGTTGTTTTAAAACTGTTCGCTTACTTATTAGCTAAGAAAAATAGCATTACTTACCATTTTTATATTATTTTTATAAAATAACCAATGAGTATCTCAGAGATGAAAGTATTCAGGATATCGATATCAATCGCATATTCGAATGAACTTTATGAACCACAATTAAAAACTTGGTTCGATCGAACTTGTTCGCAACGCTTCGCTGCAACTCTGAAGAAATAATAAATATGTGTTTATAAGTGGCTAAATAACGCAACTGATAGTTATAAACAGACTAAAACTACATATTTGATTGAACCATGGCATCGAAAAGGAAACAACATTTTGGCCTACCTGATAGTGAAACGTTTAAAAAGAAGCACACCCTGGACTCAGACGAAGAGGACTCTGACGACTACGAACGGTGAGTTAAGCGTGCATATTCCAAAATAAACAAAAGAACACAAGATATTGTTTATATTTTAGAGACAACCTTAATGATAGCGATATTGAAGGTGGAGAGGAAGGCGTAGGGAAAGTGGAAGACGATGTGAAGATAACTCCGTTTAATATGCGTGAAGAACTTGAAGAAGGTCATTTCGATAAGGATGGTCACTATCATTGGAACAAAGAGGCCGAGATTAAGGATAACTGGTTGGATAACATTGACTGGGTTAAGGTAAGCGCCTGTTTTCATTATGGTAATGTATTTATATTAATCATTTACTAATTAATGCGATAGGTGGAGAAAGACAAGAACTACTTTGATCCAAACAATGGTGAAGAAAACTCTGCAGATGACAGTTTACCTGTGAATCCATTTAATCTGTCAATGGCATTTGGAAAAATGCTTGAGTACATGAAACCGGGCGAGAGCGTACAGATGGCTTTGCAAAGATTGGGCCGTAAGCGTCCCAAGTTGTCAACTCTTGAGAAGCTGAGGCAAAAGAAAGCCGGCATAGAGAGCAATGAATCGCAACAAATATCAAAGCTAACCGAACTGGCGAATGAAATTCTTTCAAATACTGGAAATATGGATGTTTATCAAGAAACTTACGAAAAGATAAAGCAGAAGCTCGAAGATCTGCCAAGCACAAGCAAGTCAGCCGGGGAATCTTTCGATATGTATGCGGATGATTTCGAGGAAAAAGAGTCCAAGCTTTTAAAGGATTCACAGAAAACAATGGAGCCAAATACAAACGAAATAAAATGGGAGTTTAAATGGAAGCAGACTGATGACGACATTCAGGGCCCATATAGTACAGAGAAAATGTTTAATTGGTCTCAAGGGGACTATTTTAAGAATGGAGTGTATGTGCGCAAAGTTGGTGAACATTCAAATTTTTATTCAAGCAATAGAATAGATTTCGATTTGTATTTATAAGTAATAATAATTGTAAATGCATATAGAAACAGATGTGTTTTGAATTATTTAAGTCAGTTGTGTTCTTGACTTTTATGGAATATGAAGAATTAATAAAAGTAATTTTATAAAAGATAGGTTGTGGTTTTTAAAATATTAATATAAAATAAAAACTACTTTATTGTAAACAAAATTGCACGGGAGGTTCCATATGATTTTGGTATAAAGATTGTAATAAATACTTGGGTATTAGATTTAAGCGATGTATATATCGATAGAAAACGTGAATGTATCGATGTTGGAAATAAGACAGCACCGATAAGAAGGAGTGGAGACGGCACTAATGTTTGAGCTGTAGAACTGAATGGACTTTAAGAAAAGTTGTGAAATAAAGATATAAGAAAGGAATAAGAGAAGACTGTGGAGTTTACGGTATTGAGCATATAGGTGCTCTGTTTTTAATTAAATGAGTGTTAATTGCAGAAAAGCCGGCCGATAACTGTGGTGGTTGGTCGATAGTTAGACATCTGATAGTCAGTTATCAACATCTCTGTTGCTAATAACAACACACTCTTGTTTACAAATTTATTGACATAAGAAAATTAGTATACTTTTGTGCTTGTGTTCGTAATCCCCACAAATTCCGGCTTCGCAAAATTTATCGGCCAGCGCCCACTGGCCAAATAAAAAATTGCAAAAGATCGAGTAACCACTTACGACAGTCAACTAATTGCGCGAAATGTTCAAAAACACGTTTCAATCGGGATTTTTGTCAATACTTTATAGCATTGGTTCCAAGCCATTGCAGCTTTGGGACAAAAAAGTACGAAACGGCCATATTAAACGCATTACTGACAATGACATACAGAGTCTGGTTCTCGAAATAGTTGGAACCAATGTGAGCACCACGTTTATAACATGTCCGGCTGATCCAAAGAAGACGCTGGGCATCAAGTTACCATTTCTGGTAATGATCATCAAGAACATGAAAAAGTACTTTACATTCGAAGTACAGGTATGCGGTATATGCTTAAAGGCAGACATGCAGAAATGCAAACTAATCTCTATTGTATATGTAAACAGGTTCTTGATGATAAAAATGTGCGACGCCGGTTTCGCGCTAGCAATTACCAATCTACCACTCGGGTGAAGCCGTTTATATGCACAATGCCTATGCGCTTGGATGAGGGTTGGAATCAGATACAATTCAATTTGTCAGACTTTACACGTCGCGCCTATGGCACCAACTATGTTGAAACACTGCGGGTGCAGATTCACGCAAACTGTCGAATACGTCGTGTATATTTCTCGGATCGACTTTATTCAGAGGACGAACTGCCTCCGGAATTTAAATTATTTTTGCCTATACAAAAGCCAGTTCAAAAGTCAAATGCCATTTGCAGTTAACCATTTAGCCGTCGATCTAATGAAATACAGGCAAACATATTCAACTATAGTACTTATAGCCAACCAAGAGTCAGCGAATATTCAACTTTTAACAATCACTTTAATACAAAAATTTTCATGCAAGCTGCCGGCATACGTGTTTATTAAGAATTCTATGTCAATTATGCCTTTAGTACACACCTTCAAATAAAAATGCACTATTTATGTAAACGTTGATCCTTTAGACAGCATTTGTTAGCACCTCAACGCCAGTTGCTGTGATCAATATCGTATGCTCAAACTGTGCGCTACGTGAATTGTCTAAACTAACTGCCGTCCAGCCGTCTTCTAATAGGCCAATATCGCCGCTACCAAGAGACAAAATTGGCTCGATGGTAAATGTCATGCCCGCTTGCATTCGGCCCGGGGCCTCATTGGCTACATTTCGATTTGGCAAATTGAAGAATTTGTGAATACTTAAACGTAGCAATCTTTTGAAGATTTCTTACCGTAATGATAAATTTCGGGTGGTCCGTGAAAGTAGCTACCAATACCATGGCCAATAAATGCTTCCACGGATTCCAGGTCACGCTCTTGGCAATATTTCTGTATGTATTTGCCGATTTCATTAAAGGGCACACCCGGACCACAGAGAGCTATACACTTCTCTAGGCACTCGCGTGTTGAATCCACTAGAAAACGTCCACGCTCATCGACGTGACCGACAAGAAAAGTCTCCGAGCAATCGCCATGACAACCATTTTGGTAGACGGTCACATCAATGTTTATTATATCACCGTCGGCTAAGGGTCGGTCGTCCGGTATACCATGGCAGGCAACATTGTTAATAGACGTGCACAATGATTTCGGGAATCCAACATATCGAAGTGGGGATGGGTAGGCGTTTTCTGAAATTATACGCTGGTGCGCAAAGTCATCAATATGATCCGTAGTTATTCCAACTTTTGCCATTTTGCCGCATTCCCGAAGTATCTGTGCTGCCAGCTTGCCGCAGGAACGCATATGATTTAACTGTTCCTCATTTTTGATTTCAGGAGTTCCTAATGTATTGCCGGCCGGCATTTCTTTATAATAGTACGGCGGCTTTTGTATGTGCTCGGGAACGTTGCGTTCATTAGAAACTTTGCCGGCGGCGCTTATTAATTCCCATTTGCCCTTGTCTCTGCAATACAGAGATTCATTTGAATTACTAAATTTCACTTCAGTTAATAATTTTACATTGCTGAACAGATTAATTATATAAGACAAGACTAAGATTTGGGTCATGTTATATATCCTCGTAAATTCCTCGAGTACTTTTCATATGCGGTTTTTTTTTAACATATCGTTTTGCTTGTAGGCACAATATTATGTAGCAGGCTGGGTACTCTTTTTCACAAAACAGCTTCTAGCATTTAATCAATAGCATTGTATGCAATGTTTAAATTATTTAATATGTTAAATTTTGTAGCTGTAAGTATAAGTAGAAAATATACTATTACAACCTTTGTATCTAAAATAGATCATACCGCTTGCTAAGTTGGAAAAAATTCCGCTGCATATATTGACCACAAACATGCCATGCATTCCTTGATAGTTGAAATCGCATTTTGTTTTTAACAACAAATAAACCAAAATTTAATTCGAACAGCTGGGCACGCACGGCAACTGCAAGGTTGCACACTTATCGATAGTGCGAAATATCGATATTGGAATCGATAGTACTAACAAATATTTTTTGTAAACAAACAGACATGTATAACGTAGAACTCCTTTTAACGCGAGTAAAAGCCAATTTAATTAAATATTAAATATATACGTCATGAGTTGCAACTATGCAGATGGCCTTTCAGCATACGAAAATAAAGGAATTCTAGGCGTTCCAGAAGTAAGCAGTAAAATTTCTATATCCAATACATAAATAAATAACCAGAAAATTTTGGATTTTTAGAATTTCGACAGTGAAGAAATTGTCAACCAAAAATGTAAGGAGCTTGCAAACTTAATTAAAGACTCTAAACATGTTGTATTCCATACGGGTGCAGGCCTTAGCACATCAGCTGGTATTCCCGATTTTAGGTAATTGATTAAACTGTGTTTTTATGTTTCTATGTTTTTTTTGACAATTATACTTTCAGAGGGCCCAAGGGCGTTTGGACGCTTGAACAAAAAGGCGAAAAGCCTACTTTTAACACATCTTTTGACGCAGCAAGGCCAACCAAATCTCATATGGCCTTAAAGTCTTTAGTTGAACATGGATATGTTCAGTATATCGTCTCACAAAACATTGACGGCCTGCATTTAAAGTCTGGCCTAGATCGAAAATACTTGGCCGAGCTTCACGGCAATATCTTTATAGAGCAGTGCCAGAAATGTCGACGGCAGTTCGTACGCAAAACGGCCGTGGAGACAGTGGGCCAAAAGCTATTGGGACTCCCATGTCGGTCCGTTGAGATTGGCAATAGTCGCAGCTGTCGCGGTGGAGTTATGCACGATAATGTCTTAGATTGGGAACACGACCTACCCGAACGTGACCTAGATATGGCATTTATGAATTCAACGTAAGAAATATCCAATACTATTCAAGATTATCGCATCTTAAATAAATATATCTTTAAAAATGTAGGATGGCTGATATTAATATAACCCTTGGTACCACTCTGCAAATTGTCCCAAGCGGAAATTTACCTCTCAAAAATCTCAAGCATGGTGGTAAACTTGTCATATGCAACTTGCAGCCCACAAAGCATGTAAGAACACTTATAAGATAACCATAAATTATTTAATAAGCGCCTTATCTTTACAGGATAAGAAAGCGCATTTAAGTATTTCGAGTTATATTGATGATATACTAACGAAAGTGTGCAAGCGTCTGGGCATTGAAATTCCAGAGTACACGGAAGAGTATGATCCTACAAAGCATTCCAACGTTTCGGAATGGACTCTGCCCCAAGAGTATGTCAAGGAAATGGATAAACAATTTAAGGAACATCAGAAATCTTCAGCAAAGAATCGAAATACAGGCTCTACACAATGTGAACCGCTTCTTAAAGGAAAAATGATCAAAAAGCGTAAAAAAAGTGAATAATCAGCATTAGCATAGTATTAAGAATAAAAGTTAATACATTTATAAATAGCAATAAAGTCTAGCTAATATTATCTATAATTAAGTGCAATTAAGTAACTAAAACTGTTTCAAAACAGGGCGATTCTGCAATGACTGCAGCTCGCTCAGCATCACAGCCACATTGTATCGCAAACGTTGAAACATTGATAATGGCAGCTCCAAGGTGCGATACTCGCCATTATTCAATTTGAAATGCAGCACAATAGTGGGTTTATCCAGTTGGGCCATCCTAAAGATATCCGTATGTAATATAAAGACAGGACAAATCCGCGTTTACTTACGTTGAGCCCAGGGAAATGTTGATGCGCCATTGCATGTCCAGCATTTTTGCTCTTTCCATTTTGGTTTCCGCAAAATTTCTGCTAAGCGTGGCGCGGTGGTTGAGCAGCACCTTGGTTAAATCCTCTGCGCACGCATCTGTGAAGCTAATGGGCCATACATAGATGTAACTTTATTAAATTATATATTATATAGTTTATTTAAGCTTACCACAAATCCTCAGTTAAGCACTGACGCAGCTCCTGGTCTTTAACCACACCTTTTGGATATCGCAAATATATTTGCATGATCAGCAGCACCATTGTGAATAATTCACAAAAATTCTTAGGTACTTCGTGGCCTGCATTTTTCAGTTTGTTAATTGCGAGTGCTAAGACGTCGGCTGACGATTTTTTTGTCTCAATGTAATGCACAGAGACTTGTATTAAGACTCGAAGCGCTGATTTATTTAATTGTGGAATGTATATGGTATATGGTTTCACGCTCTTTAATATATGATAACGAAAATTTAAGGACATTTTGTGCTTTTCAATCTTTTTCTCCTTTCAAAATATTATTAATGCAATCTTGTTATCGCTCCAATTGGACTAGTTCAATTTAGAGATGAACACGATTCAAGTTCAATGAACAAATTCATCGCACACATTTGTCTCGCTCGAATGAACAATGGTTCTTCTACATCTTGATTGAATTAGAATTCACAAGTGGTCTTGCTCTTGAAAATATTATAATAAAAAAGTTTCAATGTTTCAGAATTTTATATTTTAAATATTAAAATTTTTCCAAGATTTGGTTTACATCACTATTTAATATTCGGATGAGGGACAGCATTAAGACCTTTAAAACTACTATTTTTACGCTAGGCGGGTAGTTTTAACAAAAATGAATAAAAATTTCAATATAAATTAATTTTGAATTTGCAGCAAGCGGTTTTTGATATATAACCTGCTAATTTGGTGGATGATCATTTAAGCAAGCTAGGTCCAACAACTAAATGGCATATTTTTAACAAAGTTTTCTAATCAGACATTTTTTTTTCATAGTATCGAAGTTGACCAGAAACGTTGATAGAACTGGTTGATTTATTATTTGTAAATTAAATTATAATTAGTAAATATTTTGATTTTGGTTGTGGGAACAGACGAGGTCAGATAAGATACACACAAGTGCGTTGCATACATGCTTATGTAAAGATGCTCGTTCATACATTGATAAGCAAATTACGATAGCTGAATTGTTTTGTATGCTGATGGAAATCATAATGAATAGAATTTGTACATTATTTGTATACTTTAATAATTTGCATTGAGTTGGTATATGCATAAATTAATTGGTGCCACATTTGAATTTCTTATTCTTTTCTTTTAAACTAAATGTAACACAAAAAAATATGTTCCCTTTCGATACACAATATCATATTTTGTTTCTGTTATACGACAAAGATCTACTATGTAATAACACGGTCCGCATCTTCAATATTGCTGTTCCTCTCTCCAAATCCTTTGCCTCATCCTCCTCTGGCTCTGCTGTGACGGCACCACACACACACACACGCACGAATGGAATTATTAGCTGCTGCGGCTGCTGTTGCTTATGCTGGCAGCTGTAGCTTTTTGCCTTTGAGCACTTTGGTAATATATAGATAAAAGAAATCGCAGTAAAGTATGGTTTGGACGATGCCCGCGAAGATCGCAATAAGATCATAATGGGACTCCACCATGTAGCGATAGACCCAATTGAGCAGATACAGGGCACGGTAGGAGCCCAGGGCAAACAAATAATGGCTTGTAATCGATTCGGCCTCTCCGGTCTTGCTAACCAGGAACAGTTGCGGCAATATGGCAACCGATTCCAAATAGATTGAGAATGTCCAGAGCACCTCCATCAATGTAAACTCGTGATTAATTACCAAAGATAGCAGAGCACATGGTATTAGCAAAAATTCAATGCGGAACGAATCGTGATTGTGGTCGTAGGTGGCCTTAAATTTCACGTACATCAGATAGACCGTTGCGCCCGATGTGGCCAGGAAGAGCACCTTCATTACCGAATTGTAGAGGCTGACGTATGTGGTGAATAGGTCCAGGTAGCGTGTCAGATAGACGACAGCGAATAATATTTGAGATTTGCCAGAGATGCCGGCGCATGATCGTGTCTTCCATATTTTAAGCAATAGTATTATTATAGCAAATACATGCGATAAATCTCCAGCAAACCGAAAAATATTCATTCTGAGTGATTCGTCAGTTCTTTTTTTTTTCTTTCGTTTTTATTGGCGGAGTGTTCTTTCTTGTAGTTGCACGGTTTTCGCGACGTCACCCTGAATGGGATAAAAGTAATTGCAATTATGCTATAATGTTTTAGCAATTACAATACCGTACTTTACCAAACCACACAATTTGTTTAATTTTCACTTGTTTTGCCAACGAGTTAAAACTTTTTGGTGTTGTGCCGCCTATATGTACGTAGAATGTCGGCACAAAAGAGAGAAACAAAGAGAGCCAAAGTGACGTGGCCACATACATATATGAGCATCCGAGACGTTCGAGCACAATTTATTTGTTCTCAACAGAATATAAAAACAGGGCTGCATTCAATTATCGAATTAGTAATGCAAACCGGCACATTCGATAAAAACGCCTATATTCCCTAATCGCAACACAACGATATACATCAATGCGTCGATAAGCTGATTGTCGCCAGAGATGCAGTAGTTTGTTTAGCCATTTTATTTTCACTTAAAGAAATAATTATAAGCTGCTAAAATTTATTAATTGTTTTATTATCAAGAAATAGTATAACGGCCCAAAAATGGTAAGTTTGATGTGCATGTTTTGTTTAGAAAAATACAAAAAAAGAAATTCGCAAACGTTTGGGTCCTCAATATGCCGCCTTGCCGGCCATGCTTGTTTTTTGTTTTATAAAATATGCTTTGTTTTAATAATAAATAATTTATGCTTTAATTTTTCAGACCATAGGCAAGAATAACAAAATGATTCAGCACCTGAACTATCGGGTGCGAATTGTACTGCAGGATTCGAGGACGTTTATTGGAACTTTCAAGGCATTTGATAAGCATATGAATCTTATATTGGGCGATTGCGAAGAGTTCCGTAAAATACGCTCTAAGAACTCGAAAGTGCCAGAGCGGGAGGAGAAGCGTGTGCTGGGGTTCGTGCTGCTGCGTGGTGAGAACATTGTATCACTTACCGTCGAAGGGCCGCCACCACCCGAGGAGGGCCTGCCACGAGTACCCATTCCCGGCGCTGCCCCAGGTCCAGGCATTGGTCGTGTTGCTGGCCGTGGCGTACCGATGAACATATCGTCCGTACCGGCTGGCTTGCAAGGGCCCGTAAGAGGCGTGGGTGGTCCCGCTCAACAGCACATGGCACCGATGGGTCGAGGTGTGCCCAGAGCCCCAATGATGGGTGCACCGCCGCCAGGCATGATTCCCGGCGGCATTCCTGCTATGCCAGGCAGTCTCGGACGCGGCGCACCACCACCAATGAGAGGACCACCACCAATGATGCGAGGCGCACCACCGCCAGGTCGAGGTGGCTATTAATTAAAAGCATCCGTTTATCTATATAGTAAATAAAATAAAATTTGAGTCAGTAATTGGCTTTTTATGTGGGTAAATCTGAGAATTGGTTCTTCGTATTTCGATTTATTATGAAGAATCAATGACATCTAGCTATATACTCGATATGTAAAGCAATCAGTTATTTTACATTTTCAAGAGCAAGAAAAGGCAAATAAAAATAATATTTGAGTATTGAAGCATTTAAATTTATATATATATACATTTTTTATATTACGCGTGCTTTAAATAAGTCCATACACATATAATTATTTGAATGTTACAGACGTTGTTTGATTTTTATTGATATCCATGGAATTTCGTTTTACATCAATTTCAATTTGATGAAAAGAGAACTTATCAATTGTAAATATTTATAATTATATGTATATGCGTTTTATGTTGAACATTGCTTATATTGTAAAAGTGCTTCCAACCGTGGCAAATTTCATTCTTTTTCGTTCAATACTTACATATGTATTTGGTATTTTTATTTAGTTTAATACAATACAATATAATTTTTTAAAATTGAAACGCCGAACTTGCGGTCAAGTCATGCATGCTGCAGTTGCCATAGTATAAACATTATGCCCAAATGGTTGACAAATCCCACACCTTGATGAGTCGATCCTGGCCGACGGTCAGCAGACGCTTACGCTCCTCGTCCAGGTCCATATGCACAATAGAATGCTTGGCATCGTGAAAGGCTGCTAAGGATGGACGCTCCACTGTCTGCAGCTGCTTGTAGCATGGATCGCAGCAGCGCACGTCGAATTCAAAGCCCATTATGGGTATATTGATGCGATTCGTTGAGCAATTATCGCAAACAGCTTTGCCGCAGTGCCGGCAATGATGTTGTCGTATGCCTGCATTAAAATAACATTTAAAAACCAAGTCATTCAATATAAATTCATTAACTTGCCCAATTGCTTTTGGTCCATCATCGAACGAAAGTTCCAAAAGAATGGTCTTGAGCACAGCTGGCAATTATTGGACTCCACCCAGCCAGGCACCTCCTTGCGCATCGCGTTCATTTCCCAAAACACTACAACTGAATCCTCACCGCACGATATCAATTGTTGAGTGTGGTTGGCGTACGCCAAAGCCGATACTTTGTTGCTGAATTGAGGGTGTGTTCCATGTTAATATGTTGTTATCAGATATGGATGTATGTGTGTTACCCATGGCCTTGCAACTCGTAAATTGTGCCTCGCTTGCCACCAACATCCCAGACAATAACCGATTGATCGCACGCACCACTGAACAATAGCTGAGGACCTTCGACCCATCTTAAGCATCTAATGCCAGCTGAAAGGGTATTTTGTGTTAGTTAAAATCTTATCAGCATCGGCTTGCACAACTGCCAGGATATTGTCTGCAATTGTTTTTACCCGTGTGTCCTTTGAATGTGGTGATAAGCTGCACTCCCTGCACTTCGCAGCGCAGCATTGTTATTTGACCCGCATGATCTCCAACGAATGCATATTTTGCTAAAGCATCAAACCTAGATTAAAGTTAATTTGATTAATTTCAAATCAAATTGTTCTGATTAAAGCATTACTGCTGCAATCTCATGTCGACCGGAGATTACTTATTTACTCACTGTAGCGCTGTGCATGGTGTTTCAAAATTGTATCCGCCCACTCGCTTGGCGGTCTCCGTACAATGGTATGCGAACTGTTTATCTTTGCCAGCAGAGAGTATCCAGTTATGGCTCTTGGAAAATACGACGGCTACAACGCGACCCTGATGCGACAAATAGTCGCGCATGAATGATAAGCGATTGCAGTCCTCAGAGAGTGTGTATTGGGTGACGGTACCGTTGTCTTGGCCAATGTACAATTGTCGCAGCTCCGGAACATATTCGATGGCCGTACAGCCTGAGGGCATATACTGGCAAATACTGGGCCAATATTGACCGGAATCTCGTTTAAGCCATACTCGCACAGTTCTATATACAAAAGTAAGCCATAATGAAAATTTTGCGTGGGTAAAGCTAATGTTTATTGTATTTATTTACGCACTTGTCGTCAGAAACGCTAATTACTCCGTTTTCGCCTGGTATTAAAATAGCTGCGTTTACATCATCTCCGCTTCCCTCTAATTTACTGAGTAACTCCGGCTTTTTGGTTGACAAAAAGCGATCGTTGTTGCTGCGCTGCGCTGGTTTTATCTCGGCTGCCATTCTTTCACTGAGAGCGAGAGTTATGATCTATAGCAAATGCTTATGTTGGTATTGTGTGTATCCGCGTGAATTAACTGAATAGCACAGATAAGCGTTCAGTGTTGTCCGCTGATTGTTAATTTGTTTAACTGAATGAATGAATCACAAATAAACTTATTTTATCCAAAATTAAGATCAGTGTGACCCCTACTACAAAAAATGGTAATTCTTTTAATTAAATAATTAAAGAGGTCACACTTGTCCAATAAGAGATACCAAATTATCGATTTTTTTTGCCTACTCGATAATTTTTTTAACCTAATGCCTGAATCTCAGAAAAACGTATTTTATCCGAAATGCTGAGCCCAACTACAATAAACGGTTATTCTATTAAGTGAAATCATTTTTCTGCACAATTAAAAAATTATCGGTTATTTGACCACCCGATAGTTATGTCAACGATTTGTGATACTATTGCATTCAAATTATTAATACCGTGAGTCGGTATCCAACTCCCTACTTCACAGCCACCTTATAAACATTCCAAGTTGAAAATTGAAATTGAAAATTTAAGCAGAATTAAAAATCAATTCTGATGAGCCTACCAACAGGATGGTTACTCCTTGTTACTATCTTATGTGAGAAACGTTCGAAAATCAAAATAATAAGGCGCGTTACCTTCCCGAAAAACTCATCTACTTTGCTGCAGTCATTTGTATAATTCTATTAAACGAAAGAAAAGGCTGCAATTGGGATAACGGTTTGCCTTAACGGAACACAATTTAATCAAAAATGCCAATTGGAAATATTATCAAAAAGGCATCCAACTTTATACTCGGCGAAGAGAGGTCTGATGAAAAAATCGATATCGCTTATGAAGACAACGAAATACTTTTTTGCAAGAACAATGTTTGTATTCATCCACCGACTGTGGCTCGCCAGGAATCAGATATCCTACACTATCCTGGCTACTTGACATGCACCACGAAAACCTTCATAGATCAGTACAACAGCGCCAAAAGACCAACCCTCCTTCTCACATGGATACCGAACACCTCGCTCTGCAAGTGCAATTCGACAACCACCGACGGCGAGGCTATACACAATCGAAATCATGATATGCTACCAACTAATGGACATTTCTCGCCCACATCCCAGGTGGCGGTGCCCGCGCCCAGGCTCATCGATGAGCAAGAACATGAAATGGGCACGCGAGCCGAAGAGGAGAACGCGGCTGAAATGCAGGAATTGAAGAACGAGTTGCAGCCGCTGCTGGGCGGACAAACTGCATCCATTGGCGACTTAGCTGCTCTGCTCAAAAAGAACCCCATTACATCCGTAAACATAACCATTTCCAATCCACAGATCGAGAACAGCAACATCTCCCAATCATACAATTGTATTATTGCCTCACCCGACAGCGAGGGCAGCAACGCGGCTGTACTTGGCCGAGCAAATCAGCCTACGCATCAGCTAAACTCGGATGGGTCCGTGTCCGATGATAATAACCCAAACTGGATGACCCCCGAGCTGCTGGCCTTCAAGCATAACCTGGTGTTCCCGGAGAGCGCCAACGCCACGCCGACTGTACGCCGCAAAGCAGTAATCCGGGGGCGTCGCTTTTCTGTCGATCTTAGCCAAATGCGCTCCTTGCGTCTCTTCTTCAACGATGATAAGTGCACGTCCGGTCAGCTGGTGATAGCTTCTCGCGAATCACAATACAAGATACTACATTTCCATTACGGCGGATTGGATCACTTGGCTCAAGTGCTGCACCAGTGGCACTGTTTTCTACACAATATTACCTTAGCTCCAGGCCAGGAGAAGATGAACTTGCCGTATCGACACTTTATGGTCTGTCGCCCCGAAGTCAAACAGTCCGAGATGCATCCCGATGAGGGCAATGTTAAAAGAATCACCACAAACTTCTTCTATGGCACGCTGTTAAACGAGAAGGGCCAAATCGAAGATGATTTATTGCTGCGCAAGTGCGTCTTTTTCGGTGGCCTGGAAAAGAGTCTGCGCAAAACCGTTTGGCCTTTCATCTTGAAGTGCTATTCGTTCTCATCAACATTCGAGGACAGGGCCGTGCTGATGGACATCAAGAGGCAGGAGTATGATGAAATAACACGCAAGCGCTTGTACTCCATGTCGCCGGAGCAGCAAGTGCAATTCTGGAGGACTGTGCAGTGCGTTGTCGAGAAGGACGTTGTTCGCACCGATCGTACAAATCCCTTTTTCTGCGGTGAAGACAATCCCAACACAGAGATGATGAAAAACATTTTGCTAAACTTTGCCATTTACAACACGAGCATATCCTACTCGCAGGTAAGTTCTTATTTGTGAGCATAGTCCATCTCGTGATTGACCCTTCTTTCTATCCATCATCTTTCTATTTCCAGGGCATGAGTGATCTACTGGCACCCGTGTTGTGTGAAGTGCAAAACGAATCGGAAACATTCTGGTGTTTTGTGGGCTTAATGCAACGAGCGTTTTTTGTTTGCACGCCCACGGATAACGACGTGGACCACAATTTGAGCTACCTGCGTGAGTTGATAAGACTCATGTTGCCGCGTTTTTACGAGCATTTGGAACGACACAACGAAGCCATGGAGCTACTGTTCTGTCATCGTTGGCTTTTGCTATGCTTTAAACGGGAATTCACCGAGGCCGTGGTCATACGGATGTGGGAGGCTTGCTGGTCAAACTATCTCACAGACTACTTTCATTTGTTCCTCTGCCTGGCCATAATAGCTGTCTATGCGGATGATGTCATTGCTCAGAACTTGCGTGCCGACGAGATGCTGCTGCACTTCAGCTCACTGGCCATGTACATGGATGGCCAACTGATTTTGCGTAAGGCACGCGGCTTGCTGTATCAGTATCGACAGTTGCCAAAGATTCCGTGCACATTAAGTGGTCTGTGCAAGCGCTGTGGTCCTGGCATGTGGGACTCGGAGCATCGACCTGCCTTGGAATGTGTGGGGCATACGGATAACGAGAAGTGCTCTTTGGGTATTGATTAATTTATGTGGCTTCTACTGTTGTATATCGAGTTACTCTTACTTATTTATACTATATTACAATTATGTGTTATAATGAAAGCTTTTAAGCGAGTGCTTCTAAATATACTATATTATATATGCCTATGCTGAATAAATGTTTACTTCCTCAAAGATAAATTAAGAAGTTACAAGCTTAATTTTGAATATAATAGTAAATGTAACTATTTAAAGCAGCAACATGAGCATTTATTTTCTTACAATGCACTGAGCAAACGTGTATGTCATGCCCTATATATATATTTTGATTCTCTGATCTTAATTACATTGGTGCAAGCTTCGTGCTGCATTTTAACAAGGCGAGTTCATTTGCGTTTTAAGGCTTTTTAATATGAATAAAATCGTATTTTTCTTGTGATTAAAGTATGGTCAATTCTGCCTTAAAACTAGGCATGCCCTACACACATATTTATGTATATCCATGTTGCTAATTTTGCAAACTTAGTTTCTGAAGGTATAAATGATGATTGAGCATCGATATTCTTTGCTGCAGTATATTTTACATTTGCGGTAGCTGATCAATTGGTGTTGTAAACTTGAAATCCTCTGGAAATAGTTTTGCCGCATGCGGGTACATTAGCTTATATGATTGTCTTATGGTCACATCAGCTACTCCAGCAATATCACCAATTTCCTTTTGGCTGCGCTTATGCTCAGATGCTTGCGATGCCATATAAATTGCGGCGGCTGCCACAGAGATTGGCGATCGTCCAGGTACAATGTCCATTTCCACAGCTTTTTTTGCAATATGTGTAGCAGCTCGCTGCACCATATTCGGCAAATCTGCAATTATATAGAAGAAAATGATGTCGAATCTAAAACTGCCTTTAAACGATCAACTTACCCAAGTTTGCACAAAAACGGCACATAAAGTCGGCAGTGGTAATTAAATCAACACTTGTCTCAAGTGCTTTTAACGTTAGCTTAAAGCATCTGCCGATTTCTTTCTTGCTAATCTTACTAACTGCACAGATTTCCTTGAATGTGCGTGGAACACCTTCTTGGCGGCAGGCTATATACAAGCAAGCGGATGCCTTGGCATCATTTGAGCGTCCTTTTAGATTTTTACCATCATGCACCTGCAAAACAAATCGGGCTATAAAAGTTATCAAACTAAATACTTGTTCTGCTCACCTGCTTGAATAAGTTGTTTGCGCGGTCGACAATGGTTTTGGGTAAATTGATGCGATCAGCCATTGATGAAATTTCTTTGAATGCGGAGATTAGCGAACGATCTGAACTGCTCATAGTGCGTCTGTTTTGGTATTTGGGTGCCCCGAAAGCATCGAATGAAGCTGAGCCTGTGCCAGGACCAATAATTGTGGATAAATCACCGCCACTAAGTAGGGGATTCTCTGGACCGCCAACACGACTGGGATCTACACCACTTTTCTCGTTGCTGAATGTGCGCCACTCGGAGCCCACATCTATAACGCGGTCTCCAACAACCAAGCCACACTCTGAGCATATCATGTCACCAGCTCGATAATCCTCAATTAATGGAGACTCGGGGTGTGCATAGCAGCACACCTTATTGTTTTCGAGTCTAGTGAATTGCCATGATGCTTATTAAAATGACTCACAATGGATATTAAATATATTATTTACCTTGAAGTTGAAGCCATTTGATACTAGTTTATCGTTTTTATGCTCAACTATTTTTTAATCTTTTACGTTTTTTCTATTTGCAAACGCAAAAAACTAATTTAGACTGACAAATAATTCGCTTCTTCTTCTTCGTATATCTGTTAAACTAACATGGTGGTAACATGTTTTTAACAGGTTGTCGAAATACTTACGAAGAGCTACAGTGTTGAAAAAAATCCTATTTACATATATTAGAAAATGGGGTAAATAAAATAAAACGGTTAACGCCGCCTTTGACAAGAATTGAAGAGTTGAACCAAAACAATTTCGAAATTTTAAAGCTGATTACAGAGCCATTATAAAACAGCTGATTTTAATATTTATCGGTAATCAGCGGAAAAGAGATAGATGAGCTTTGCGATATTATTTTAAAACTGTTTTTAAGCGCTTATATTATTTTTATAAGAGCGAAAACAATAAAGTTGCCAGAGAACAGCTAAGATGCTTCGAGCTCAGCTTTCCAATTGAATACAATTTTTCATTTACAAGACTATTTTTGAAACGAAAAGTCAGACTGCTTTACAAACATTTTATTTTCCCTTAATCACATAGCATAACTAACTGATTCCCAATGCGGCACAATTAATATCGAACTTTTTTACACACTCAATAATGTGCGACTATCGATAAATAGTAGTGTTAAACAGATTTCGAAAATTACTTGCATACACACACACATATGTATTTTATGTTGAAGAAAAACAAAAGAGAGGCCCTTTTATTTTTGGTGCATCGGAATACGGATTAAATGATACGCAAATTCTGTAGTGCTTCTATTGCTCAGGATACTCGTGTCAGCTGTTTTTGACAATTTCTATGCCTACATAAATAATTTTCTCAGACATATAATACGATTAAGAAAGCAAAACTATTCCCAGCATGACGAGCAAACATATTTATTCAACAACAAATTTATCTGACCTGCAATTGAAGGAACAGGGCAATTGTTTATTTGCAGCTCGCAAATATGACGATGCGATTATATGTTACTCCAAGGCCATTGTAAGTCATTAATAAACTTGAAACTTAAATGTGAATCATATGTGTATTACATTTATATAGATTAAAAATCCCACAAATGCAACATATTTTACAAACCGTGCCCTTTGCAATCTGAAGCTGAAGCGTTGGGAGCTATGCTGTCAGGATTGCCGGCGAGCTTTGGATATAGATGGAAATTTGCTAAAGGGACATTTTTTCTTGGGACAGGGCCTTATGGAGATAGATAATTATGATGAAGCAATAAAGCATCTTCAACGAGGTAGACATGTATATTATTGGAAATCCCCTTGGAGCTCTAATGGTCCTTTATTTTAAGCCTATGATTTGTCAAAGGAGCAAAAACAGAACTTCGGAGATGATATAACATTGCAGTTGAGACTGGCACGCAAAAAGCGTTGGAACGTTCTAGAGGAAAAACGAATACACCAAGAAATTGAGCTGCAGAGTTATTTGAATCGGTAATCGTACACCTAGTTAATTCTCACTTGAAAGTTCCTTAAAATTTGATCTATATTTCCTAATGTATTGTCAGCTTGATCAAAGATGATATGGAAAACCGTCTAGCCAGCTTAAAGTTGAATGAAAACTTGAATGAGGAACACCTAAAGGATAAACAGCAGGAAATTGAACAAGAATGTGTAAGTTTTGTATGGAACTCGCATAACTAAGCTCAATTGAAATATCAATATTTCTATTCGCGTGTCGTCACATAACTATAGTTAGCTTTTTAAGAATTCAGTAATAATTGAATTCTATAATATTGTGTATTCTAACTTGGACTTCGCTATGCTACGTTAAGAATTCATAAACAGTGTAATTTGACGCCTCATTTTTATTTATATACATTTTTCCTATAGGATGATCACATCCAAGAGCTTAACAACATATTCGCAAAAGTGGATGAACGCCGAAGGGTAAGTAATAAAGTTAAGTTACAAGTGCAAACTATATTTAAATGCGTAAAATTTGATTTACAGAAACGTGATGTGCCGGATTTCCTATGTGGAAAAATAAGCTTCGAGATTTTAACTGACCCTGTGATCACCCCATCTGGTATCACCTATGAGCGGAAGGACATTGAGGAGCATTTGCAGCGTGTTGGCCATTTTGATCCTGTTACACGAGTCAAACTCACGCAAGACCAGTTAATACCAAACTTTTCAATGAAGGAGGTAGTTGACTCATTTATTGCCGACAATGAATGGTCTTTAGATTATTAAATTGTTGTTTTTTTGTAATTATAAACAACACAAAAGATATATATATTGTAATAAAATAGCTGTTAGAAGCAGTTAAATATAAAAGGTCTCTATTTATTAAATATGTTCGGTTGAAAACATCATATATTGATGACATCAAACAAAATAATGCTAAAAAAGCTAATTGGAATAAATTAAAACAAATCATTGGAACGTTTTTAATTAGTTTCTAGAACAGTAAAGAGGAGGCCGAAAACATCGTAAGAAAAATCGCTTTTAACGCAAGTCAAAATGGAAACGATGATTGAACACGCGAAATATCGATACATTTTTCGATAGGACTCGGTCACTTAGAAAACGGCGCGAATGCGTAAATATTTTTCCAATATACAATTTAGTGTAAATTACAATAAAGATGTCCGAAAACAATGGTGCAGTCGCTCGTATGCCATGGGTTGAAAAATATCGTCCCAACTGCTTGGATGACTTGATATCCCATGAGGAAATAATATCGACTAGTAAGTGCATGCTTTAATTGTGGCAGACGAATTATGCAGCTCACATTTTTTTGTACATTTTAGTCAATCGTTTCATTAATCAGAAGCAGCTGCCTCACTTGCTCTTTTATGGGCCACCTGGCACGGGCAAGACGAGTACTATCCTAGCCTGTGCACGTCAACTCTACTCGCCGGCACACTTCAAGTCTATGGTATTGGAGTTAAATGCTTCCGATGATCGTGGCATTGGAATCGTTCGCGGCCAGATACTTAACTTTGCCTCGACACGCACCATTTTCTGTGGCACGTTTAAGCTAATCATTTTGGACGAGGCAGATGCCATGACCAACGACGCGCAGAATGCACTGCGCCGCATCATTGAAAAGTACACGGAAAACGTTCGCTTTTGCGTCATTTGCAATTACCTGAGCAAAATAATACCGGCCCTACAGTCGCGTTGCACACGGTTCCGGTTCGCACCGCTCTCACCCGAGCAGATGCTGCCGCGTCTTGATAAGGTTATACAGGAGGAAAAGTAAGTGGTCAATGTAGATTTTAAATTAGTGTCTTTAAACTAAGCATTTGTACTGCTTGCCTTTTAAGTGTCAACGTTACGGATGATGGCAAGAACGCATTACTCACGCTGGCCAAAGGTGATATGCGAAAGGTGTTAAATGTGCTGCAGAGTACCTCAATGGCTTTTGACATAGTCAACGAGGATAATGTTTATATGTGTGTGGGTTATCCGCTAAGAAGTGAAATTGAACATATGCTGCAAACATTGCTCTCGGCAGCAACTTTTGATTCCGCATTTGATAGTAAGTACTCAGCTCATAGAAAAGAATGTTCCTTAGCCTTACTAATTCACTTTTAATCAGCTATTGAGGAAGCCAAGAGTAAGCGCGGACTTGCCCTGGAGGACATTGTCACTGAACTGCATTTGTTTATTATGAGACGTGAGTATAAAAGTACTGCAAATCTTTTTTATTTCTGTAATTAATTCTTACTTTTCGCCTGCAGTTGAACTTCCCATGTCGGTAATGAATAAATTAATTGTCAAGATGGCACAGGTCGAGGAAAGATTAACAAAAGGCTGCACTGAGACTGCCCAAACCGCAGCGCTGGTCTCTGCGTTCTTTATAAGTCGTGACATGGTTTCGCTGGAGAGCTAGAGGGTGGGTGAATTTGTTTGCCGTAATATATGTAAATTAAACTTAAGCTTCTTATTAAATGAAAATGCGTGTAGTAAGCCGATACTTGGAATTTGTTTAAATAATAATGTAGGGATTCAAGATACTAATCGTTGCGAGGTTTTTGATATTCAATATATATCGTCTCATTGCTGTCATCACTAATAAACAACTATCGATAACTCAGATATTTGTGTTTCATTTTATGTGCGTTTCACCTGATACTTCAACAAAATGAATGCTGCTGACACGGAAACTCATTTATTGGCTTTAAAGGGTAGGCAGACCGATCTGCAGTCTACAGAATTCTTTCATTCAAGAGTCTTATTACAGTTATGCGACTGACTCGTCCCACGTTGGTAGGGCTTGGGCCAATTGTTACCTGTGAGCCGAAGGATTTGCCACAGAGTTTTAACCGACTGGTGGAGTTCGATGGCATTGCCAGAACTTGTGCCGAAGCACTTGGAGCTGGCCAAACTATGCTGCTGCCCCAATCGTTTGGAAATATATATCTAGGCGAAACATTTTCCAGCTACATTTGTGTACACAATTGCACGACTCATCCCGTTGAAGGCGTTTCTGTGAAGGTCGATCTGCAGTCAAACACGTCGCGAATAAATTTGCTAATGCATGAAAACAAGAAATCTTCAGTGGTCCTAACAGCCGATGAGACGCTCGATGATGTCATTCGATATGAAGTAAAGGAGATTGGAACTCATATGTGCGTAACATCTGTCTATTACAATCTATATTCTCTATAATTAACTGAATACGTCTATTAGATTGGTGTGTGAGGTGAATTATACTAGTCCCGCTGGTTTCGCACAATCGCTGAGAAAGTTCTTCAAGTTCCAAGTGCTTAAGCCACTGGATGTGAAAACTAAGTTTTATAATGCCGAAATGGATGAAATATATCTAGAGGCGCAAATTCAAAACGTGACCACCGGGCCATTTTGTCTGGAGAAAGTTGAACTGGACAGTTCCGAGCAATACACTGTGACTTCCTTGAATACTTTACCCAACGGAGAGTCGGTATTCACGTCAAAAAATATGCTGCAGCCAAATAACAGCTGCCAATTTCTGTATTGCATAAAGGTTGCATCCAATGGTCGCATAAACTCTTAATCAGAAGATTAAATATTTTTGAAATTCCAGCCAAAACCCGAAGTTGCGAAAGACATCAAAACACTTCGCGAAGCAAATAATGTGGGTAAGCTGGACATTGTTTGGAGATCGAATTTTGGGGAGAAAGGCAGATTGCAGACGAGCCAATTGCAGAGATTGGTATGTACTCAAAAAAAGTATCCATACAAATTTGATTTAGATAAGTTTTTAATCACTTTCAGCCCTTTGAATACAAGGACCTGCGCTTAGAAGTAATCGATGCCGAGAATATTGTCAAAATCGGCACCATATTTACATTCCAATGCAGAGTAACCAATACAGCCGAGCACGCCATGAAGCTGCATATTACTCTCGAAACTAAAGCGTTTGCCGACTGCCCCTATACTGGCTCAGCTGATTTTGTATTGGATGTATTGCAGCCGGGCCAGTTTGCAGAATTTCCACTAACCATTTGTCCATCTAAATTGGGGCTTATTAAGGTATCCCCATTGCTTATAGTAGACACTCTGAAAAACGAGCAGTTCCTAATGACAAAAGTTGTGGAAGTCTTTGTTGTAGATGCCGATTACCATCAGGATGGTACATTTTTGCTAAAAAAGTTGATTCGTTATGAAAATCCCATTGACTCGTTAATGCAAAAGCAAATACAGTTGCAAGTGGTATAGTGATTGCTTGAATAATATTTAAAATGTAAAAGAAAGCCAATTGTAAATAATAGCAGTCACTTTAATGATAAGTATAGAATACATTAAAAAACTATTAATCTAGTTTAATAGCATACAGGATCGAACCGAATCCCTTAACTGTAACTAAATATGTATTTCTGCAGATTTTTTTTGATTGATAATTTAATTGACTCCTTACGCACTATTACGCGTATATTTTTCAATTTGCATTTGTAAGTGCTTGCTTCAATTTGAGCTGTCAATCAACCCACTAGTGCACTATGCTATAAAAGAAAGCGTGTTTGCTTAAATATCACAGAGTACAAAGGGAACTATATGCAATGTGTTTAAGCGTGCTGACTTTAGTGTTAACCTTAGTATGTGTGTTTTTGGGACAAAGTTCCTCAATGGAAACTTCTGTTTTAACGGAGTTCACGACGCGATTGGTTAAAACTAAAGAAAACATTATCTTTGCCTGTTCTGAACAAGGTATGTAATCTACTTTTATGTTACCAAACTTGCAACTAATAATTTTGCATAATTCTTTCATTTTTAGATCTTTATTCGAATGCTCTAGCATTAATGGAATCCAATCAATTTGTTCAACCGGTCCACATAAATAGCTCATACATTCTCAAATCAATTTTAACAAGAAAAAATTACGCTCGAACTACTGTGATTGTGGACACCAATTGCGAAGGCTCATCTAGGCTGCTTAAGGAGGCTTCTGCCAATAGATACTTTAACAAAACATATCAGTGGCTCTTGTGGGGCATAGATAGGAGTATTGACGAGTTGCTGCCACTCGAGCTAGATTACGTTGGACCGAATGCGCAAATTACCTATGTCAATAAAACAAAGGGCGCATATTATCTTTGGGACATACATTCAAAGGGCCGTCAACTGAAATCAGCCTTAGAAATACATTTGATAGCCAAACTATTAAATGATAAGAAGCAATTGTTTATAATTAAAGACATATTCGAGCTGCAAAGCATAAAATATCGCAGTCAATTCAATGGATTGACTTTAAGAGGTGCAAGTGTGGTAAGCAAAAATGCTTTGTAAAATAAAATATTACTTCCGCTTATACAAACCGATTATTAATATTTTAGATTGATCAAGAGAATATATTGACGAATGAACAAATTGAAGCAGTACTCTCACGACCCACAAAGGATCCTGGTGTAGCAGCATTCATCAAGTATCATTACGAGCTATTATGCCTGCTCAGAGATCGTTTTAACTTTACCGTCAAGTTCCGCAACTCCAGGGGTTGGGCTGGTAGATTGGGCAACACAACATTTCGACTGGGACTGCTGGGCATAATTATGCGCAACGAGGCAGACATTGCAGCTTCCGGTGCATTCAATCGTATTAATCGCTTTGCTGAGTTCGACACTATACACCAGAGCTGGAAGTTTGAGACTGCATTTTTGTTTCGCTTTACGCCCGACTTGGATACACACGGAAAAAGCGGTAATTTCTTAGCACCCTTTAGCAGACAAGTGTGGTTCTTCACGTTGGGCACCTTAATAGGGATTACCGTCATTTGGTTGCTCCTCGAGTACCTGAGCAAGAGATGGCATTCCAAAGCAGAGAAACAGTTGAAACGAAGAAATTTGAATATACGGAATATATTATCGGTAGCTAGACTGAGGCGGAGGGCCATAAATTTGACAGCTGAAAATAAAATGACACGTGCAGATCCCAAATCCCAAAGCAACTGGACAGAACGTATTCTACATACTTTTGGTGCCGTCTGTCAACAGGGAATGGAACCTATTCCCAAGGACTTGCCGTCTCGCTCTATTGTGGTAACAGTTTTTCTATTCTCCGTGGTAATGTACAACTATTACACGTCATCTGTCGTTGGTGGATTGCTCAGCTCTTCGGATCAAGGTCCGGCTACGGTTGATGAAATAACATCTAGCCCTCTTAAAATATCATTTGAAGATATTGGATACTATAAAGTTTTATTTAGAGTAAGTCGAAACAATCAAGTAAAAAGGTTCACCTTTTAAATATGTTTCACAAATAGGAAAGTTCAAACCCGGTTGTGACTCGGCTAATAAGCAAAAAATTATCCTCATCTAGAGGTGCCAATGAAATGGGTGTTTACGGCCACATAGAGGAAGCGATTCCATATCTCAAGAACGGCGGTTTCGCATTTCACTGCGAGGTAGTTGACGCCTATCCGATAATAGCAGAACTGTTTGACGCTAATGAAATTTGCGATTTACGCGAGGTATCTGGTCTTATGGAAGTGGAGATTATGAATTGGATTGTGCATAAAAATAGTCAATATACGGAGCTCTTCAAAACAGCGTAAGTACATAATTGTTATGATATATAATTTTATTAAATTTGCCTTGACATTTAGAATGTGCAATGCTCGCGAAGTTGGTTTAGTTGAGAGAATTCTTAGACAGCGTCAAATGAAAAAGCCAGCATGTCAGTCCTTGTACACCGTCTACCCGGTGACCATATCAGGTGTTTCTTCAGCATTTCTCACCTTGCTATGTAAGAAATAGTTTCATTTTTTTAATATTTAATTCATGACCGAGTTTTAAGGTGGTGCATTACTCGCTTTACTGGCGCTGTGTCTGGAGATAGCAACGGTTAAGTGGCGACTACGAAGGATCTAACTGGAATCTAACTGGAATTCGTTTTTTTTTTGTTGCCCGCGCAGTCGGTTAAAATTCAAAGTGTGGTATGAAGTTAGTATTTTTGGCAACATCTTAGCAGTATTTTTTCATGCGAAACATTCAGTATTTTGTAGTAATCCATTTGCAGCTTTCAATATATTTGAAACTAGAAATTAATGCATGCCCGCCAAACCTCAAGAGCTAAGATGCAAAAATGATTGATTAATTGATTGATTGAATGCATCAGCATCTTTGCTAATTGCTTGCTGAATGATTGAGTGAAGTATATGAGTTTTCTGTATTTAAATTAGTGAGTGCTTGAAAGTTTTTAGAATTATTTATTAAAAGATCGTAAGTGCACATATAGAAAGGCAGACAGACATATTTTGTTGGTTTTATTTCGTTATTAGGCAATCGACATATGTATTAATACAATTCTTTTTTGCACTAGTTTAACATAATTTTGTTCAAAAGTTCACAAATAAAATAACTGAATTGCCAAATTAGTACATTTTATTAGGGATTGATGAAGTTATTTAAAAATTTATCTAAATGGTAATATGCCTCAAATGAGTTGCGCTTGGCGCTGAGACAATGTTTGATATATAAATACACATGCATATACACACACAATAAATTTAACTATACTATTTAAGTTTAGTCTCAAAATAATTCCGTAAATTCAGTATTTAAATCACAATTTTTCATTCCGAAAGTATTTTGCACTTGTCAGTTTTTAAACGAGTTTCTTTTATCTTTTATGATATTTTCTTTTCATAATATTCATTTGTCGGGCTGTCAGTAACTGATAATTATTCTTACATTTTCCTGGTAATTAGTTTTAAATGAGCTTTAACGGATTTAACAGAACTCGAGATCATGTGGTTTTGCCAATAAAATAAACTGTTGTTTGTGTTATGCGGGTTCTTGCGAAGATTACTTGCTGAATGTATGTATATATATAGAGATATGATGCTTTAATGATGCCAAGACTAAGAACGGATTGTTCTCCATATATACCTAATTGTATCCCCTTTATTATTAGCTCCTTTCACTTGTTCAGTTTTCAATGGATGCTGCACCCAAATTGCTGCCACCCAGTTGGTTATGTGCTATCATTAATATGTCCTTTTTCTCCTTGGGAAAACGCAGCTCTCGCCCTGCCATGCGTGCCGTCTCTAGCTCGCGTTCAGCCAAGACCAGTTCTCTTCGTAGCACTCCTGGGTTCTCCTGCTCACGTGCTATCCAGTCGAGTGCCATTTGGGCACGCATCTCATCATCCAGACTACGGTTTGAATAATGTGCGACCACCTCCTGCCTGGAGCACTGGCGCTCGCGCATTGCCTTCAAGGATCCATTCCAATGTAGTAGTTGAAAGACGGTCATCAATTCTTGAAATTCCAACATTGTTCGACCCTTATTTGCTTCAAGCATGAATCTAAATACAGAGCTACGTCTAGACTTATGTTATATATTAAAAAAATGATCTGCTACTTACCTAAATGCGCCAATTCCCGATTCTGGTAGTTCATTATTTTGTGGTGTTCCCTTGAAAGAGGCGCGTGCATCCTGAACCGCTTTTTCTATAAATTCATCGCTTATGCGACGAGATGGATGTTCATTGAATACCGAGTTCATGAGGGCAATTTTAGCTGAACTTCGTCTGGCCTCAGCTTTAGTTGGGCAATTCTGCAATGCCAATGGCAAACGATTAGTAATATATACACAAAACATATTATATGAAAGAGTCCACCTGAAAACTGCCAAAGCAACTCCCGCCAGGTAATGTTACGAAGCAAACATAGGGCTGGCTATTCGATGGAATCGATTCGTAAATTACAAGAGCTCCATTTTTCAACTCGACGCCGCGCGTCTGTTTCATTTGCCAGAACTCCTGCAAAGCTTCCACTACATTAACTAGAAAAATGAAAATTTACAAGACATCAAATTAAAAGGTTTATTTAAAAAATGACTTTCTCTTTACCCCTATAATCTCTATCTTCGTATAATCCCGATACCATTGGCAAAGCCCAAAAAGGTTCTTCGGGATAGACCATTATACGCTTGCCACTTGCTGAATATTGTACAAGATTGGAGCTATAGAATCTATATTGATTCCAGCTTAAATCATCACAAGGAAAATAGATACACTTGGATTGACAATCCTAAATCAGCAGAGCTATTCATAAATCTGTTACTGAAAGTAAATAATAAAAGTTGAACAATTAAATGTTAATGTTGAGCTTGAAAAATGTGTGCGATGCGACATCTCGTCAGACTTTGACTAATACGCGTTCAATTGGAACTTTCTTGATTTTCTCCTTGAATGATGCAAGTTATGTTCGGTGTACATACATTTTTATTGAACACTTTACGCGTTGGTAAAAGTACATTAACATGATGGTATTTCATCATCGGCAATTCCAGTTTGCTTCTTAAGTCATCTGTTTTATGCTCTTTTAGAAATCGCCTCACACAGCCACAACGCACACACACACACACACACACACGCATGTCTGCAGATGTAGATATATGTGAGTCTGCAGGTTGTATGTGCATATTTTACAAGTGGTACAAGGAGTATACACACTTGAAACCCATAATTAATATATGTATATATGCATACATACATATGTAAGCCGTTAAATGGCTGTGGACAAACGACACGCACGCACACCTACATACATACATACATACTTACAAATGCATGTACACAGTTTTGTGAACTGCAAAAAATGTTTCTTGTATTTTATAAACACTTGTCACATACGACGGACACTTTTAGATGCATATTAATTTTGCCATTTTATATGTTTTGCATTTATGTCAATCTGTCTTTATATATCTAATAATTATAAAATGGCGTTTGCACTTATACGTCAGCTAACAATCGCTAAAAAAGAAACGGCTACACACGTATGCACATATATATATATATATATATATAAATGCGTTTGCAAGTGTTTAACTTGTTGAGCACAAGAAAACAAACCTGTAATTTTCATTGCCGACTCCGCGCATGCGCACTGTTCAATTATATCGGCTTGCAAGTTTTCACTGTGTGATCGTACATAGGCTTTGTCGCAAGTGTTGGATAAGGAACAAACTTAATGGTTTGCTTGTCAGATTTTATCATTCTACTGTAAAAAAGGGGGCCACTAATATGGTTGGCAGCACCGTCGTGTGACCGCCGTAAATAAGTATTTTGATTCCGACTGCACAATATCGATTTCTGTCCTATCGATACTTTTTAAAGAAATCGAATAAGTAATGTAGTTCAAAAATGATCTGTTTAACACTTTGCCGAAAATAATTTGCTGCTATTAAAGAAGTTTGTCTTCGATTAAGTGCGTAATATCAGAAGGAGATTTTAACCAGATTTGTATAAAAAACCGTTATTCTATAGACTTAGCCGAGCTTAATGAGAAATCTTTCTTTCATATCTTCATTCGAATGAATGATTGGGAATATCTATGGAAACGTTTGGAATCAAATTTTTTACATTTATTTGCCAGAGTTATTGCAATTGTAACATTTTTTTTTAAAAACGTAAAGTGACTATAGCTCACATATCCGTATATGAAGTCTTTTGAATTGAAAAAGAAATTACATTTTCCGGCCTAGTTTTTCCATAACAAATTCTTTTAGCGGCTGATAATACTGATAACGCAAACTAAGCATTTCGGGTGTGTTGCGTACGCGTTCAAATATTTCCAGCTCCGATTCCATAATGAAGACCGCAGTGCCGGCCATTGCGATGACAACGAATATTACGGATGGTATAAACGCGTGTAACAAATGGAATTTACGCAAACTCTTGCCACCATTGGAATTTGAGTGTGTGCGCGAGAATTTGCCAATATGTTTCCCACTGGAGATACCGACGGAAGAGCTTGAATTTAAGGCGGGATTGGGCAGCGCATAGTACTGCTTGGATGAATAATAAAGGTGCTGCTTGGAGTCATTCTGATTGCCACGCGGCTTGCCAGCCACATCATAGCCACTAGCCGTGAGTCCGCTTTCCGTTGACGAATGCTCGATGGAGTCACGGAATGCATAGCCGGTTAGTTCTGTTCCCATATGATTAAGTCTATCTATGTTGGAGGAGCGCAGACGCGCCTCCTCGCAAACGGGCTCCAGAATGGGCATTTGCAGGCTGCCGTTGACGCCCACGTCCTGGCCATGGCCGCCATAGATGAGAATGCTCGGTGCCATGGAACAGCCCAACGGCTCGGACATTGTTGAACGTGGCAAGCTGCTGTAGCCTGGCAAATCGAATGGAATTTGGAATTCATATAATTCGTATATAGTTGAAATATTTGCATATTACTCACGTATTTGTGCCAAGTCGCCCTGTGGACTGGAGGGCGTGGCCGGAACACTGCTTGCCTTGCGTTTGCTTGACGTTGAATTGGTCATTTTTTGCTCGCGTAATGCGTTTATGCTTTCAGTCAGAATCTCGCGTTCAGTTCTACCGGTATAACGGAACTTTGTGCCCCAGGAGAAGAAGCCACCGCCGGAGACAACAGCCGCATGCTGGCTATTTGGTAAGCTGTCGCAAATGAATGCACATAAATGAAAGATCCAGAATATATCGCCTGTACTTACGTGAAGAACAGCATTTGCTCGATCGCACACCTCCACAGGTAACGGCAAGCGGGTCCCGAGGGGCACTTAAAGCCAATTGTATGCTTTTTCTGCAATTAACATGTTCGTGTTTGAGTTGAGATTGAAGAGTGAAGATTAGGGCAAGCACTTACGGGCTCTCGGCTGGCATCCGTGAAGCTCAAATGTGCTATAAACATTTTGCCCTCAAAGTTAATCTTGTGCACCTCATTCCAGCGAAAGTGCTGGGAACGCTTGCCGGCCACGAAGGTGCTGATGCCGGCATGATTGATGCCAACGTACAGCAGGGAGCCGCGATGATCCTTGACGGGATGGGGATCAATGCCGTACGTCTCGAGGCCACGGGCAATGCCCATAAACTCATCCATTGCCACGGAGGGATCCTGACCGGGCTTTCGCTTTTTATGCAGATCAATGATCTTCTTTTCCAGGTTCTCGGTTTGGCGCAGAGCCAAATCCAGCGATGACACATAGTCGCCGATGTGCATCATTTCGTCATAGTCCCCAAGCTCCTCTATAAATATAAATAAATGCATAATTTGCGGTGTTTTTATATATAAAGTAAAGAAAAGTTTACCCTGCACAATCAATGCCCCAAGAGCTGCTGCCTCGCCCAGGGAACAGTATAGCCGGCCGTGACGAAGATCTCTCTTCAGCTGCTGGAAGAGCATGATACGTCCATTGCCAGTGAGGCGAAATGGATCCGCTGGATAGAATTTGACGCGTAAGGAAAACAGCACAGGATCTATATCTGTGCGGAACAATTTGATTTTCAGTTTGGTTTACAAATGTTATTTCCAAACATTTACCTTTGCATTGTTTCAATATGGATTTGGCCAAATCAAGCCAGTGCTAAAAAGCAAAAAACATACATTTAACTACGATTGTCTTTTAAAATCGTTATATTTACCCGTTGTTTTCCTGTGTCCACATAACGTAAGCCAAAATAGTCCTTCTCCTTAATATCTAATTGCCTACATATATGGTCGACTAGGTAAATGCCTTTATGGAATGGCTAGAATTAGCAAGAACACATATGCAAATATTTGACAAATCTTTTGATTAAATTTATAAAAAAGGCTATTCAGTTTTTTTTGGGCTCGAAATGGGTTTGGCCCTTTTTATAGCTATAGGAAAGTTACGCCCTTACGAACTCCACCTTATTCTCATATCTACAAACACGCACACGCACACACACACGCACACACGCACACACACACACGCACACACACACGCACACATGCATATATTTACAACAAACATCGGTGCGGCAAGACTTCTTTTTTTTTTTCATATATGAAATGCCGAATATTCACCTGAGTATCACATGAGCACGTATTTCTGTTCATTTAAAACCCACCTGAAATTCACACTCTAAGACATCAGAATCATCAAGTAGGCGCACAGTGCACTTATACACAATATTACATTCGTTTTTACTTTTAAACATTTTATTTTTGGTTCAAATTTTATCGACTTTTGTCAATGTTATAGAAAGGAAACACTAAAGACCAACAATTTTATATAAAATATATTTTATATTCGTTTTATGGGCGTGTCTATTTTCATTGTTTTAAAAGTTGTGCATGAAATGTATTTAATTCGGAACGTTTATTAAACTTTGTTTGCCGACAATGTCAGTGTCCTTTATCGCCCTTCGCTTTTTCCTGTTAAGGGTGTTTTGGGTGGTTTTTTTTCGCTTGAGAAAATAAACAAGATAAAAGCGCAAAAAATGGACAAATGCGTGATAATTTTGTTCTGGCGTAGAAGTATATGGGGTTTGTGTAAATGGTTATAAATACAAAATGTATAAATGTAGCTGAAATAATATGAGATTACCCTTTAATGTCAAATATGTCTTAAAATTCTGGGCATTTTTTAAGTTCAACTTAAGCAACGGTCAATTCGAGTAATCGATATTATATTGTCGTGAAACTTATCGGGTTATATTTGAATTAAAAGTTCCAGGAACTAGTTCACTGCGTCAGAGTAGTTCGATTCATTTTGACCACGCGACTAAACAGCTGTGTGTATGAGAAAATAGTTATAATAAATATATTTATTATACATTCTATATTTTTAGCGCACATTTTAACAATGTTTCAACCTGAAGATCACGGCCTCGAGGCCGACTTTCGACTAACCATGTTCTCCACCCTTCGAGGGTGAGGCTGCAAAGTCCCCGAAGAGAAGCTTAAACAATATCTCAGGGGAACAGAAATAGTTAACAATGCACCTCAACACGATGACGACTATATTGGTAAGCTTATTATACAATATATAAAAATAAAATATATATTTAGCACTTACTGAATATTACTAGTTAACAATTTTATATTTATGTGCTGCTTATCAAAATGTGCCGAGATTTATAAATATTAACAAGCACACAAGAGATAAGCTAAACTATGACCTTTGCAATCCGAATAGACCTAGAACTCGGCACATTAATGTTCCTTAATATTAAAATTAATTACAAAATATTTTGAAATATATAGGATCTGGAATGGATTGCGCGGTTATACCCTTAGCACGGCACAAGGAATATTCGCTAGTACAGACTGTTGATTTCTTTTATCCTCTGGTTGACGACCCCGAAACAATGGGTCGCATTGCCTTGGCCAATGTATTGAGTGACATATACGCTGTCGGAATAACGGACATTGATAAAATCGAAATGCTCATTAGTGCACCCTCAAACATGTCAGAGAAGCAGCGAGATATTGTGGTGCCATTAATAATGAAAGGTTTCCAAAGGGCAACAAGTGGCAGCGGCTGTTATGGCAATGTCTGCGTCAAAAATGTTATCATCAATCCCTGGTGCATTGTGGGAGGCATAGCTACATCCCTTTGTCGAAAACAAGAAATCATACTGTAAGTTGTAGTCTTTCAAGAGAATGTAATGCACATTTATCGAATTCTTAAACAATTCCAGACCTTCAAATGGCAAGGCCGGAGATGTATTGGTGCTAACCAAGCCGCTTGGAACACAGCTGGCGACAGCTGCACACATTTGGCAGAAGGAGAAAGATGATAAATATGAAAAGCTGCTAGCTGATTTTACGGACGACGACATATTGAACACATTTCAAATGGCAATAAAATCGATGACATACCTGAACCGAAATGGTATGATTCGAATGATTAATTGTAATGAAATTAGTAAATTGAATTAATTTATTTATTTTTAGCCGCGCTTCTTATGCACAAGTACGAGGCGCATGCTGCAACTGATGTCACGGGCTTTGGTTTGCTGGGCCATGCCAAGAACCTTGCTGACTTCCAGAAGCAGTCGCTTTTGTTTAAAATTAACAAATTGCCCATAATTAAAAATGTTCTTAAATTTGGCGAATTAGTCGGACAAAGCACAAAGTTAGCGGCAGGCAAAGCCGTTGAGACATCTGGCGGACTTCTCATTTGCCTGACAAGAAATGCAGCTGAACAGTTTTGCGCGGAGTTTGAGAAAGTAACGAATGGAGCACAGAAGGCTTTTATTGTTGGTGAAGTTGTGGAAGCCGATAAATCTGCAGTAGCATTGGCAGAAAGTGTTGAGCATATCGAGGTTTCTCTTTAAAAAATGTTAATTTAGTTTTGGTGAAGCAAATTGACTATTCAACTAATGATTATTATTTCATAAAGGCTTCTGGCTGGGAAATATTATGAAATGTTTTATGTGTAAATATAAAATGTTTGATATTCAGTTTGATTCCATAAAACTATGAATTAACAAAGTTTAGTTATATCTGTGCTACTATGTTTCAATAAACTTATGCGGTGCCGCGCGACCATTTAAAAAATCGCGACTGTTTACATTTAGTAGCTCTGTTAGGCAACAGGTCTGTTAGTATTTCGTTTCGATAACCATTGCTATCGAGTATTTATAGAGATTGCCGATAGCACAGAATTCTATCGCACACGAAACTGTCTCATATCGATATTATCATTTTACTTATGCATTTTCCAGTTCCAACACGCAAATTTTTGTGCCGGAAAAAAAAAATTGAGTAGACCTTTTTTTTGTCTAAGACAAAAAGAATTTGTGAGGCGGTCACAAAAAATTTATAATCGGCTACCGTGTACATAATTTCATATATATTTATATACATACCGTTGAACCAAATATATAGATCATGGCGTCGCATCAATATCATCAAATCGCAAATTTGCTGGAAAAAGTATGTATAGAATAGGCACAAAAGTGTAAGGTAAGGTGCATTTATAAATTGAATTATTTATTTTTATTTAGATGACATCCACGGACAAGGACTTTCGATTCATGGCCACAAATGATTTAATGACTGAACTGCAAAAGGACAGCATTATACTGGACGATGAGTCTGAAAAAAAGGTGGTTCGCATGGTCCTTAAATTGCTTGAGGACAAAAACGGTGAAGTGCAGAATTTGGCTGTGAAGTGCTTGGGCCCGTTGGTCAATAAAGTGAAGGAGAATCAAGTGGAGACAATTGTGGACTCGCTATGTGGCAACATGATGTCCAATGTCGAGCAGCTGCGTGACATCTCAAGCATCGGCCTCAAGACCGTAATTGCCGAGCTGCCCCAATCCTCCAATTCGTTGGCGCCCAATGTCTGCCAGCGTATAACTGGCAAACTCAGCATTGCCATTGAAAAGGTGCAAGCTAAACAACCAAACACTTAAAGCGAGCGATCTTAAAGTGATATTTTACGATTACTTGTAGGAGGACGTTTCGGTTAAATTGGAATCACTGGACATACTGTCGGATCTGCTGTCGCGCTTTGGCGAGTTCCTGGTGCCCTTCCATAGCACCATATTGAAAGCTCTGATGCCGCAGTTGGCATCGCCACGCCAGGCTGTACGCAAGCGCACGATTGTAGCGCTCTCTGTACTTCTGATACAGGCGAATAGCAATGCCTACAATGGCGTCGTTGACCACCTACTCGAGGGACTCGAAAATCCGCAGAATCCTGGTGCTGTGCGTACCTATATTCAATGCTTAGCTTCCATCTGGTACTTGATTTATGCATAGATATTAGCACATTTTCTTCAATAATTATATTTTCTGTTTTACTAGTCGCCAAGCTGGACATCGCCTCTGCAATCACATTGATCGCTCAATGCTGCTGCTCAAACAATATAGCCAGCGCGATGATGATGAGCTGCGCGAATTCTGCCTGCAGGCCTGCGAGGCATTTGTTTTGCGTTGCCCAGACGCTATCCATCCACACATTCCTATGGTATGTATGGCTATAACATACTAGTTACATTGGTGGCTACCAACTTGTTTTAAATGACTGCTAATCTTAATCTTAATCCTTAACTAAAAATTTTTATACTAATTAGATACTCGAACTATGCCTCAAGTACGTAACTTACGATCCGAACTACAATTATGAGGCCGATGATGGCGATACAGGCGTTGCCATGGACACCGAGGAGGATGAATATGTGGACAGCGAAGAGTATAGTGATGATGATGATATGAGCTGGAAAGTGCGACGTGCTGCTGCCAAATGCCTGGAGGTGTTAATTGCCACTCGTCAGGAGTTAATTGAAGAATTCTATCGTACGCTGAGTCCAGCATTAATAGCACGCTTTAAGGAGCGCGAGGAGAATGTTAAATCTGACATTTTCCATGCATATGTAGCACTGCTGAAGAATACACGTCCGGCGGATGATATTGCACACGATCCCGACTCCATGGATCAAATATCTGGACCAACCCTTTTGCTAATCGAACAGCTGCCGCAGATTATTAAAGCCATACAGCCGCTGATGCGTGAAAAATCGATGAAGACGCGTCAGGACTGTTTCCTTTTGCTACGCGAACTTCTGAACTCTCTACCAGGCGCCCTGGGCCCACATTTGGAAAGCATTGTGCCCGGCATAAGCTATTCGCTGAACGACAAGAGTTCGACGAGCAACATGAAAATTGAGTCACTCGGCTTTCTTTGCTCATTGCTTCAGGGTCATCAGCCACATGTTTTCCATCCGCATATACCGCTTTTGGTGCCGCTGGTGGTGACATCGGTGTTTGATCCGTTTTACAAGATTGCCACCGAGGCATTGTTGGTGCTGCAGCAACTCGTCAAAGTGGTGCGTCCGTTGGGCGTTAATGCTGTCAAATCAGACTTCGATGTGACGCCCTTTGTCGGGCAGGTTTATGCGTGCACCTTGCAGAAACTAAAGGTCACCGATGTCGATCAGGAGGTAAAGGAACGCGCCATTGCGTGCATGGGCCAAATCATTGCCAATATGGGTGATCTGCTCAAGAGCGAACTGGACGTTTGCCTGCCCATCTTTATGGAACGCTTGAAAAACGAAGTCACGCGCCTGAGTAGCGTTAAAGCACTGACCATGATTGCAGCATCACCTTTACGTATCGACCTCTCGCCCATATTGCATGACGTTCTGCCAACTCTAGGCACATTCTTGCGCAAAAATCATCGAGCTCTTAAGCTGCATTCTTTGGATCTCATCAATAAGATTGTCATTAACTATTCCTCGAACTTTGAGCCGAGTGTCTTGCAGTCGGCTATTATCGAAATACCTGGACTTATTTCTGACTCCGATCTTCATGTGGCTCAATACTCGCTGACCCTACTAAGTACAACAGCTCGTCGTCAGCCCCAGGCATTGGTTGGCATACATGAGAAGTTTTTGCCATCTGTGTTAATTTTGGTTCGGTCGCCGTTGTTGCAGGTGGGCCCAAAATGAATTTCGATTTTAATTTGTATTTAGATAAAAGTGATTTCTTTTTCAGGGTACCGCTTTGCAATGCACCTTGGACCTATTTCAGGCGTTGGTTCAGGCGCAACTGCCTGGTTTGACCTATGACTCTCTGGTGTCGAAGCTAATGGAGCCAGTTTTGAAAGGCAGCGATCCGGCAGCAAGGAATCCAAACGAACAGCTGCAGTTGCACAAGCAGGCATATCATTCGTCGGCCAAATGCATTGCGGCCTTGACCCAGCAATGTCCACAGGTGGCGACCGAATTAGCCGCTCATCTGATGGCCGAGCTGCAGAATCGTGGCAAAAAGGATACGCAGATAATCTTCTGCTTGCTAACCATTGGCGAAATAGGCAGGCATTTTGATCTAAGCTCTATTCAAGTGCTTCCCCAGACAATCATTGAATGCTTTGGTGCCACGTCCGAGGATGTGAAAGCAGCGGCCTCGCATGCCCTCGGTGCTGTCTCAGTGGGCAGTTTGCAGACATATTTGCCGCTCATTTTGAAGGAAATTGAGGCACAGCCCAAGCGAGAATATTTGCTGCTCCATTCACTGAAGGAAGTTATTTCATCGCTATCGGTCACGCCCAATGGTCTGGCCCAGCTGTTGCCATCGGTGCCTTCGATATGGGCCCAACTGTTTAAGCACTGCGAGTGCTCGGAAGAAGGTTCACGCAACGTGGTGGCGGAATGCCTGGGCAAACTTGTGCTCGTCAATCCGGAAGAGCTGTTGCCGCAATTGCAGCAAGCCCTGCGCTCTGAAAGCGCCACGATGCGGACCGTTGTTGTGTCCTCCGTTAAATTTACCATCTCCGATCAGCCGCAGCCCATTGATTTGCTGCTGAAGCAAAGCATCGGTGAATTTTTATTCGCACTGCGTGATCCGGAGCCGCAGGTGCGTCGCGTTGCTCTGGTCGCATTTAATTCGGCTGTGCACAATAAACCTAGTTTGGTGCGCGACTTACTGCCAACACTTTTACCATGGCTATATTCCGAGACAAAAGTGAAAAGTGAGCTTATACGTGAAGTTGAAATGGGACCATTTAAACACACGGTCGATGATGGACTTGATATACGAAAAGCGGCATTCGAATGCATGTATACACTACTTGAGCAGGGGCTAGACCGTGTAGACGTTATGCAGTTTATGGATCACGTTCAGGCTGGCCTATGTGATCATTATGACATTAAAATGCTGACGTACCTAATGACAGCACGTCTGGCTGTATTGTGTCCCGATAAGGTTTTACTGCGTATGTATTAAATACCATTTTGCCCATTATTATTTTTCTAATATATTTTCTATAAATAGGACTGGATCAATTCGTTCAACAACTACGCGACACGTGCACCCACAAGGTAAAGGCCAATTCGGTTAAGCAGGAGTACGAGAAACAAGACGAACTTAAACGTTCTGCCCTGCGAGCCGTATCTGCTCTCTCGCAAATACCCAAAGCAAGTGAGTCTCTAATAAAATGTGCTTACGTTTTACTCATATATATATGATTAAAATTTAAATATTTTGCTTGTAGATAAAAATCAGCAGTTACTAGACTTTTTAAAGTCAATTAAAGAAACACCGGAACTGTGTAAAATTTATGATTATGTGCAGAAGGATTCCATTACCGGCAATTCAGATGTTGCCATGGACCAGACTTAAGTTGTGTTAAATAGCGCTGTTCTATGAATTTTAATTTTATTAATAATAATGTAATAAGAATGTGTGAACACAAACGTATCGTCTATCTGATACAGCCATTAGTTTTTTTAACTAAGCAATAAAATCGATTTGTAATACTGCTCAAATGCCAAACATCCAAACAAATCCGAATATATGCACGATGGCACAGGGCAGCAGATATGTTTGGCATGGACGCAGTGTGAAATTAATTAGCATTTAAATAAAGTTTTTCATGAAAACTGAATTTGTATTTAAAAAATTTGAATTATGGTAATTGTGTGTATCCTTCCTATTTTACATTTTATAATTTTAAAGCCAGATATATTTGCTAATCGTACAAATGCAATGAATTAGCTTGACTGTTTGGATCTCTTCTTTTCTGTTGCATCAGACGAGATGAGCTTGCCTGTTGCTGGGCCGCCATCGGATGTTGGTCCATTGTCTGCAACTGTTTCTGGTGGATGCTCAAGCACATGATCAATTATGCCTAGGGTCTTGGCCTCTTCCGGGGTCATGAAATGGTCACGTTCCATACGTGCGCACATCTCATCATAGTTATTTTTTGCATGCTTAACATATATATTGGTAAGCTGACGCTTTATCTTGATGATCTCCTCCGCGTGTATAAGTATGTCTGTGGCCTGACCCTGGGCACCTCCCGATGGTTGGTGTATCATAATACGAGCATTCGGCAACGAGTAACGCATGCCGGGTGCTCCCGCTGCCAACAGTAGCGAGCCCATCGAGCAAGCTTGGCCAACGCACCACGTCGCTATTGGCGGCTTAACATATTGCATCGTATCATAGATAGCAAGGCCAGCCGTTACCACGCCACCGGGCGAATTGATATACAAATGGATGGGCTTATTTACGTTTTCCGACTGCAGGAACAATAGCTGAGCAACCACCGTGGAACTGATGTCGTCCGTGATGTTGCCCATAAGGCAAATGATTCGCTCTTTCAAAAGGCGAGAGAATATATCATAGGCGCGTTCTCCACGTCCCGTTTGCTCTACCACCATGGGTATTAAATTAATGCCCCTCACATGGGGCGCCTGTGTGCTGCATGCCGCCTAAAATGTCAAGTCCAGCAAAATTATATACATATCAGCTGTAGCTGGGCTGTGGAGCCCATTAGACTTACGTGCAAACCACGAAACAATCGACTGCCGGCGTTCTTCAACATGATGCCCGCTGGTGTTGGTTGTTCTTATCAAACTGAATCGCAAAATGTCCGCAAAACAGCTGTTTTTATGAGGCCGAGATGTGTCGCTCCCTAGGCAGTAAAAATCATAGCTTAAACAAACAATTTCCAAACAATACGGTCTGCTAGGTTGAAAGTCTTTCGTAAGCAGAAGGAAAAAAAAAACGAAACAAAATGACATACGTATGTGATGCGACCTATAACAATACAAATAATTTCACTACTATCGCTATCGATAGCGACTATCGATATCACAACGATAGCAGCTAACAGCTGTTAAGATCAATTATTGACATCGGCTAAATAATTAAAGATGAAAAAATAAAAGATTTTGTGCACGTTTACATATTATAATAATATGATTATATATTGAAGGAGTAACGAGCTTTAATGTGTGATTCGTTTTCTAGCAGGCCTTTAACGGTGATAATGTTTTAAGGCGGTGCTAATATTTTTGCCAGCACTGTGTGCAATATGCACACTCACATATGGGGTTGGCAGAAGCGCGCCACATTTACTTTAAGTTTTTTATTGCTGCTGCATCTGGAGTTACACACATGCATATCAACGTAAATTTTGCAATTGTATTGAACTAGAATTCACGCAGCCAAGATCAAGGTAATTGCATCTACCCATCGTATACTCCAGTTTCATTCTGCAATTTGCTTTCAGACCGATTGGATGTGCTTTGAAGCGGGCTTTGAATATTAGTTTATGTCAAGTTTTCGTGTACTGCACACTTTAACAAATGCAATAATATTTGAAAATAAGCTATATATCAAGAATGCATTGCATTAAAGTATATATTTTATTCGTAAGTACATACGAATGTGCATAAATAATTCAGTGCTCAATAACGTATTTTGATCTAATTTGATACTCTGTTTACAAAGTGAAAAGAGGGTATATATAATGCAAGCAATATTTGAAGCTAAAAACTTAGAGAAGAAACCTCAAAATCATTAGAACCCGCATTTTTAGAGTTACGAGGTGGATTTTCAAACACCGCCTTAAAAGTTGGATATATACATATATATTCACGTTCGCTTCCAATCCTTCCAAGGTCTAATAAAAGACACTGCCATAGCATCGTTTTCAGCTGTCAACAGAGTATTCCGCAGTCAGTTACAGCCGACATTAACGAATTTACTTTTTTGAATAACCATTCCAACACTTTTTTTTTTCTCTATAGGTTCTTCCCTGTTTTTGTTTTGCGCAAGATTATGAAGGTAAGAACAAATACGACATAAAATCAATGCACCTATTTAATTCGTAATTTCTCAGTCGCCGATGTTCAATGCACATTTTCTACGACCGGGTCAGAGGCCGAAGATCTTATCACTGCAACACTCAAAAGACCAGTTGGTTTTAAGGGCGTGCCCATGTTTGCAGATGATCGAAGTGGACTCAAGGATCTAAATCCACATTGCTTAATCTCGAAGGACATCAGCGACATGGATGAACGGACATATAATCTGAGAATAAACGATTTCACGCGCTGTGGCGTACTTAAGAGAAATGTATGTAGTTGTCTTTATAAAAAGAATATTGAATTTATTTACCATTGCTTAGGGATTTGTTCATGTGCGCATTTGGTTCCCACAATTCCCCGGCGTGGTAATGCAGTCGGATCAGGAGTTAATCATCATGTGCAAGCCCCCGGAGCCAACAGTTATAGAAAATAAGGCTGCGGGATTCGCTGGTTCATTGTCAGTGTAATTATGTAGGTTCAAGTTATAACACGACTAAAATTATATTTCTTTCCAGTCCTCATGGTGCTCGTGTCTCGGGCATAGTTGAGGAGATGCCGAACAGATTGGAATACGAGGTGGCACTTTACAAGGAGGCGCCACCCATAGCACGTGTCAGCGGCACCAATAATCCAGTTAGCTCATCGAATGATCCATCTCCACTTCTGGCCGACAATGATCAGACAGTGGACCAGGCGGTTCCTCTGGGCACCAAGCTGCAATTGCGCGCACGCATCAGCCAGTCCGTTTGGAAGTATGTCAAGTTGATGGAGGTAACTGTCTCGCCAGATCCAGGTAAATGCTGAAAACATGAGCCCTAAGTGACATAAGTATTATAATGCACAATATTACTTTATTGCTTAGAAAATCCACTGGCAACTGGCGCTGTGTCTTTGGTACACAATGGCTGTCGTAATCGGGAATTGGCTACCATAATACCACATCAGCCGGCCAAGTATCGGGACAGGCCCAATGAGGTTTTCCTCGACTTCGAGGCATTTCTGCTCAGCTCAATGAAGGAGAAGGCCACACTGTGGATACACTCCCAGATCAAGGCCTGCATAGACATGTCTGATTGTACACCTGACTTCTGTGTGGATTTGTATGAGCCCTCGGGCCATGGTCGGAGGAGGCGACAAATAGAATCTACAAGCACAACTCCAATGATGCAACGACCTGCAGCCAGTGGGAATAACACTTCTTCTGTCTCGGAGTTCAAGCGATTTAAAGAGAACATCGAGTACACCGTTATAATGCCGGGCCAGGTTGATAAAAAGGTGGGCTTCCTAATCGATCTGACGCAACAGTGCCGTGGCGCCCTGCTCATTAGCTCGTTTTTTGTATTCATGATTACGTTCTGCTGCTCGATTGTAAGTGCAATTAGAAATGGCATAGTTGTTAGATAACTTTATAATAATTCCCCCTCCTCTCACATCCCTCCACAGAGCTGTATGATAGCATTACGCGTGCAAACCGACAAAAAACAAAGAACACATCAGTTCACCTCCGGGTTCAACACAGGTTATTCTGGCCGAGCGATGGTTCAATAAACGTCACGAGCTCCAAATTACAAAATAGTTTTGCATTTAGAATTAGTCATAGAGATATTTATATCATATGCATTTATCATGTACCTTACATTTATTTAGCATTATGTTTTTATACTCAATGCAAAAGTAATTTAATAAATATTAGATTTATTCTAATAATCCTAAACCGAAAGAATTTAATTTTTTAAATTTTTATATAATCAAACATTTTCGGGGGACATACGACATACGAATAATGTATTCGATATATCTCGATATCTCTGACTGGCTGACGCCCAGCCCAAACCGTAAGAGCTATTGTTGCTGCATGGGAGGGGTTTTTATCGAAGCGAGTATTGTGTGAGCGCAGCTTTGTTATTGTATTAGTGCAAAGTGCCTGGCTTAGCGTAGGCGCGCTCTATGTATGTGTATGCAAATTTAGTTTGTGCGCTTCTGGCTTGTGGATCAGACGAATTCTCGCGAGTGTGTATAAAATTGTTTTATTTTTTGCGAATCATAATTAGCTAGCGGCTGTTAATCGCCTCTAGTTTGTTCGTTTGTGTGTGCTTTCTTTTGTTTTGTTTGTTAATGTGTTTAAATCAGTAATTTAACCATTTTCCGTGCATTTGGTAAAAGTTAATATGCATGTAATTTTTGGTGCAGAGCTTTCCCACCAACAACAAATTGGCGCGCATTTTAGCTGCATTCACATACGGAAAGCGGGAGAGAGCGAGAGAGAGTGTAAAAGCGAAATTAGGAAGGATATAAAGAACAAAGGCGTAACAACAAGTAAGTGTGTTTGTGTTATTACTATATGTTAATATATTTACCAGGGCTCCAAACATAATAAAACTTGCTTGCCATTCGATTCTCTGTATGAACTAAGATCTTTGATTCGTGAATTTTGTAACTTTTATATAACTTAGAATTAGCATTTGCTGGTTCTAACACCTATAAGCCCTGCAATTATGCGCTATAGTGCAAATTGAATGAATTTTATTCTTAAATTTTACCTTGATTTCAGTAAATCGTTTATACCTATACATAAAATTGTTTCTCCTGATTTACTGACTGACTGATTGGTTATCAAAACACAGCCCATACAGTAAGGGCTGGGAAGATGAAATTATCACTGTAGTTACCTTATGCGATGAAAACGGGGTTTCAAGGAATTCCACCCGCATGTGTGGAAATATTGCGAAAAACGTTTGGATGAAACTTTTTTGTTTACCATCCGATCGGCATTAAACTCATTTTCAAAATTTAAAATTATTTTAAACGTGTGACTGGCAAGGCCTGGCAGCATTATTCGTAGTCAAAACATACATACATATGTACTTACAGACATGCATACATACATACATACATACATACATACATACATACATACATACATACACACATACATACATACATACATACATACATACATACATACATACATACATACATACATACATACATACATACATACATACATACATACATACATACATACATACATACATACATACATACATACATACATACATACATACATACATACATACATACATACATACATACATACCTACCTACCTACCTACATACCTACATACCTACATACCTACATACCTACATACCTACATACCTACATACCTACATACCAACGCCTCCTGCTCCGCCCCCTTGGTGCTCCTCCTGCTCCTCAGATGCCAGCGTTGAAGCCGCCTGCGCCTAATTTATAGGTGAAGCCTGCAAGCCTTACTTAAATTTTTGAGAATCGAGGAGGAGGGCAGCTTTAATAAATATATTTTCTTATTTCAATTTGCCGCGCAACAAGACAAATTGGTCTGCTACTTTGCTATAGAAGACTATTCACATGCATACATACATGCATATATACGCACATACATACAATCACACACACACACATATACAAACATACATAATTAAAAACATACAAAATTTCCCACGCTCATAACGTGGTCAAATCTCGTCAGATTTCTATGATGTTTGGCTCTTCATGGTTTGGCCCTAGATCTGTTTTGCAGCAAAGTCTGGCAACATTATTGTTGGTCTCTATAAAGCAGCTGCCCTTTAAACAATCTCAAACTGAGAATTTATCTGAAATGTGTTTTGATTTGTTTTTCGATAAATCTTAAGGAAAGTTAAGAAACTTAACAGGAATAAACGTGCGGTTATTTTTTTTAGAAAATGTAAGGGTATTAAATCGTTGGTACTCTAATGACAAGTAATCTTCCTTGTTTTTGTATAAATTTTAATTATTTTATATATTCCCCATAATGGTACAATATCTTATTTTAATTTATTGTTGCTGCCAATTTATTGCAATTTGTATAGCGTACTAATCATTGAAAAAAATTATTTATTTATTTAATGCCCTATTAAGCTTTATCTACAGAGCAGATAACCGACACAGAGGTCGGGCTTTGGTAAAACAATAAGTGGCAGTAAATGGCCAACAATAAAACTGTCAAGATGTCAAAGACTGCCGTTTCTGGCCAGAAATGGCAAACCACTAAGCTGCAAATGTCAGAGCCAAAGCCATGGCCAAAAAGCTACGTTAATTGATTCACGCAAAGTCCTGTTGGCAGCAGCCTCTACATTGTATTCAGCATATTCAATAAGCGCAACTTGACATTATATAAATTATGTATATGCGTAGTATGGTATACTTAATAGAATCTATTATAAATGGCCATATACACAAATATTGCATGTTGCTCGGCGGCACGTACATAAATCAGGCATATATATATGCAAAATCTGCTTGTTGCCAAGAAGCGAAGAAATATGTTTTCATATCCTAAATAAATTATAGTTTACATGTATATCGGCCATCTCATAAGTGTGACGACATTAATTACATTATGTATGTAAACTACAAAACGCACTAAAATTACATCAAGTTGAGTAGACCCCACTTGAATATTTGAGAATCACAGAGGAGGACGGTCGGTTAGCTTAAAAAGTTTCTTGGACATTAATAATTCACATTATACTTTCAGTTGAATGCTATTTTTAAACACATTACCAAAAACCTTCGCAGCCATTAAGCTTAAATATTATAGTTTCTTAAATATTTATAATTCACATTAAACTTTTTGTTGAAAGTCACCTTTAAACACATCACAAAAAGAATCCCTGAAATTGCATAGAAATGGGTAGGTTCTACTTACATTTTTGACAATCGAGGTGGAGGGCAGCCATTAAGCTTGAATGGATACTTAAACATTTATTATTCACATTACACTTTCAGTTGAAAGCCAATTTTAAACACATTACCAAAAAAAAACATGTGAAATTACATTAAAATGAGTAGGCCCTACATGAATTTTTGAGAATCGAGGAGGAAGGTAGCCGTTATTATTGAATTATAAGTATGACACATATGAAACGTTAATGTTCGTCAGTTGTCGTTCAATATCTTAAGCTGGATTTTCTTTTCTCCCTTTTATATACTCGCTCTCAACTCTCTTTTTCTGATTTACTCTCTTTCGCTCCCTCTCGATTGCTCTCTCTAAGGCTCTTTCTATCTATCATTACTGCTCCATTTCTCCTTTACATATTTTATCTTTTGTAACCCTTTTGACAATATCTACTCTCTCTTTCTATTTTCCACTCCCAATCCATCCGTCACACACTTTTTGAACGAACCTGAGCTTTCTCACATTTTCTCTTTGTGTCTAATGCTCTCTCTGTCGCTCAATTCCTTGTGTTTCTTATAATCTCTAACTTTTTTTACATTCTTTTGATTTTCTGCTTTAACTTGCCACTACCTTCTCATATTAATTAATTTTCTCTCTCTATTGGTCATATATCTCTTTCAATTTATTTAATGCTCTCGGTCTCTTCTGTCTCTCTGTTGCTCAGTCTCTCTCTCTTTATTTAAGGCTCCCGCACTCTCATTTTTTTCGGCATTTTTCTCCCTTACTCTCTCTCTCTCTCTCGCTCTCTCTATCTCTCTCTCTCTCTCTATATATATATATCTCTCTTTCTCTCTCTCTCTCTCTCTCTCTCTGTTTCTCTCTCTCTCTAGCACTCTCTCTACCTCTATCTTTCTGTAAGCGCCATCTCTTTCTTTTTGACATTTACGTTACACTTTTTTTCTCTCTCTCTCTCTCTCTCTCTCTCTCTCTTACTGTCGCCTTCTCTTAACCTGTGTCTTTTGTGTACTTTCTTTCTTTCTCTTACAACCGGACTGTAGAGAGTCAAGTCGAGTGAAAAATCAAACCTTCGAATAGAGTTAACAGGCGGTTGATAACAGCTGAGAGGACAGCATGTATTCAATTGTGCTGCGGTGTGGGCTAACAGGGCGTATGATTAATGCATCCAGAGTTGGCATTTGCCTCAGCGAAAATCAATTAATTAAGCAAGTCTAAAGGCAAGGAGAAAAAATCCATGCACGTGTTCTCATGAATGAATCAATGAACAACGCGAATGAATGAACGAATGAATGAGTGTAATGACTCTTTCATTAGGCATTCGAGCGTGAATAAAGCATTAACTACCCAGACAGTCAGGAAGATGAACAACGGGCAGCTAACCTGACAGCTCTGGCTGGGAATCAAAAGCGAGCCAGCTGCATAAATTTCCATTTAGGCAAATGTGACAAACGGAAATTGCAATCGACGCTGCGCAATGCTCTCAACAGCATTTGAGCTTCCTGTGCAGCAGCAGCGGCAGCAGTAGCAGCAGGCGGGGAATTCGCCAAGGACCTGCTCCTGCTGCTCACTTTATTGGCATTTCAGCATTCAACATGAGCACAGCCATTTTAATAAATGATGAACACGTTGAAGCACATTGAAATGTAATTCATAACGGAGCCAGCGGATGCCTGGCGGTGCAACATACACATATGAATGTGTACGTGTATATAGAAACACAACTCATACTGTGTTTCGTCCTTATCGCACGATGATTCAATTATAAACCAACGCCAGCTACATGTAATTAAGTTACGTGCGTTGACAGAAAGACGGATAGAAAAACCATACATTCAATTATACCAAAGACTTAACGGCGGGGCAATATTAGTTTGGATAACCAGAATCTAGGAAATCGAATACTCGGTCAAGGTTCGAATTACTGCAGTTCGTAAAGCTGATTAAGGTTTTAGTTAACAAAATTAAATCTATAAAATCGAATAAACATGTAATCCAAAAATCTTGCAAGTTCGAACCAGCGTCCTGCCTTGAGGTTTAGTGTATGTGCCTTTTTTAGGTTAAGGTTCGGATGCATTTTTTTAAAAATTGATTAAAGGTTCTATTCGAGCAACTAATTCAATTATATGTATATTTTAAAATTAATTCAAGCCATTTCGGTTTAAAAACTTGACGTACACACATTATGAAAAAATACACAATTGTTTTTTTGAATATATATGGGAACACGAAACGCAGCTATTTAAGAACCACACGTGAACGAATACCGTTAGGCATTCAATGGCGGGGTAGGCTGGGCGCCAGGTAGCATCATAAATTACTGGTCCGATCATTGAGATTGGCGGTAATAAGGCATTCAATTCAAATGACTTCCCATAATCCCCATGCAACCAAGGCACGGCGCTCATTCTATCTGCATAACGAAGATGAAAGCAATCTAACTCCAGAGCAACAGCGTCGTCGTAAATTTCTACATTATGTGTACCTAGTTCTTAAGCTAGCGACATTTATTGGAATTTGGTTGTTCTTTGCAGTATCTATGTTACTCACGCCTCCTAATGAACATATCAGTAAACTGATACCCTTAGAGTCCGAAAAACCGTATATTATGGTGGTCGATAAGGAACCGGAAGGTAATGAGATATGCGTTTATGTGAAAGGCAACATCGATGCGGATATCACAAATAATCCCAAAGTGGCACTAGAATCACAAAAATATATATTAGTTAGTGTACGAACCTTTAATACGAAGTCGAACACAACTGAATGGAACTCAAAGGAATGGAAAGTCTATTTGTACGATAGCCCCACAAAGCCCATGGAATCGGTAAAAAGGTACTTTGAACTTGAGCACAAGCAAAGCAAAATGCTGAACTTCAAGGTGCGTGGAGTACAGATGCGTGTAGTAGAGATGCGTGCTGCTTCCGATGTCCAACTACAGGTGATACTTTCGAATCAGAACACTGATCCAACTGCAGTCGCTTTGACCGTCGACACCGAACCGCTGAACAAGAATGTTGGCATCTTATCAGCCGCTGGGCTACTTATCTTCCTCTATGTGCTCATCATTTGGGATATTATGGATCGTACATTTGCCGCACTGTTTGTGGCAACGACCGCCATCGGAGTACTTTGCGTATTGGGTGAACGACCCACAATTGAAGTGGTCATTTCGTGGATAGATACGGACACAATGATGCTGCTGTTTGGCATGATGATTTTGGTGTCAGTTATTGCGGAGACCGGCATATTTGGCTATATATCTGTGTTGGCCTATCGTCTATCGAAGGGCCAGCCCTGGCTGCTGTTGTTCCTGCTCTGCATGCTGACCGTTTTACTGTCCGCCATTCTGGATAATGTCACCATTCTGATGCTAATGGTGCCCATTGTGATACGTTTGTGCGAATGCATGGATCTGCGTACCACAACTGTGCTCATCATTGTGGCCATATTCTCGAATATCGGCGGCGCTCTCACGCCCGTTGGAGATCCGCCGAATGTGATAATTGCATCGAATCGGTATGTTCTTGACGCTGGCACTAACTTTTGCGACTTCGTTATGCACATGCTGCCGGGCGTGGTTTTAAGCCTGGCCGCTGCTTGGGCTTACATATATTTTGTGTTGCGCAAAGGATTACAACAAGGCGGCGCCGATCAAATGCGCGAATCCATTAATAATCTGGCTAAAACTGCGGCCGTATTGCGGGAGACACCCAGCGAGGCGGAGCTGCGTCGCGAGATACTCGAACGCATCGAAGAGCTAAAGGAACGTTATAGACGCAAAGCGACTGCCCCACAGTTTGGTCCACAGCCGACAACGAACTTTATTGAGACACTGGCCGAGATGCAGGCCCGATATAAAGTGGAAGATAAGCCGCTGCTCATTAAATGCTGCATTGCCCTGGCCTTTGCCGTGCTACTCTTCATGCTGCACTCGCTGCCATTTCTGGCCGGCGCAACGCTGTCCTGGACCGCTTTCTTGGCGGCGCTGCTGCTACTCATTTTGGCCAATAAGCGAAATATTCATTCTGTTCTGGAGAGCGTCGAGTGGTCGACTCTGCTGTTTTTTGCCTCACTATTTGTCTTCATCGAGGCATGCGCGGAGCTGGGCCTCATCGACTGGGTGGGCGATCGCACGATTGCGATTATTGTGGGCGTCGATGAGAAGCATCGTCTTATAACGGCCATTATACTTGTGCTATGGATCAGCGCCATATTCTCAGCCTTTGTTGATAATATACCCATTGTCACCATGATGCTCAAGCTGGTGATAAAGCTGTCCCTCAACGCCGACCTGAAAGTGCCCTTGCTACCCTTGGTATGGGCGCTCTCGTATGGGGTATGCTATGGCGGAAATGGCACACTGATTGCCGCCTCCTCCAACGTGGTGGCAGCTGGCATTGCCAATCAGTATGGCTATAAAATTACATTTTTGGAGTTCTTTAAATATGGCTTTCCTGTTATGATTCTAACTGATATTATATCTTCACTTTATCTGATCATCGCACATGGACTTTTCCAATGGCACTGAACTGAAGATGAGCGAAACCTTCATTCAAAAGAATTATATAATGAAAAGATGACGAGCTGCTCGCACTGCTCCGTTGTCTGGCTGGCTGGCGAAAACTTTCGATGCCCCATTTTTGGTTTGGCTCTCAGCTGACAAACTTTATTATATCGCTGAAAACTTTTTAATGACAAAATCAAATTGCCGCAGAAAGTTGCAAGCGTGGCAGAGCAAAGAGAAAAAGTCTAAAGATGAAAACGGAACTGCCCCGAAAAACTCGCTGATAAATAATAATTGGATGTTTACCAATGGCAAGAAATGTTGCTGGAGCAGCAGTGCGTTAAATGACTTAAATATGCGGAACTGTGCAGCAATTGAACACCAATTCCATCAAGAAGACTGCAGCATCCGACGCCCCATCCTCCCCGTCTGTGACAGACAACATTTGCGTCCGACACGTGTCGGTTGGCCCAGGTTTCCACTGCCTGTCTCCTGTCCAGTGCAGTGGCATCAAGGGCCAATCGACTTGTGGCTGGAATAACTTTGACATGGGCACTGGTCATGAGGAGCTATGCCCTAGTTGATGTCATGTCTAAGTCTGTCATACAAAATTCGCTGTGCATGACACATGAAGCAGCTGAAAAGTCTGCTTCCCGAAGAATGAATAGTCATGAAGAAAAGAGCAAATGGGGGAAAAGCGTCGAACAAATCGAATGCTGAATTTTAGCAAACTAGGAATAATAATAATAATTATAATAATAATAATAGTAATAATAATAATTATTAATTAATTATTAATAATTATTATTATTATTATTACTATTATTATAATTAATAATAATTATTATTATTATAATTAATAATAATAATTATTATTATTAATAATAGTAATAATAATAATAATAATAATGATAATAATAATAATAATAATAATAATAATAATAATAATAATAATAATAATAATAATAATAATAATAATTTAATTATTATATTATTATTTTTATTATAATTGTTATAATAAAAAATAACAGCATTAATAGACAAATAATGATAATATTAGCAAATAAATTTTTATACACACAAGGGTATTGGAAAATATTACTCGGCATTGCCCGGTTCAAATGAATAGTGCCAAAAATGCAAGTGTTGCCGAGTTCTTACTTAATGTTAGGTAGGTCTTCGTATTTCTTATTATTGTTGACAACCATTAATTTGATCCGGCGACGTGTTGGTTGCTGGTTCGACGCTAAACAGTATTAATACCCCAGGCTCTCTGGCCATGTTCTTTTTTGTTTGTATCAATATGACTTGTCTCTTATTTCTGCAGATATCTTGACAAAACTATGCAGATGATCACTTTATCATAGCATAGAAATTTCAGTCATACATATTTTCTTTAAAATATCAGCCTTACTATGCTTTTAGCATACTTTCAAAACCTGTCAAAATTAAGATGTATGCTAAATGTCTTCGAGGGTGTAAAAAGGTCTTCCTATTAAAATTTAAAATGGTTTTTTTTCGTCGTTGTTGAATTTATCCTTTTTTTCGGAAATCCTTAAAAAATATCTGTAAAAAATCCAACCAAAGGCGGCTGTGGGGGTCCAGTTGGGTTGGGTTGGGTGCCTGATATATTTAGTTTATTTTTTATATTCTCTTAGCTTAATATTTGCTTCGTATGGCTGCTTTGGGCCATGTTACGGCGGGCCGCCGCTCCTACACAGATGATTACACAGAGCTCAACGATGAGCAGCTTCGTCGGCGTAACATTCTAAGGCGTGTGGGCACGTTTGTCAAGATAACAGTATTTGTAATCCTCTGGCTATACTTTACAATATTCCTGATCAAGACAACACCGCACGAGCCACATGATTTGATTGTGCCCCTACAGTCACAAAAGGCGCATCTGTCAAGGCTACGAGAAAAACCGAAAGGCGATCAAATCACCATAACATTATCAGGTCCCGTCGATGAGGCTTGCACAAATAATCCAAAAATCGCAACCGAAACCCAGCCCCGCATCATTGTGACAGTGGAGAGGTTTGATCAATCGGCAAACAAGTCCGCTTGGAAATCAGATGAGTGGCAAGTCTATTTGTTCGATCCCGCCAGCACGAATGTCGGCAAAGTTAAGAAGTATTTCACCTTGGAGGGGTGCTCCAGTATCAGGCAATTCAATTTATTTGGACGCAGCGCGCAGATGAGAAGCGATTTCAGCAATCTGCAGGTATCGCTATTGAATCTTCATAAGGACCCAATGGCATTATATCTGACCATTAACGCGAATCCGATGAACGCAAATGTGGGCGTAGTGTGCGGGATATTGCTATTGATTTTCCTCTATGTGCTCATCATTTGGGATATTACGGATCGGACACTGGCCGCCCTCCTGGTGGCAACAGCTGCCATTGGAGTGCTCAGCATGCTGGATGCTAAGCCGGAACTGAGTACGATAGTCTCGTGGATCGATATGGAGACCCTAATGCTACTCTTTGCCATGATGATAATGGTTTCCATGCTCGCCGAGACAGGCGTTTTTGATTTTCTGTCCGTCTATGCGTATCAGATGTCAAAGGGTAACGTTTGGATGCTCCTGTTCTATTTGTGCATGTTCACAGGCTTTCTTTCGGCATTTCTGGACAATGTGACGATGGTATTGTTAATGGTGCCAGTTACGATACGTCTATGTGAATCGTTGGCATTGAGCACCACTGTGGTGCTAATTAGCATTGCGATCTTCGCCAATATTGGTGGCACACTGACCCCAGTCGGGGATCCACCCAATGTGGTTGTTGCCACCGATCCGTATGCGCAGACACATGGCATGGATTTTGGTAATTTTATACTGCATATGTTTCCCGGTGTCATTCTGTCCATGATGCTTGGTTTCCTTCTTCTGTATTTTATGGTACGCAAAAAGCTCTTTACCAGTAATTTACCATCTGAGATGCGCACATCTTTAGATAAGCTTCAGAAACAGGCAAGTAGGTTGGGTAACGCCGATACCCAAATGTCCCAAAATGTGACGAAGCGCATTGAAGCGCTGCTGGAGCGATTAAAAAATCAGGATAACTCAGAGAAAGTCGACTTTCAGAAAACACTATCGGATATGAAGGCAAATTGCAAAATTAAGAACAAGCCGCTACTAATCAAGTGCACCATTGCGTTCACCTTTGCCATTCTGATGTTCTTTATGCAATCTCTGCCAGTATTCGCAGGTGCCACACTGTGCTGGGTTGCGATGTTGGCGGCGATACTGCTGCTGATCCTGGCCAATAAGCCGGACATTGATGCTGTGCTGGAGGGTGTCGAGTGGGGCACTCTGATCTTCTTTGCCGCACTCTTTGTGCTAATGGAGTCAATTGTTGAGATGGGCGTGATCGATTGGGTGGGAGAACTGACTGTCGGCATTATTATGAGTGTTGGCAAGAGTCATCAGCTGGCGGTGAGCATTCTGCTGATCATTTGGGTGAGCGCCTTGACATCCGCCTTTGTGGACAACATACCCATAACAACCATGATGCTTAAGCTGGTTATCAAACTGGCGAACAATCACGATCTTGGTCTATCATTTCCACCTCTGGTTTGGTCCCTTTTATTTGGCGCTTGTTTTGGTGGCAATGGAACACTAATTGGCGCTTCCGCGAACGTTGTAACTGCCGGCATTGCCCATCAGTATGGCTATCATATAACCTTTAAAGGCTTCTTTCTCATCGGATTTCCCATAATGATGGCAACGGTGTTGACGGCCACCATTTACCTTCTGATTGCCCACTGTCTCTGCAACTGGCATGATCCACCATCCTATAATTAGTTAACTAACTTAAATTGCATATCTGTCAGTCTAATAGTCAAATAAAATTTTATCAAACTGTTATCAATAGAAGTATGCCAATAACCTCTAGGAACTTCAAGATTGCTAGATACGAAATCGATAAATATCGATTTTCAGCGTAGGTCCATTTGGCATTTAGCACATATATTGCACGCACAGATAGTTCATATTCCAATTTTTGGCTATTTTGAAATTTCACTTCTCTGTATGCTTTTAACCCCGTCCCTTCCACCTTGTTGCAAGTGCGAATGCTATCAAATTTGCCAAACTATTCGAACGTACCTCTTTTGCCATTTCAGCGGTAATTACAAGCAATTTATCTACGTGAAATCCATTTGGGCCACATAAAATGTGCAAAACATGCGGGCAATAAACCGAACTAAACTGTTCTCCAGATACCCTAAAGTTTTGTTAGTTATGTAAGTGCTGCTGTCCCAGACCAAGCATCTCGGTGCTCGGTCCTTGCTCCTTGGCCAGTGTGGGCCAATCAATCAAACGCATGTCAATGGGCGGCGGCACAAAAAGGACATAAGCTCCCAAAGTGCACATCTATAAAATCAATAAACATTTTCTTTGTTGTTGTTTTTTGTTTGAGTGCACGCCGTCTCATTTAAACAATCAGTCAGCCAAATGCGACCGAGAAACTACATTTGTTTGGCTTTCGTTTGTTGTTTTTTAGCCGTAAATTGCAGCGCTCAAATGTCTTCCGAGCCCGCTAACCTGGCCATAAATCTTGTTGTGCCCACACAAGATTCCAAAAATTTGCGACTTGCTATAAACAGCGCAAAATTTTATTTCAAATTTTTGTTTCTCTTATTGAAGTGGTCGGGGAAAACTTAAATTTGTATTTGTCGTTGCGATGATTGATGTTTCTTAAGCCTTAAATTCGTAGGGGTATATAAAAAAATGTTTCTATCTATTATGTTGTCTGGATTCAACAGCTCTGTAATATATATAAAAACTCAGATTTGCCCGGACATAGTACTTGATAAATTTCGCACATTTTAAGAAGACATCTCCAATGAATTTTCACGATATATTTCATTGGACTTCCAATTAAGTTTCCAAACTTTCGGGTGTTCACTTTCATCATAAAAGATAACTTCTATTATCTCATGTCATTTATCATCAATCAGTCAGTCAGTCAATCATAGTTTTAAAGTGCTTATGGGAGCATTTAAAAATCCCTAATGCAATGCCATTTAAACTGGGAAAGGGTATGACAAGAGGCTTACTTAATTACGGACGCGGCTCTAATTCAATTTAACGCAAGCAGCAAGCATTTGGCATGATTTTTGGGCAGGCTTTGTAATGAAATATTTATGAATAAAACAAAGGAAAATGGGCAGCTAATGAGTGCCATATTCTCCGACCTCCAGCTATCATTACTCTCTCTCTCTCTCTCTCTCTCTCTCTTTCTCTCTGTTTGGTACTCTTCCCTTTTGCTGCCAGTGACAGGCTCTCAAACAACTGACACTGAGAAATTGCACCCATGAAATTAAAAATAACTCAAGCGAAACGCTTGAAACAAAAGAGATGGCAATTTATGAAACCGAGTGGTTCTTGAAAAAAAAGAACTGAAACCAACGTACCATTCCAAAAAACAAAAGGCTTAAGTTGTGTTAACCCAAAGACACGTGTGCCATTTTGTTGTTGTTGTTGTTGTTGTTGTTGTTGTTTCGTAAGAACAAAGCAAAAGCAGGCTAAGAATTTGTTAGCCCGTTGATTTATCATCGACAGACTGGGACTAGGACTCGCACTAAGGTAAGGTAGGTCCTCCACCGCATCTAATTCAATAACAAGAGCACGCAGGTATCCAATGGGATGGGGCCCACTGAACGCCAGTAACAAATGCGAGTAAATTGTGATATAAATCACAAAAATTTCCTGTCGGCAACTGACAGGCGACGCGTCGAGGCTCCCGCAGTTTCGCAATGGAATGCGGCAAAACCGATGCCGAAAATATTTGTTAGAACTTTTTTTTTCGTAACAGCCGTAACAAAAATGAAGAAGTAGCAACAAATTGTAAAAAAACACAAGTAAATGTACTCTACTCGAGAATGACAGACTACAGGATACCCTGTGGCCAACTACGAGTTGGGTTCATATAACAATATGTCACAAACAATATGTGTTCAGCCCTTGACTTGAGCTAAATAACTTCACTGTTTATGGTCAGATTTATATGGTATTTAATATTCTTTATGCACAAAAATAGATGAGGGTAGCGAGGGAGTTATTAAAACTGTATATGTACTATATGAGAAAAATATACCAAGTCTTGTATATCTAGCCACAATAATCTCTGAGAAATGCTTGAGAAGCGAGGGCTAAAAATCGATAATTATTCCGTAAAAATGTAAAAGTTACCGAAAGTTAAAAATTTAGTTTTTCTGCGTTTGATGTACTTCTTGATTTTTATTAATATATACTTTTGCGGTCGGAGATGCCTTCTTTTATCTGTTACACATATGTGTTCATTGCCATTTATATCCTTTTTAACTAAGTAGTTTCATTGTATACAGGGTATTGAAAACGCAAACGGAGTTGGGCCGAACCAACAGGCGGTCCCAATGCTTCGTTTGTGGCCAAACGAGAATTATTTGTGGGCTTTTGAAAATATTTAAAAGTTTGCGTAATTGCAAATGACTTTTGAACTAACTTGATTCAACCGATTGTGCACTAGCTCGTAAAAATAAACTAAAATAATAAAGCAAAAGCAAATGAATTAAGAGTTTTGGCATTTGATAGTTGTTTAATATGCATACCTTTTTATTAAGATACCCAACTGACTCGTTGATGAATGGCCGTAACATAAATTTAATTGAATTTGCGAAAAGAAATGGTTTAGCAAAATGCATAAATTGCAATAAATTGTACAAATTGGCATAAATTGTGCCTTGCACAACGGGACGTATGTGTTATATGCACAGAAAATATAATTAAAACTTGCAGAAAGATAAATAAAATACATATGTGTGTGTGTGTGTGTGTGTATTTCAGAGGCAGCCGCAAGTTTGACAGGTCCGAATTGCAAACTGCAACTCAAATAGACTTTTGGTAAATAACTAGAAAATGATTTACTAAGTTTCAAAAGTCCAACACAGCAAAATGAAATGCCCGTCTTTAGAGCACAAAGATACATATAAACTTAAATGAATATCCGCACACATATAGTCCACACATCTGAGCATATTAAGCCCGAAGAGCATTAGAATTCCAAGTAAAATCATCTGTGAGTGCTGGAAGTAGCTATTTATCTATCCATATATAATTAAGCACATTTATAACGATTATAATTTTAAATGTATGTACATTTCTAATTAGTATTTGTCATGAATGCAAGCACAAATTGCTAACAAAAATGCAATTCCTTGAATTTTTGTTTTTGGGCATCGATTTCTACTTGCATGAGCCCAGAGTTTGTAGATTGAGCGTAGTTATAATGAGTTTTTGCCAAATTTCTAGGCAGTACATATTTTTCAAGGTATCTTGATCTTGATCTCGGCATTTATAAGTTTTGCTATGCTCCCTACATATAAGCATTATAGCTGCCTTGAAAAATCGTTCGAAAAGTGGGTCCTTCTATGGCATTCTGTTTTTTTTTTTTTTAATATCTTTGCATTCAACTCTGCATTTACGAGCTTCACTCTTTTCACATATTTGCTAGAGTGAAATGTCTACCAATGTCTGCCGAAGACATTCTTACTCTCCCTTTTATTTAATTTTTATACCCTAAACCCATTAAAAATGGGTAAAAAGGGTAAATTGTATTTGTGCAAAATCCAAAGGTATGTAACAGGCAGAAGGAAGCAACTCCGACCGCATAAAGTATATATATTCTTGATCAGCATAAATAGCTGAGCCGATCTAGCCATGTCCGTCTGTCTGTCCGTCCGTCCGTCCGTATGTATGAACGCAAGGATCTCAGAACCTATGAAATTTTAGATGTAGATGCTCCTAGCTCCCGCGCAGATCGAGTTTGTTTCCGATAGTCGAGAACTGACTCCGTTTCCAAGCAATCGATAAGAATCGATATCGATATCCTGTTTTTTGGGCAATTTTGGTAAATAATAAGAGCTAGAGTCACCAAACTTTACATATAGCTTCTAAGTATAATAGAATATATATATGATATAGGATTTTTCTTCATGGTTTTCCCTCTAGATTAATCCGGCATTCAAATCTGAACATCGATTTTTTAGTCGAAATGCATGTCCAAATCTTACCCCAAGATTCGTATATAGACATGGGTCAAAATTTACCACCCCCATAACTCCGTCCAATCTCATCCGATTTCCACGAAGTTTGGAGTTTTCTTCATGGTTTTCCCTCTAGATTAATCTGGAATTCAAATCTCGACACCGATTTTTTGGACGAAATTCATGTCCAAATCTTACCCCAAGATTCGTATATAGACATGGGTCAAAATTTACCACCCCCATATCTCGGCCAAATCTCATCCGATTTTCACGAAGTTTGGCGTTTTCTTCATGGTTTTCCCTCTAGATTAATCTGGAATTCAAATCTGAACAGCGATTTTTTAGTCGAAATGCATGTCCAAATCTTACCCCAAGATTCGTATATAGACATGGGTCAAAATTTACCACCCCCATAACTCGGTCAAATTTCATCCGATTTTCACGAAGTTTGGTTTTTTCTTCATGGTTTTCCCTCTAGATTAATGTGGCATTTAAATCTCGATACCGATTTTTTAGTCGAAATGCATGTCTAAATCTTACCCCAAGATTCGTACATAGACATGGGTCAAAAATTACCACCCCCATAACTCGGTCAAATTTCATCCGATTTTCACGAAGTTTGGTTTTTTCTTCATGGTTTTCCCTCTAGATTAATGTGGCATTTAAATCTCGATACCGATTTTTTAGTCGAAATGCATGTCCAAATCTTACCCCAAGATTCGTACATAGACATGGGTCAAAAATTACCACCCCCATAACTCGGTCAAATCTCATCCGATTTCCACGAAGTTTGGATTTTTCTTCATGGTTTTCCCTCTAGATTAATCTGGCATTCAAATCTGAACACCGATTTTTTAGTCGAAATGCATGTCCAAATCTTACCCCAAGATTCGTATATAGACACGGGTCAAAATTTACCACCCCCATATCTCGGCCAAATTTCATCCGATTTTCACGAAGTTTGGATTTTTCTTCATGGTTTTCCCTCTAGATTAATCTGGCATTCAAATCTGTACACCGATTTTTTAGTCGAAATTCATGTCCAAATCTTACCCCAAGATTCGTATATAGACATGGGTCAAAAATTACCACCCCCATAACTCGGTCAAATCTCATCCGATTTTTACGAAGTTTGGATTTTTCTTCATGGTTTTCCCTCTAGATTAATCTGGCATTCAAATCTCGACACCGATTTTTTAGTCGAAATTCATGTCCAAATCTTACCCCAAGATTCGTATATAGACATAGGTCAAAAATTACCACCCCCATAACTCGGTCAAATCTCATCCGATTTTCACGAAGTTTGGATTTTTCTTCATGGGTTTCCCTCTAGATTAATCTAGCATTCAAATCTGAACACCGAGTTTTTAGTCGAAATGCATGTCCAAATCTTACCTCAAGATTCGTATATAGACATGGGTCAAAAATTACCCATAACTCGGTCAAATCTCATCCGATTTCCACGAAGTTTGGCTTTTTCTTCATGGGTTTCCCTCTAGATTAATGTGGCATTCAAATCTCGACACCGATTTTTTGGACGAAATTCATGTCCAAATCTTTCCCCAAGATTCGTATATAGACATGGGTCAAAAATTACCACGCCCATAACTCGGTCAAATCTCATCCGATTTCCACGAAGCTTGGCGTTTTCTTGATGGTTTTCCCTCTAGATTAATCTGGAATTCAAATCTCGACACCGATTTTTTGGACGAAATTCATGTCCAAATCTTACCCCAAGATTCGTATATAGACATGGGTCAAAATTTACCACCCCCATATCTCGGCCAAATCTCATCCGATTTTCACGAAGTTTGGATTTTTCTTCATGATTTTCTCTCTAGATTAATCAGGCATTCAAATCTGAACACCGAGTTTTTAGTCGAAATGCATGTCCAAATCTTACCCCAAGATTCGTATATAGACATGGGTCAAAAATCACCACCCCCATAACTCGGTCAAATCTCATCCGATTTCCACGAAGTTTGGCGTTTTCGTCATGGTTTTCCCTCTAAATTAATCTGGCATTCAAATCTGAACACCGATATTTTAGTCGAAATGCATGTCCAAATCTTACCCCAAGATTCGTATATACCCATGGGTCAAAATATACCACCCCCATAACTCGGTCAAATCTCATCCGATTTCCACGAAGTTTGGCGTTTTCTTCATGGTTTTCCCCTTTAGATTAATCTGGAATTCAAATCTCGACACCGATTTTTTGGACGAAATTCATGTCCAAATCTTACCCCAAGATTCGTATATAGACATGGGTCAAAATTTACCACCCCCATATCTCGGCCAAATCTCATCCGATTTTCACGAAGTTTGGATTTTTCTTCATGATTTTCCCTCTAGATTAATCAGGCATTCAAATCTGAACACCGATTTTTTAGTCGAAATTCATGTCCAAATCTTACCCCAAGATTCGTATCTAGACATGGGTCAAAAATCACCACCCCCATAACTCGGTCAAATCTCATCCGATTTCCACGAAGTTTGGCGTTTTCTTCATGGTTTTCCCTCTAGATTAATCTGGCATTCAAATCTCGACACCGATTTTTTAGTCGAAATGCATGTCCAAATCTTACCCCAAGATTCGTATATAGACATGGGTCAAAAATTACCACCCCCATATCTCGGTCAAATCTCATCCGATTTCCACGAAGTTTGGCGTTTTCTTCATGGTTTTCCCTCTAGATTAATCTGGCATTCAAATCTGAACACCGATTTTTTAGTCGAAATTCATGTCCAAATCTTACCCCAAGATTCGTATATAGACATGGGTCAAAATTTACCACCCCCATATCTCGGCCAAATTTCATCCGATTTTCACGAAGTTTGGATTTTTCTTCATGGTTTTCCCTCTAGATTAATCTGGCATTCAAATCTGAACACCGATTTTTTAGTCGAAATGCATGCCCAAATCTTACCCCAAGATTCGTATATAGATATGGGTCAAAATTTACCACCCCCATATCTCGGTCAAATCTCATCCGATTTCCACGAAGTTTGGCTTTTTCTTCATGGTTTTCCCTCTAGATTAATCTGGCATTCAAATCTGAACACCGATTTTTTATTCGAAATTCATGTCCAAGATTCGTATCTAGACATGGGTCAAAAATCACCACCCCCATAACTCGGTCAAATCTCATCCGATTTCCATGAAGTTTGGCGTTTTCTTCATGGTTTTCCCTCTAGATTAATCTGGCATTCAAATCTGAACACCGATATTTTAGTCGAAATGCATGTCCAAATCTTACCCCAAGATTCGTATATAGACATGGGTCAAAAATTACCACCCCCATATCTCGGTCAAATCTCATCCGATTTCCACGAAGTTGGCGTTTTCTTCATGGTTTTCCCTCTAGATTAATCTGGCATTCAAATCTGAACACCGATTTTTTAGTCGAAATTCATGTCCAAGTCTTACCCCAAGATTCGTATCTAGACATGGGTCAAAAATCACCACCCCCATAACTCGGTCAAATCTCATCCGATTTCCACGAAGTTTGGCGTTTTCTTCATGGTTTTCCCTCTAGATTAATCTGGCATTCAAATCTGAACACCGTTATTTTAGTCAAAATGCATGTCCGAATCTTACTCCAAGATTCGTATATAGACATGGGTCAAAAATTACCACCCCCATAACTCGGTCAAATCTCATCCGATTTCCACGAAGTTTGGCGTTTTCTTCATGGTTTTCCCCTTTAGATTAATCTGGAATTCAAATCTCGACACCGATTTTTTGGACGAAATTCATGTCCAAATCTTACCCCAAGATTCGTATATAGACATGGGTCAAAATTTACCACCCCCATATCTCGGCCAAATCTCATCCGATTTTCACGAAGTTTGGATTTTTCTTCATGATTTTCCCTCTAGATTAATCAGGCATTCAAATCTGAACACCGATTTTTTAGTCGAAATTCATGTCCAAATCTTACCCCAAGATTCGTATATAGACATGGGTCAAAAATGACCACCCCCATAACTCGGTCAAATCTCATCCGATTTTCACGAAGTTTGGATTTTTCTTCATGGTTTTCCCTCTAGATTAATCTGGCATTCAAATCTGAACACCGATTTTTTAGTCGAAATGCATGTCCAAATCTTACCCCAAGATTCGTATATAGATATGGGTCAAAATTTACCACCCCCATAACTCGGTCAAATCTCATCCGATTTCCACGAAGTTTGGCGTTTTCTTCATGGTTTTCCCTCTAGATTAATCTGGCATTCAAATCTGAACACCGATTTTTTAGTCGAAATGCATGTCCAAATCTTACCCCAAGATTCGTATATAGACACGGGTCAAAATTTACCACCCCCATATCTCGGCCAAATTTCATCCGATTTTCACGAAGTTTGGATTTTTCTTCATGGTTTTCCCTCTAGATTAATCTGGCATTCAAATCTGTACACCGATTTTTCAGTCGAAATTCATGTCCAAATCTTACCCCAAGATTCGTATATAGACATGGGTCAAAAATTACCACCCCCATAACTCGGTCAAATCTAATCCGATTTTTACGAAGTTTGGATTTTTCTTCATGGTTTTCCCTCTAGATTAATCTGGCATTCAAATCTCGACACCGATTTTTTAGTCGAAATTCATGTCCAAATCTTACCCCGTATATAGACATAGGTGAAAAATTACCACCCCCATAACTCGGTCAAATCTCATCCGATTTTCACGAAGTTTGGATTTTTCTTCATGGTTTTCCCTCTAGATTAATCTAGCATTCAAATCTGAACACCGAGTTTTTAGTCGAAATGCATGTCCAAATCTTACCCCAAGATTCGTATATAGACATGGGTCAAAAATTACCCATAACTCGGTCAAATCTCATCCGATTTCCACGAAGTTTGGCTTTTTCTTCATGGGTTTCCCTCTAGATTAATGTGGCATTCAAATCTCGACACCGATTTTTTGGACGAAATTCATGTCCAAATCTTTCCCCAAGATTCGTATATAGACATGGGTCAAAAATTACCACGCCCATAACTCGGTCAAATCTCATCCGATTTCCACGAAGTTTGGCTTTTTCTTCATGATTTTCCCTCTAGATTAATCAGGCATTCAAATCTGAACACCGAGTTTTTAGTCGAAATGCATGTCCAAATCTTACCCCAAGATTCGTATATAGACATGGGTCAAAAATTACCCATAACTCGGTCAAATCTCATCCGATTTCCACGAAGTTTGGCTTTTTCTTCATGGTTTTCCCTCTAGATTAATCTGGCATTCAAATCTGAACACCGATTTTTTAGTCGAAATTCATGTCCAAATCTTACCCCAAGATTCGTATATAGACATGGGTCAAAATTTACCACCCCCATATCTCGGCCAAATCTCATCCGATTTTCACGAAGTTTGGATTTTTCTTCATGATTTTCCCTCTAGATTAATCAGGCATTCAAATCTGAACACCGAGTTTTTAGTCGAAATGCATGTCCAAATCTTACCCCAAGATTCGTATATAGACATGGGTCAAAAATTACCCATAACTCGGTCAAATCTCATCCGATTTCCACGAAGTTTGGCGTTTTCTTCATGGTTTTCCCTCTAGATTAATCTGGCATTCAAATCTGAACACCGATATTTTAGTCGAAATGCATGTCCAAATCTTACCCCCAGAATCGTATATACCCATGGGTCAAAATATACCACCCCCATAACTCGGTCAAATCTCATCCGATTTCCACGAAGTTTGGCGTTTTCTTCATGGTTTTCCCCTTTAGATTAATCTGGAATTCAAATCTCGACACCGATTTTTTGGACGAAATTCATGTCCAAATCTTACCCCAAGATTCGTATATAGACATGGGTCAAAATTTACCACCCCCATATCTCGGCCAAATCTCATCCGATTTCCACGAAGTTTGGCTTTTTCTTCATGGTTTTCCCTCTAGATTAATCTGGCATTCAAATCTGAACACCGATTTTTTAGTCGAAATTCATGTCCAAATCTTACCCCAAGATTCGTATCTAGACATGGGTCAAAAATCACCACCCCCATAACTCGGTAAAATCTCATCCGATTTCCACGAAGTTTGGCGTTTTCTTCATGGTTTTCCCCTTTAGATTAATCTGGAATTCAAATCTCGACACCGATTTTTTGGACGAAATTCATGTCCAAATCTTACCCCAAGATTCGTATATAGATATGGGTCAAAATTTACCACCCCCATATCTCGGCCAAATCTCATCCGATTTTCACGAAGTTTGGATTTTTCTTCATGGTTTTCCCTCTAGATTAATCTGGCATTCGAATCTGAACACCGATTTTTTAGTCGAAATTCATGTCCAAATCTTACCCAAAGATTCGTATATAGACATGGGTCAAAATTTACCACCCCCATATCTCGGCCAAATCTCATCCGATTTTCACGAAGTTTGGATTTTTCTTCATGGGTTTCCCTCTAGATTAATCTGGCATTCAAATCTGAACACCGATTTTTTAGTCGAAATTCATGTCCAAATCTTACCCCAAGATTCGTATATAAATTAAGATTTAAATAATAATCCTTGCGGATTATCTATATTTAACTTTATTTGGCCGATACGCCGTAGTGAGTGAGTTAATTTACGCGCGAAGTCTCTGGGCCGATGTGCCTCAGTGAAAGCCGCATTAAAAACTAAATTTACAAAAGATTGATCAAAAATACCTAAGCTATTGTGTGCTTTCACAACGGCCGCTAGAATGCTTAGCTTGCGCCTCGTGCGCTGCCGTCGTGCAAGAACATCCGGCCCAGAGCTATGTCAGCATCTGCGGCTGGTGTTATGTTGCATTTTGACCTCTGTTAACTTATAGACATGGGTCAAAAATTACCACCCCCATAACTCGGGCAAATCTCATCCGATTTCCACGAAGTTTGGCTTTTTCTTCATGTTTTTCCCTCAAGATTAATCTGGCATTCAAATCTGAACAGCGATTTTTTAGTCGAAATGCATGTCCAAATCTTACCCCAAGATTCGTATATAGACATGGGTCAAAATTTACCACCCTCATATCTCGGCCAAATCTCATCCGATTTTCACGAAGTTTGGCTTTTTATACCCTGAACACATTAAAAATGGGTATAAGGGTATATTGTATTTGTGCGAAAGCCAAATATATGAAACAGGCAGAAGGAAGAAACTCCGACCCCATAAAGTATATATATTCTTGTTCAGCATAAATAGCTGAGTCGATCTAGCCATGTCCGTCTGTCTGTCCGTCCGTCCGTCCGTCCGTCCGTATGTATGAACGCAAGGATCTCAGAACCTATGAAATTTTAGATGTAGATGCTCCTAGCTCCCGCGCAGATCGAGTTTGTTTCCGATAGTCGAGAACTGACTCCGTTTCCAAGCAATCGATAAGAATCGATATCGATATCCTGTTTTTTGGGCAATTTTGGTAAATAATAAGAGCTAGAGTCACCAAACTTGACATATAGCTTCTAAAATAGAATATTTATATGCATTTGATTCTGGAAGAAGAGGTATCCCCCAACTAGAGGATAGTTGGGAGCTCCCGACTAGAACCTCTTACTTGTTTAGTCTAGTTTTTTTGCAAGCCTTGTGGGCGGACAGGGCGTATTTGTGTTGAATATTTAACAACGCTGCAGCGTGAATAAATTTCTATCATTAGGCATCACTTTAAGAAACTATAACCAAAAGAACTGATAAGAAATATTAAAAAGGCAAAATTGGTGCGCTTTAAAAGTGAAAAGTTCAGCAAGGCTTCTCATCAATAATTCCAAACAAAAGTTGTCAAAACTTTTGCGCTTTTGTGCTTAATTTACATATTCCCTTTAAAGGCAGTAGAACTTAATTTTGTTTTTCAATTTCTGCCTGGGGCCACACATCGAGCAGCTGATTCAAGAACTGTGCCGTCTGTGGACGATAAACGTGACTTGGCCACGTTTGTTGGCTTTTGGACAATTCTCTATGTAAATATGGGAGCATGTCGCATCGGTTTGTCTCTGGCTTGTTTGTTCTATTGTTGCAACTCATCTTCTGGCAGATGTGGCAACTGCACTAATACTAACAAACACACACACACATACGCACATAAATAAGCACCACATGCTGCGTTCTATTATGAGCATAAATTTAGAGCAATTTGTCAGTCTTTGAGCCTCCGCCGCCTTGATGTGCGTCAGTTTTAGGCTTGCTCTAGCTTACCTTAATTAAAGTATATTTAGCATAAGTATAGTTACGGTACAGTGAAAGCTCTAAAGGCTATCATTTCTGAGTACTTGACTTTTACTTTAAAATTTGGTGCCTGGCTTAGAGAATATATCTGAAAGAACTTTCAAGCATGCGTTAAAGAAACCTTTTCAATATTCTTAGTTCTTTAAGTTTGTCTTTTTACTGCCAACATCTGGTGAATGTCAAGCTGAAGCTTAAGTACTGCACCTAATTGAGTGGACAGTGGTGTAAGCAGCTCGTACCACACTATGTTACAGAATTACCCTTTAATTAGAAATAACTGGAGAGGTCATGGGGTGAGGGGTGTGAGGACGTGGCTGAGGACGGCAAATGGCAGGGAAGCCGCTTAGCAGTTGCCACTCGATAGCTGCATTTGGTTTTATTTTTGTGGCTGACATGTGTGTGTGTGTGTGTGTGTGTGTGCTGGCTCTCAGTACATAGACAAACAAACAAACACACACAGAGCAGAAATCGGTGAGCGCATCCTGAGGCGTCTTTAGCCAGACAAGAAGTAGATTGGAAAACAATATGCAGAAAAGTTCATTTGCAATTGAAATCAGAAAGTCAAGTTGGAAATGGAAAAGTGAAAATAGAAAAGCGGCAACTGAAAACAAAAGGCCAGGCTGTGCCAAGCATTCAAATTAGCTGTTTTTTCAAGCGCATAGCACAACGTTTTCCTTTTCAGATATCAAGTACTTCTCCCCCATGGAAAATACTCTATTGATGTATGAATTATCCTTGATTTCATACTTTAAATAAACTTAAAAAGTTATTAGGAATTTTTGGTATCTAAGAAAAGTCTTTTGAAAACGAATTTCCCATTCAACTTAAAGAACTTCGATTTAGGTTGAATTAGATGGAGTTCGTAATCAATATGTAAGTAAAATTCTTGGATTTTTCTCTTAGTGTGTACTAATTAAGAACGAATGGAAAGTGTTTGTGGATATGTTAGAAATATTTTGAAATGCGCTGCATAAATTAGAACCGTGGCATAAATGTCACGTCGAGCACAGTGACTGCTGATTGTATGCGCATAAATTGCGCGTTGCCAATTTGGCTGCTGGCTAATTGACTGAACGCATATTATTATTACGATTCTCCCTTGCGTGGCCATAAAATGTTTCGACTGGCCGCGCAAAAGTCATGTGAGTTTACACATGGAAGTTGTTGAACTCTTAATTCGAATAGTTGTCAGTTTGGAAATGCGCATAAAATGTTGATTGTCCACTGGACAAGTTCGCCATTAAATTTGAAAATTAACTCAATATTTATGGCTAGCTATTTCTGAAGTACTCTATATAAAGTTAAGATCGAATATAATAGTAAGAAACTAAAAGATATGTACTAATTAAAAGGATATTTGGAATGAAATGACTAAAAACTGAATTTGAACTTGAGTTCAGTCTGGTAATAAAAATATTTCTCATTCAGTTGATATATTATAAAAAGGGATGCTAGGTTCGAACCAGCGCGAGTCGTCAAGCCTTGTGCCTTGTGCGTCGCTTTAAAAGTTGTATAATGAATTTAAGCAAATATAATATTTGGCTATAATAGATTGGCACATGGCATTCAATTGCGGTGGCAATCAAATTGATTTGATTTGATATTGTGCATTCAGCCGAAATTTTGTCATACATTTTGAATTGTGTTGACGGTGTTGGGTGGCCCATAAAAAGCTTTGCGTTGTGTGTTAAATTCTATAATGAAATAAACGCTACAATGGAATATTTTATATTCAAATTTAGAATATATTGAATAGCAATCAATATAGTATCTTTAGGGGTCAGATGAATTTGGGGTTGGCTTGCAGAGCATGTGAAACCAACTAAAGCATCGGTCCTGAATCTCGTTAGCCCGGCCAGCTGCCTGATAGCCCTATGGATATCATTCAGTTCAAAGAGCTATCACAGCGGAATCTGAATCTGGCTACGCCTTTTGCGCTGGCAATCATCCGAAAGCAAAACTTAAAGCAATCAAAGCCAACAGAAGAAAAACCCCAAAAGCCCCAAAGCTCAACGAAAACGAATGCGAGCACACAATCAGAAAAAAAAAATTAAGAAAAACAAAGGAAAATAAAGGAAAGCAAGGCGTAAGAAAACACACAATGCAAAACTAAAAACACAGCTAAAGCGCTGCAAACGTATTGTGTGAGAAAAGAAAGCCGCATTACGCTGTGCCACGCATGGAGTTGGTGAGGGGCGGGGGAGATTACACGTGGCGTGCTGCGAAAATCTTGCTTTGAGGCCACTTGGGCACGCAACGGCGGTCATTGCGGAAACGATGCCCCCAAAGAGACTGGAGGCTGGAGGCTGGAGGCATGTGTTAGGCGCCACAACATGTGGCCAAATCTCCTACAACTCCTTTGGCTCCAGCTTCTCAGATGCAACATACTTTCAGCGTGTTTGCAAAGGTTTTTTTTATGTACTTGGAAAGGATATTGTAACTTTAGCACAGAACGTGATGAAAGCAACATCTGCGACACCACAAATGAAATGTATATATATTATATAAAATTAATACTATGTATGCAAATATATTTAATATATATGTATATGCATGATATATGTATATGCCACAGCTGATTTCCTGTTTCAATATGTTACTGAAATATAATCCTTAAACTTGACACAGATATTTATTTTTGCTGCAGAATTTATTTGTAGGAGATGCGGAATTGAAGTACTTTATCATAAAAGTGCCAGAGGAACTTCATGCCACGTTTAGCATTTTGTGCAAACAATTTTTTTTATTTGTGAGTTATCTCAAAAAGAAACTAAACTAACTAAAATAAAGCACTCACATGAATTAATCATCAATCATTTTCTTCTTATTTTTATTAAATTAAGCTAGCTTATTTAATTTAGGTCAAGTCTCAATAGAATGAACGAGCTCTGCATATTTTGGTTTCAATAAGAAAAATAATATTCCTTTGTTTAAGTATATATATATATATATATATATATATATATATGTCGATTGCGTGTATTTAGGCATCGGCATTTTTTCCTTACTAACTCTTCTTTATCACTTTTAAATAAATATATATACTTATATTTCACAAGCACTTCTTACTTGCGATGCAAGGAAAAGTACTTTTGCCACTAGGAAATGTCTCTAGCATTTAACTGGAAATATTCTTCCCTTTGCTGCATTTTGCAATCAAATTGCAATTAGCATAGAGTTAATTAATTACATTTTCCCCCGACATGCAGTAATTACAGCACACACGTACACACACACACACACGCACACACATGTAAGCTCACACGTGCGACGGGAACACGTGTTAAATCAACATGTTGCGCTTTGCAATATATGCTTCTACATGCGTCTACGTGTGTGTGCGCGCCTGTATGTGTGTGTGTGTGTGTATATATATGCAAATGCCCCCTTACCTTATCCAACCTTATCCCTGAATGGCTTTATTTCCCCCTTTTGCTAGGTGAAGCAACTGCCGGAGGTTTAAAGCGCAACTGAGAGTTATTTATACACCTAAGCACACACATGCATACACTCAAAGCACACACACACACACCACACACACACATACGTGCGCCTGCACAAATATTTCTTCAACAAGTTTGCAGCGTCTGATTTTTGCATTTCTTGGCTTTTGTCTTTGCAGTTGCCTGGCATTCGCGCTTAGCGTTCTTCACCAGCCCAAAAATAATGTAACAAAACAAACAAATAAACAAACGCAACAACACACACACACACATCAAGAAACACACGTAGCACACACACACATACATACATCTCCACGCACCCACTTAGCGCGCCTGCCAACTCATCCGCATTTTCGCCCCTGCCCCTTTTATTTTGGCTCTGTGTCAGGCGGTCCGCGTGCTTTTTGTGTTTGTCAAAATAAAAGTTTTATAAAGCAAAAACAGAGGCAAAAACAAGAAGCCAGCTCTCCAGCACTTGCTCTCACTGCCTTTTACTTTCGCTCTCGCTCTCTCGTATGCTCGCGCACTCTCGTTCTCTGGCGCGCATACACTGCACAAAATACTCTACCAGCTATCAGCACACTGTGGCGTACGTGCATATTACATGCTCTCACTCACATCTAAAATCAGTTAATGTAAGTGTAGAAATTCAAACTTGTTCCCTGCTAAATGAATGCTTGCACTCATACATTAATATAATATTTTAATTAATTCTTATAAAGATATTAAAATTATACGTTTGAAGGTTGGTAAACATAATACATAAACATTTACCAAAAATTTTCAACATTTGAAAATGAAGTTCTTTCAGCTTTTATTACATAAACTGAAAAGTTTCAGCTTTCTAGCAGTCATCAATCAATCACTCAGTCAGTCAATCAGAATAAACAATTTGAAATTTAAAGACATGGATATTATAAAGACAATTGAATTAAAAAATCATCGTAGTACACTGTGCATGCCTTCTAACTACTTTCGAGCGTTCTATATTGATGAAATGAAAATAGTTCGAAGTCAACTCGGCCCACTGTGCGTATAGCTTGTTATTACGTATCCGCAGCGTGAGCGGAGCACTAAACACAAACTAGAGAGAGAGAGCGTGGGAGCAGGAGTTGCGCTCTTTGCCGCATTTTTTTTACTGTTTTGCCTGGCCACATTTTCCAGGGGGTATTTCATCTGTGTGCCAATCTCGGGCCACGTTCAGTTTCATCTGAGACGTTTGGCGCAGCGGTCGATAAAAAGTGAACTAAGAAAATTAAATAATCAACTGGCAAAAGCAACGTGAAACGCGTGTCTGGGGACCTAAACAAAGTACAAGTTCTATAAAAAACCTACAGATTATTTCAGCCAACTAACTGTTATTGTTATTGTCATTAACTGTAGTTAAAATAAAATTAATTGACTTTTTGCAAGAATTTTAAATTAGTGTTTGTTAAATTGCCGTCGCTTTTTTATGGTCAATTTCGGTAGTTAAAAACTCTTGACAGGCCTTTAAGAAGCGGCTTTGGCTGCGGCCTCAAACTGGGCGAATACCGTAAAATGACACGTGTCCGGCGTATTGTGGTAAGTTTTGTTTAAGAGCATATATCCAAAGCATTCAAAGCGCCTTAATACACTTATGCAAATACAGAAAACAGAAAACACATACACAAAACATTAAAGCCGCTAAAAGCGTACTTAAAGCACGTCCTGCACGTAGCATTACTTAAATATTTCAGCTAACTACCAAAAAAACGAATTCAAATTCACATATAATGTCTTTGCATGCTAACCTTCACGAGTTTTATTATTTTAATGCTAATTATACGCTGTTCACAAAGCACAGAAGAGTACTTTGGCCCGTCTGCTCAATCTTGATCCGAGAACATGTTTTCATATTTACCTGCACTAAAAAGTGTTTCCCACGCCTACCAGAAACGCATAATTCGAATATACAAATATATATCTCAGTCAAATACCAACTCTGGCGAATCTATTTCTATGAAGTTCCCTTAAAGATTGAGCCAAAAATTTACAAGTCAAGTATTATCAATATTTCTATAAGTCACAGCTTGAAAGTCAACGGCTCTGTTTTACAGTTAGACAGTCACAAATCGTAGTCGTCTCTTCAACAACTGTTCTGAGCCGCTTTTACACAGTGAACAGTGTATTGTGCAGTCGGCTCGACTCGACTACAATGTTTTTTATTACTTGATTTATGTTTATTTTATTTTCTATCGAATTTCTGCTCTTTGCATTTTTGGTGGTTTACATTTGCGTACACCCAAATTTCCTCAACATTGTGCAGAATATTTGCTTAAATTTCTTATTAAATTATGTTTAAAATGCACAAGACGAAAAAAAAGGTAAAAACAAAAAAGGTAGTCCTAATCTATCTTAGCCCAGTCGCTTGTGGGCGCTAGTCCCATTTTTCAGGGAGCCCAACTTCAAAAGCGTTTAAATTTAAGCTAAACTCTCACATGCCAAACATGCGTAAATATATTTATCTATCTATTTTAAGCATGCTAAAAAAAACTCCACTTATATGAGGCTTAAGTGTGTGTATACAAAGGCATTTACAAAATCTGAAAGCAGGGTATTAAAAACATGAAATTCCTTGCGCTCGGCCACCTTTTGCTACTTAAAGCGAATTATAGACCCTTGCGGTGGGCGATTATGATTATGTCAGGCGTCTTCTTGGTGCTCATCAAATAAGATATACTTAACGTGTCTTTTTTGCTGCAGAAGTTATGTCGTAGTTAGCTGGATCGGATCACTATATCATCAGATGAACAACCTTTGTTTTCTTTCTTTAAAATATCCTTGAAAGAGTCAGCAATTATTTGAACTTTGTTGCAAAATCTCATGAGTATCGAACTGCAATATCACGTAGTTTCCATAATGTGCTATTTAATTATTTTTCTTTTTAAATCGTTGTTATAACATCAGCAAGGGTATTTAATTGTCGCTACTCCAAAGAAACCACATTGCCTTTATTTTTACGATTATTTCCAAAAAAAGGCAACGTTCACGTGACGTATGCGCAATATGAGCCCATGTAAAAGTGTGAGCAAAATGTTTACTGCTCCAAATTGTTGAGGTTAACTTTAAAGCCCGACGCCCACAGACACAGACGTACAGAAGAACAGACATACCAAGCCACACAGACAAAGGAATTGTGCACATATTTATGCCTTCAGTGAATCAACGTGAAGATGGGGCCATGCTTTATCAGAATACAGAGAAAGTCGGTTCGCTGCCAGATTTCGTGTGTAGCAAAGAAAAAACGCCAAAATTGAGAAAAAACTGCGCAATAATTTCCAACAGGTTTTATCTAAGCCTTGAAACTGGCCAGAAAGTTGGCCATTCAGCATGAAATGAACAAACCCTCCACAAAAAACACAAGAAAGAAAAACCAAAAAAAAAAAAAAAATGCAAATGCAGCTGGCTGAACTGCCGGCCAATTTTAATCCATCAGGTATTTCGAAATTTTTGCAGGCTTTGGCGGCAGGAAAATTGCCCAACAGCCAAAAAAAAAAAGAAATAGAAAATGAAACACTAACGCAAGCGATTGAGTGGGCAGCTTTTAATAAAGCGGCCAAATATCAAGCATACGCCCTGTTGCACACGAAAGAATTTTTGGATTGTGCTGCAGCTCTCAACGACAGAGTTAACTGCGATATTTGCATTGCGACAGAGCGTCGAAAATCTATTAAGAGCAGAATGTGAAATGCAGCAGATATTGGCAAAAGAATTTGAAAATGCTTGGAAAAAAGCTCTAAAAAGGAAATCACAGAACAATATTAATATTCATATTAATGTTCTAATTCTTAGAAAAAATAAAAGCATTATTAATAAGAAAATATGTAAAGGTATTCCCCTCTTTAAGCTATAATGCTGAGAAGAGCATTTGCCATTAAGCTGACTCCCATTATTTTATTTGATTCATTATGAAACCTCCTTCCCGATCTAAGGAATAATGATATACGACAATAAAGTTGTATCTCATCAAAGAGCATGTCTCTAAAATATAAGTAATAATGGTATTTTATTAAAATTCTAGGAGCAGCATATACCATAGAACTTTCTCTACGATATGGGAATTATGGTAAAGAATAATGGTATTTTAAATAAAGCTCCAATTTTTAAAAGAGCATTGAGGAATAATGATAAATTATATTTTTACTCAAGCTTTAATTCTAGTAAATGTATATACTATAAAACTTCCTCTTCGATATGAGGAATAATGGTAGATAATAATGGTATTCCTGACTAAAGTTCTATGTTATGATAATGAAAACCGCAATTCATTGCTTAAGTTATAATTATGGAAAAAACATTAACGCAGAGCTGTCTTTCCGATATTTGGGTTGTTTGTGAGAAATATTAACATTCTAACTCTTCTAACTCTTCGCATTTGCCAAAAGAACTGTCACATTGTCAGTTTTAGTTTTCATCCTGTTGGTCGCATACGATTAATTTACGGACTGGCCCATTAACCTGTTGGCCTGCTGTCCTCGAAGTCCTGACATTTAAACTCGCAAACAGGCAAATCAAATTGGAAGTTGTCACTCAAAATGTGCTGCTGGCGTAGCCTGTTTTCATTTTAGGGCGTGTCCTTTTTATAGACGCGTCACGTTTATCACAACAAGGCAATAAATTTCATTTGCCTGTCGCTGCTGATCATCTACGGCGAATAATGACAATAGTAAAAAAAAGTTTTCCAGTCGAAGTTGCACGACTTGTACATACGCTGTATATAAAGCTTCAAGCTGTCTCTGTCCATCTTTTGTTTAAATGGTTTTGGTCTCAATTAATTGATACAAACAACTATTAATTTATTAATTTATAGATTGCACGCAGTTGCACTTCTTTGACTCTTATGTACATTTGCACAAAATCATTATAGTCTCTTCGGGCATTATCAATGGGTATTAAAACGGAAACAACAAGGTTTTTATTGTCCCTTTGTTTTGGGCCGTTTCAAAACTGGTGCCACATCTGCCGACTTGTGTCTAGTTTTTGCCTTTTCTTAGCTCAATTGGCATGGAAAATATATAACGAAAATTCTTAAGCAAAGTCAACTTCTTCACCCATTCAGCCGGCTCCACATGATTTCGCCTGTTTGCGTTGTGGCAAACAACTAAAACAAACATTTTATTTTAGCATTTTGATTGATGGCATAAGCTTGACATTTTTTGCGGCTAGGGGCGTTCACACAGTTTGTTCGCCTTTAATTAAAGTGCGGCACTGCCTTCTGCGTTTGGGGCGTTGTGGGCGTGGCATGCTACTGTTCATCAAGCTGTGCCAAGCTTAATCAGTGCGCCCTGAGCTGTTGTGGCTGGCACGGCATGGTATGCTGGCGCCTTCCAGAGTGCCACAGGAAACAACAGAAAAAAAAATGTATCTCCAAGTAGGGTGTGAAAATCTGCTTTGGGCGGGGTTTTCTTTCCTTTTTTTTTTGCATGATTGCTGGGATTAAACTATGGCAGTGGCATGCAATCATTAGCAAAAGTTCTTTAGGTTGCTTGGCACAAAAATTATGAAATATATTTGCGGTTGCTTGAAAGTTTGCCTTGATTAATGACATGCCACGGAAGTACATATTATGTTTTGCTCAAGATTACGGAAACGATTCCTTAAAAGTAGCAAAACCATTTGAAATGCCAATTAGAAGCTCTTCTGGCTAGACATAGTAATATTTAACCTGACAGCAGCATTTATATCAGATTAACGTTTTTCCATTTATAAAATGATCAACTACAAAAATATTATTCCCATTTGCTAGAGATTTAAAGCTTAAGTAAAGTAATATATTCTCCAAGTATCTGGCATGTCTTCAAAACGAGTTTTAGATAGATAACATTAAAAGTTAATGCTTTTTGATGCAATTTGAAGTGCCATTTAAAACTATCATAATACATTTTTGGCATTCAATTTGGCTTATCACGTATACGCGCCGTCACCCAAAACAAATTTAATAGCTGAGATTATGCACTTAAAAGTTTGCATTTGCTTGGCGGTCACTTAAAATAAATTCAATCTTAAGAACTCACCTTTTTTTTTTTTTGCTTTTTATATGAGGGTTGTCAATGTTGGGTCCAGACCTGACACAGACCATTAGGCAGGTGCCAAGTATTCGCGTACAACGTGGCTGTTTCTCTTGCTTTTGTTACTTTTGTTGTTGTCACTGTTGTTGTGGTTGTTGTCACTTGCTGCGGCTGTCGTTATAAAATTGAAGTGCCAAAGCCAGCGGGGTATCAACGCCGCAAAATAACAACAAAAACTCGAACCGCCTTGTTTGAGCTTATGCTCAGCGACAGACAACAGCAAAGGGCAGAGGGGGAGGAGGGCGTGTCAGCCGCCAGACCAAATTGCTTTTTGCTGACTATAAAGCAGAGCCGTGGTTAGCAGCAGGTGACCAGCGGCGGGCGCTGTGAATGCAACGCCAAAACAACATCAAGTAAGTCGACTCGAGAATGACTACAAAATACCCTGTACGCAGGCTCCACCTGCATTAAGAAACAAAGTTGCATGCTTTAAATCGTATGTGAAACTCTTTTTTGAACAATTTTATTCTTATTAAGGAAACAATATGTGAAATTCAATTTGCAATGTGCACAGTCCGATATTGTGCGCATATATCATATTTTTTTATTAGATCTGTGCTTACTTTTGAAGATCATATTTAAATATGTGAAAACTCCAAAAATTAGGGTTTGTTTTTGTTAAATTTTGGGGAGAGTTCCTTGTTGAGATATTCTTCGAGTTATGCTCAAGAAAAAGCTGCAGAAAATCGATATTTATTTTTGATCAGATTATTCGATAATTTGAACAAAAGTTGAAAAAACTTAAAACTCGAATTTAATATGCCTAGCCCGATAGCCTCTGACTCGACATATAAACATAACTCTAGACCCTGATCGAGAAAATGTGTAGCACATGGTTTGTGAACATGGAAACGGCTGCTTCTGCCTGTTACAAACACTGCCACAACTGCTATATGCCTACTTTTCTCAATTTTAATGGTTAAGGAGCAGAGAAGGTAGAATATGGAAAAAATATATATTTATATGAATTTCAGTTTTAGCCGGCAGCTAGCTGCAACTGTCGTATGTGCATTGGGCATTTTAATTAAGCTAAACAAATACACTGAAAGACACAGGTACACAACAAGCACATTTACCTGTGGCGTATTTTTCTAGCATTTCTAAAAATTGTTTTGTTCATTTGCTTAACACTTGATTAAATTTAATTTTCAAGTTGTGCGCGCCCTTTGCTTATGCTACACTTTTTGGCACTTTTTATGACGCTGCCAATTACGGCACCAAGTTGCTTTATTATTCAGCTGAAGGAGCAGCTGAGGCCACCTCCATCAAAACTCCAACCGCCAGGAGCTTTCAGCTCTCAAATGGCTGTCATTTTAATATTTTTTTCCCTTTGGAATACAGCTCGTCAACGTCATCAAAGTCTTGAAGTCTTGCTTTATTTAACCATAGCGGGCTAAATCGCATAAATGAGCGCACTTACACACAAACATATACATGTATATATATATATGTGTGTGTAAATATATATAAGAGGAGACCAGAACATGCTCTATAGAATTACCTATGGGGGCACGTGCAACATTTGTATTTAAATTTAAATGACTTTGCTCTGACGCTACACAGACTTAGACTGAAAGAGAGGTTAGGCAGAAAGAGAAAGAGAGAGATGGCGACAGTTAGAGAGAGGCAGCAATTCACACCTACAATGACACTGTGCTCATCAGCATACAACAATATTAGTTAAGCCCCAGCAGGAGCAAGGGTAGCTTAACAAATTTGCCATATGAGGCTCTCGCATGTGCCATAGAAATGTTAACGATTATAGAACTTTGTGGCTTATATTAAGCCAGGGCAGATTTATTTGAGTGCACAATTAGGGTGTCAAGTCCGCAAATAAGTTTTGAACCAATTCTAACCAAGCTTGCAGCTTATTTTTTCTCCCACTCAGAGACTAAAAAACGTTTTGGCTTAAAAATAAACACGGATTGCATGAAAACCAAGCTTACAAATCGAACCTTAATAGCAGTAGACGCTTATTTTGTTTGCCTTACAATCATTTTGTATACCTTTGCCAAATTGCCGGGCAATATTTTTTAAATCGCCCCACTGCAGCATGTCTGCTAACATGCTCAATGCCATGTCCAGGCCCGTGTCCATGGCCCTGGGACACCCTGCCTTCGGCTTGCGATGCCTACAACCTTTTTCTTTTCGAAATGCGTTCACATCAAACTGAACAACACGTTCATATTTCTTACAGTTCGTTACACATTTAATATTAAAGCAAATTACCAGCTGCTGACTGCGATGCCAATGTGTGTGTGTGTGTGTGGGTGTGTGTTATTGATGTGCATGTGTGTAGGATTGCAGTCAGGTACTTTGTCTGGGGCCCCTTTTTTCTCAGCACATTCTTTAGCCGTTGCGGAGGCTAAATGATATGCAAATAAAACCGAGGCTACCCATAGAAGTACGTGAAAGTCCTGAATGTGTGTCTCAGCGAGTGTGTGTGCCCGCGTGGTTGTAGATTTGTGTATGTGTGTGTGTGTGTGTGGGCCTTTTTAAATTCAAATTTAAATTGTTTGGTTCATTTAAGCGCCGTAAATGGCTGGCCTAACCAAGAACTTTTGGCTTAATTAACATAATTATGACCAGAAATGAAAGTAAGAATATATGCGGTGCCAAGTTGTGCCTCAGTCAGCGCTACTCGACTGGCAAATATCCTCTAACTAAAACTAAAATATGTAAATACAAAAAACCTTAGCCAAGTACAAATACTATAAAAGCTGGCCAGGGCTTTTCTACTTGAGCTCAGAATTGTTTGGATATCCGAAATGCCTTAAAGCTTTTTTGAAATAAAATAGTTTACTGAAGAATAAAACATTTTTTGTAATTACTTCATTCTTGATTAATCTTACCTTAATGAAGAGTGCAAAAACCTTAAAATGCATCCTTAAATGTATATTGCCTGTACATTTAGATAAGTACAGGGTATTGCAAATGAAAACCCTCTGAATTACTTTTAATAGTGGGGACCGCCAAACGTTTGCTTACCTTTTGCAAATGCAAAGAAACTTTTTTTGGCCTGCCTGTAAACTTCGTCAAGGGGTGAGTGTTGGAAAGTGAAAATTTTATAGTGCTGCAGGGCGCGGCAGGGATTTGTTTGACGCTCGCAGCTATTTATCTTAAGCGTGCCCGCGCCTTGAAGTATGCAGTGTAAGTAGAGCGCTGGCAGCACTTTCACACACGTACACACAGATACACACACACTGCTGCACTTCTGTTGGAGTGCACTTTCCACTTTCATTTGGCGCTCGCTTGTTGACTGCAGCTGCCGTCTCACCCCTGAAACAAGCAGCCTCCCTAGCGGCGCTCCACTTTCTTTATTTGCGTTTAGCGTAGAGAAGTCTCGCATTACGCACACATACTAAAACAACAAGTATAAGCAATTGTCCGACTTGGAGATACCCTCTACGTAGCTTCTAGCTGCATTTGTAAATACTTCTTTATGCATTAAAGAAAACCTCCACAATCTTCACTAGTTCTGCTTAATCCCTATTCATCTCTTCAGATTTGAATAAATTATTAATAATCGGTATACCTTATATAAGAACCTCTCTCATTTATAATCTCCGAGTAACGTACATTAGCAAAGCTGCAATATACCCTTTTCTAACCCTTTTCAATGGATGCAGCATACAACAAGTACAACAATGGGAGAGCACTTACCATTGTCATTTGCGCAGGAGCGTATGGTATGCGTTTTGTCGCTAACTCATGTCCAAAAATTCCATTTCAGCAGCAATTTCAACTTGTTATACTCTACGCTTAGGGCATAATGACACTGTCATGCGGTTGACAGTTTCAGCTGCACTGACAACAGCTTTACCCCGCACAAAGAGCAACAATCCAGAGCTGGCAAAGGTTTACACAAGTCTAAAATTACAAAAATCATAAAGAGAGCGTGCTTTTAGAAGCTTAAACAAAGCTTAAACAAAGTCAAGGCAAAAGAGAGAAAATAAGATAGAAGACTTTTAAATAAGATGAATATCATTTTACAGGGTTAAGACAAAGCATAATAGAAGTTATAGCATATTTGAATATTTTGTATTCTTAAATAATACGCTATATTTGCTATATTAACGTAAAGCAACTGAAATCTTGTATATTTATTTACATTCTCTATTTATTTGTTTAGAAGAGCTCAACCTTATACCTTATACCTTATACCTTATACCTTATACCTTATACCTTATACCTTATACCTTATACCTTATACCTTATACCTTATACCTTATACCTTATACCTTATACCTTATACCTTATACCTTATACCTTATCGGTAAGAACGAGTATATATTAGAGCATCTCAAGCCCTTGTCACATCTAGTCGAGAAACTTTGATTAGTGCACTTCTATTTTCTTCTATTGTAGCTGTTGTTTTTGTTGCCGTTCTTTTGGCCCTGCAGCATTTTGTGCTTGCCAACAACTGCCTGTTCCAGTAGCCAGCCCCACATGAGTTCTATGTCCGGCGCTGCCCGGCGGCCCAGAGCCCAAACTTATGCATCAAGTCTCCTTTTTTTGTTGTCCTTTCGCTTTTGTGTATTTGTAGTTGTATTTGACACTTGGTTTTGTGTCGTGCCTTCAGTTTTTGTCATGTTTGTTGATTGTAAAAGTTGCTGAAGCGCTTTTTAACAGTTTTCGTGACACTTTTGCTTTGGAAATAGTTGCTGCAGCAGTTGTTGCCGCTGGCAAATGCCAACTGGAATGAGCAGGGCCTGAATATGGCCAGTATTATGTCTGGGACTTCAGGGGCGATTATAAATAATATGCCACACCCATTGAAGGCAATTTAACTGTCACAGCACATGCAATTCAAACGATGGTGAATTATGCAAAAGGCCTGTATTTCGAGTGATCAATAAATTGCAATTGCAATTGAGAAACCGCTCGATGGAGTGCCATTCATGATATCTGCTTCGTGTGGTTACATTGTAAGCCACCAGCTGTGATACATTTTTCCCACTGTAGTCGCATCGCATGTGGCCGGAATATTGCAATATAAGTACATGCACAAATAAAGCCAAATGGGCTGCATGCAATCGCTGACATAATACCCTATATTAAAATGCCATAAGCCGAGCTGATTTGCTCCTAATGACAGAGCTCATTAGTGTGTAAACAGTTGACTAGATAGATGGGGAATTTACGAGGATTGCTGACTTTTGATCGCCTTTTTGTTGCTTATAATTCCCAAGTTGTTAAAGCTTTGGCCTGAGTCCAAGACCTTGCACATCTATAGTAGATAGCAAAGTTTGCTGTTGACAAAACTGAAGGTTTTTGAAATGGCCATACATACAATTAAGTTTATGTTAGTTAACTTTAGCAAAATAAAGGATATCTTTTAGTCAGTAACTTGCGTGTGCTGCGGGTTTCGTTTGTCACCGTTGCTGTTGGCAGAATGCAATTCAATTGCGAAGCGTAATGAGTTTTTGTGGGTTGCTTATTAAGTCGCTTTTGTAGTTTGTCCAAATGGGCATTGGGTTATTTACTTTGCAGCTCACTTTGAGCTGCAATGAAAACATTAAGGTCAGTCTAATATTTCGACAATTCCGTAAATGTTCGTTTAAGCCTCTGCCACTAATAAAACTAGTTTGGTATATATTTATTTTGAGTGCAGCTCACACATTAATGGTCAGTTCGGAGCACCCGCCGTTCGTCATATTCCATTGAATCGATTCGGGCCATAAATTAAAAGCACACGTACACGTCTTATTTAATGGTTGCCAAGAATTACATGCTGATATATTTATAGTTCATTTTATAAATACAATTTGTATTGTATTCGCAGCCGCTGTGATTATTGTAATTTATGAGAATCGAAGCATTCAACACATGCCCCATTCATTTTATACACCCTGCCCAGCTCCTGTATAAGTAAGTTTGAATTGGACTCGAATAATACGTATATTTCTTTTTAAAAATAAAAAACCATTCAGTTATGCTTTGTATTTTTTTTTCTTTCGAATTTTGTTTATATTACCTGGCCATATCGATGGTTTGTTCTTCTCATTGTTGGCGTAATTTTCAACTATGCTATAAATAATTTTCGCATGTATTTTAATTAATGAGCCGCCCGCTGTGTCGACCAAATAAATAATGCATTTAAATTGAAACATTCCGAAAACACATTGCCTCGGCTGCTTTAATATGCATTTAAATAGAGCCCGGAAGCAAATTGATTTGCAACTTGGGAACCTGCTATGAAATAGGTCTCTAACGCTATAACTGACATTGGGCAAGCACTTACGTCTTTCTGTCAATCAGGCACATCAAAAACTCGAACATGCCATGGATTGTTAAAAGTAATGCCAAAAATCAGATCAATAATAATTTGTACCTATACACGGGCACAAACCCATCCAACCAGCCCCGCAAACCACATTTGTCTCGGTTTGTTTGTTGGCTTAATGTAAAATATTGCGCATACGACGCGCTGTACATTAAAAGCTTTATGCCAGCCAGCAAAATTTGTTTTTATTTATAGTTTTCCTACTTTTTTGTCCCCCTCTCATTCTGTTTCTCTGGCATGGATAATTTTGCGAGCTGTTTTGCTATGGCGTTTGCGGATTGCTGGCTAAATAACGCCTGATATGTCTGATAATTTGCTGTTTTTATGGTTATTGTACATATACATATGTGCATAAATTATTTGACAACTTATGTTTAGCGATAAAGAAGAATTATTGGATAATGTGTTTAAAATATGTTTAATTATGCACTCAGAGAAATTTTCTAAATTCTGTTGTGCAACGAGTGCAACGAGTATGTTTAATACAATTTCTTGCACAGAATATTTAAAAATGTAGTATAAAAACTTATGGGTAAAAACGAGAGAGAGGCTTCAGTTATTGTACAAAAAAATTAGTAAAAGAATTAAATTTGCTCTATTTGAAATAAGCATAGAACATTCTCAATGCAAGCACAGAATATCTCAAATAAAGTGCTGTACAAAATACTTATATATTTTTTTCTGCGTGTACTTTGTAAAGTTTATTATACAGCTGCTTTTAACCCAACCATATATCTTCTTTAACTGACAACTCAATGAATAGGCCATTAGAGTGTCTTTAGCCGACCTTTCAGTTTTGCGCTCAGTATCCGTAGGTCATCGGCACTTGAAATAGACCTTAGTGCCTAGTAAACTAGCTCATCATCGACACATTACACAAGATGCCATTTTGCTCTGGCTTTCCATGCCCCCCTCCCCTCCACCGTCTCTTGATTTTATCGTTTAGTCGAACGTGCGTTGCTGCACTTTTGTTTATTGATCATCGGAGAGCGTGAGCATTCGGTTTTCCTCGCCTGTTTATTGTTGTAAATTATTTGTACAATTTTCATGTCGATTTTTACATTATTCAGTGTTTGCTGTTTATTTTGATTTGCCTTACTCAGTCTTCTTCCAGTGGATGTGTCGGTCTTGACTTTTACAAGGTGAACAAATGCTTTTTCTAAATTTTTGTATGCGCCATAAATTTTGTAAATAATAAGCAAAAAGTCGGCGACAATGTGACATGAACTTGTCCCTGGGCGTCTTCGTCTCTCGGTTTTGTTGTTGCCTTTATTGGTTCATTTGCTATGGCCGACTTGGACTATAATTTAGCTTTTTATGTGCCGCTTTTCAATTGGAAAACATGGCAAGATGGCAACATGGCTCTGTTGTTTCTTGGCCCAGTTAACTAAGCTACAGTTGGGCCACAGAAATAGACCCCGTTTTGACTGCCACGTCGTCTGTGCAAACATGTCAAGCATTTTGTTTGCTTCAATGGCGTTGGGCGCCGCTGTTTGTGGACAACGCCGACGCCCAACACTCAAAGTCTTGGGCCATAAAAACGGCGACAGAAATGAAGCAGCCGTTGGGCCGGAACAGAGCCGGCAATCAGCAGAGAGCAATTCGCAGGGATGCCAAGAGAAAAAAATAACGCCACTCAAATAATAGCTAAACAAATGCCGCAAATGCTTAATAATTCATATCAAATTCTAATGGGTTTTCTCGCATACATGAGTTTGCTGAATTCAAACTAGAAACAATAAACAAAAAGCCAATTAATAACATTATTTCATTTTGTTTATGTACTAAATGCGTTTGAATTTTAATTTCGATTTATAAAAAAAACTTGTGAATTGCTTAAATGAGTGTTTAAATAAAATAAGAATCTGTTAATATGGTAGAAATATTAACAAAGTAATAAGTAAACAATATTCCAAATATAATAGTGTTTATATGAAAGTTCAGGCTAATTCTGTAATTAAAAAAAAATTGCAGTTCAAGCTACAAGTAGTAAAAGAGTTATAGACGAATGCGTCATACCCTATAAACGTATTTGAAAATGTTCTCCAGAATTGTCAGGCGAGAGGCAACATATTTGGCTTGATATTTACTTGCTAAATTTGGAAACCTTAGCTTTAAGAGCTTGGGAGAATTGGCTAAAAAACCTGAAAGGATAGAAGAGTATATATTTTATGTTGGAAGAATCTAGCTTATATAACTTTATTGAGACTTGTATTTAGTTATAATCCTGTTCAATTTGGCTGGAAAACTGCCAACTTGACCAACACAATTTGTCATAGGCGTGGCTGTTGCTGGCAGTGGGAGTTGCTGTCGGTTTCGCAAATCGAGTGCCGGTAGAAATGAGCAGCTAAATTTGGCATTTGCTGCCTAACTTACGATACAGGCAACGCAATGTAAATGGAAACCTCAAAAGCTCACGGAACTTGGCAACTCCGAGCCGCAAGAGCCGCAAGACTCGGCCATATACCAACGACAATTTATGTGGCAACTGTTGTTGTTGCTGTTGTTGCTGCTGCTGCTGCTGCTGCTGTTTATGTTGCCAGTTGGTAGTCGCTTTCAGCTGGCCGCTTCGGGGCACGCATTTATTATTTTTCTTAATTAAATCTTCATTTCGCTGTGCCATATCATGGCCAGTGCGTTTGAGTTGGTTGGCTTGATAGGGATTTACACAGCCAGCCGCTGGTTGCATGCAATAATAAAATTGCATGCCACAAACGATATGCAGTTAAAGTCATGTCCCGTCCTGAGCGGCTGTTGGCAACATTGAAACTCATTTAAGTTGAGCTGGGCAAACAGCAACGAGCATGAACGCCACTAATTAAGCCTAATGGCGCATGAAACATGCATTAAAACTAATGTGCAATCCTTGCAATCCACACCCCACTCCCCCTCGTACCCCTTCGTACTTGAATTCAACTGGGAGCGACGAGCCGGGCTGCTTCCGTTAATGGCCTCTGCCTAATTTTATGCCACACAATACATACATATTTGCTGTTGTGCCGCGTCGGAGCGACAACAACATTTGCGTTTTATTGCGTCCTGTCCCATGGTGAATACCATTTGTACATATAGATTTCTATCTAGAAATGTGTCCGTCCAAATTTAAGCAGATATGCTTAATGGCACAGATTTTTAATCAGCTATCGTACGAATATTTAAGGTTGTGGCTTGTATGCACTCAGTGAAGAATCTATTAATTATTTACATAAATTAATTTAAAATGTCAACGAGAAATTGCTAAAAAAGTTCATATTCGAGAAAGTTCTTTTGAAATTTGTAATTACAAAACTCAAATAATTCAATAAAATTTATATTTGCTAGGACAATTAACAATCAGCGCATTTTTTAACTAATTTAAATGCTTTTAATTTATTTTTATGCTTAGTTCAAGTTGTTTAAGTACTCAGATGTTAAGCAATAAGTCGCTTTAAATTTTATCCCACTTATTTTAGAATTTAAAACGACTTCTTGATTGAATTTTATTTTTATTAAAAGAGACATAGGATGTGTGTGTTTGATCTTGAGAAGAATGCGTCCGTATGCGTCCGTCCATGATCAAAGGAGGTCAAAAAATAAAGATACAAAATTTCTTAATGTCATTACTCAAAACATTTAAGTTATTTAAGGATGTGAATGATTCAAATATCTATACTCATAAGTTTTCTTTGATGATAACAGAAAGAAATGTTTTTTAAGCTTGATCTTGAGTTCCTTCTAGTTCTGGCTGCCTCTCAATTAAGTATATTAAATGTGAATTATGTTGCTTTGAATTGAGTTTAATTAGAAAATAAAAATGCTCCGTAATGAGCCGCACCCTGTCTGCACATTTAGCTTAGTTACGCGCTGCTTCAAGACAATTTCTATTGAATTAGCTGGAAATCCAATAGCAAGCTATCGATTGATTCATTCGGACACTGGACACACAACAGGAGCAGTGACTTGGGGGGCATGCCTACAGCTGAGTTCAGTTAGGGCTGATTGGCAGCCCCAGCAGCTGCTTGAGCCAACTCAGACGCTGGACAAGGAGAGCAGGCTGGCCGGCTGCTAATGAAACATTATGGCTGTCGTAACCCAGCCACGCCGCACAAATCCACTAAAAACGTTTACGGCTTACGTGCAACATGGCTGACTGCTTGCCACTAAAAGTCCACAGCGACATAAGTGGCACGTAGAGACGCCAACAGCGGCGGCGACTGCGGCTGAGGCAGCAGCCACAAAAGTGTCCTGGCAAATTGCTGGCTGCAACACGTTTTGTGGCCAGTGGCTGCAATTGATTTTTGCACTTGATGTGTGCATGTGTGTGTGAAGGTGTGTGTAAATGTGTGTGTCCAGCTGAACGAATACACGTAATTTAAGAGGCCGCGCATTTTGGACTCTTACATATGTAGATGTGATTGTGTGTGTGTGTTAGTTACAAACAATTCACAATTCATATGCTTTGCTGCTTCATTGAAGCAATAAATTTAAAATTCTGCAAAATGCCATGAAACGATATGAAAACATTTGACAATGATATATGCGTAGCGCTCGAGAGGCTCCATCTTCCAAGCGGAAGCAGCTTACGCACGGTTGCATTACGCCCGGAAGTCAGCCACAGAGACAGCGAGCGAGCGAGAGGCAAAGAAAAAAGAGGGGGAAAGGGGTTGCGGGTAGTGTGAGCGGGTGGCACACACAACTCGAACGAATGTCAACATGTTGATAACAAAACACAAGCGCATACTTTGCACAAAATGTTTTGTTTAGTATACACAATGCTGCAATGAAAAGTTCTTGTTTTTACTTTATTATTATTTATACATTTTAGCAAAACAAGAGCGCCAAAGTTTTGCTGCCAAATGTAGACATTTGAATGCTCTAACGGTATAATATCCTATGACAACTTTAAGTGTGACCAGGCTGGATAGAAAGCAAGGCTGTAAGCTTTTGCGAAGCGATTCAAACCCGATATTTCAGTGTATTTTTCTCTGAATGTTCAAGATAAATATGTGTATCTAGGCTTTACATTTTTGTTTGAAATTTAAATCAAATATGTAGAACCAAGTTTTTAACCAAAGCCTCTTTTCAGTAAAGGCGCTGGTTCAAACCTTTAATTTAACCAGAAAAATTTGTTATTTCTTATTAAATTCGGGCTTAACGAAAGATTAATATTTCTAGTAAAGTATAAAGGCCTTCCCTAGCTTTAATATAATTTCGCTGAAATTTAAAAAAAAAAAAAATGGGCAAATCAAGGTGCGAGCCAAAGTCTGGATTCATGAATATGCAAAGCCAAGGCATTTGTTCGAGCCGTAAGCCGACGAAAGCTTTACTTGTTCAAAATGGGTGTTAAAAAAGGAAACCCATATGAATTAATAAATGTGCGGATTTTAAAAATTAACCAGTTGCAGCATTCCTGTTTAATAATCCTTGTGTTCAGTGCAGCGAAATATTTGGCTGGAATTTTTGCTACGCCTTTATTCGCAGCATTCCGAGTAGGTTGTGTGCGTGGCCCAGAACTGTTGCTGCCATGGCTTTTGTTTTATATGGTCAAGAGCCAGCTTGTCGGCGAGTTCTTGTATCAACAAATATGCAATGCATTTCATTTTATTCAACTGTTGTTTTTGTTGTTTTCGTCGCTGACCAGGAAGCTTTTCAATGTAGCAGTGCCTTAAAAAAAAGGATAATCATTTTTATGAAAATAACAAAAGCATCGAAGCGCTTCGCTGACCTAGCAAAAAAACAACATAAAACAACAAAAACTTGTGGCAACAATTTGGCTTCGCGAAAATTAATGAAATTTATGTTCTTGTTGCCGTTGTTATATCAAACATTCTCATTGTTTTGCGGGGGTGCTACATAATGAAAAACTGACATTTTTTTTTTATTTTAATTTATAGCTGCATGAAGGTTTCTGCTAACCCACGATTCTGTAAAAGTCAGAAAGTAAATGCCACGCTTGCCCAACAGCAGGAGAATAAAGGCAAAAGTTTTGCATTGTCATATTGTTGTTCCGCATTGCGCACAGTGAATGCTGCCTAACGTGACTTAGCGAACAGTAAAGCTTTGTGTGCCAGAGAGATGACTATGAGAATCCCTAGACATAAAGCATCCTTTATGTATAGATTAGAGCATATTGGGCAACAAAGCCAGGCAACTGGAGTAGTTATAGGTCGAGCATAAAATGCTTTGGAATGTCATCAGCTAAACAGTCTATTGTACTCATTGCACTCAAGGCAACTGTAAGTAAAAGCTTAAATATGTATTTGACAAAGAAGAAGCAATCGGGTTTGAATCTTCATACTAGAGTCTTGTATTATATCTTAAGGTATACAAACCTATGCTGCGAATTTGCGATATGTTAGCAAGAGTATTTATTCTTAAGCACTTCAAAGTTAACTAATTTTTGATTATTAAATTATAATAGCTTTTATTCTTTTATGCATTTAGCATATTTCTTAACTCTGAAATTCTTTAGAACCTTAAAAAATATGCCTTAAATATAAATTTGTTTACTTTAGTGTGTTATTATCTTTCTCTGAGTACTAGTTTTGTACACCCTCTCTCTCTCTCTCTCACACTCTGTTTCATTTCTCTCTTACATTCCCCTAACTCTATGAACGTTTTTTGCATTCACTGCACGTTTATTTTGCATAATATGCTGCTTAGCCGACCATGCAAAAACTTTCCATAACTTAAATTGAAAATGTAATACTATTAACACTACACTACTGCAGAAACACACACACACACACACACACACACACACACACACACACACACACTCGCGCACAGCAACCTGATCAACCAATTTGCATATAATAAAAGCGCCAGTTGTAAAATGTCGCACCGCAACGCCCTGCCACGCCCCGTATTGCATGCAACAGTTTTGCATACTTAATACATTTAGTTTTTAAGGTTAACAGCATTCTGGCCATAACAACTATAAAAACAAGCAGAAGAACAAGAGCAGACAACAAACACGTAATTAGAAAAGAAGTATTAGCTACATTTTGGCGTTGTCCTTTGCTTATGCAAATTTTGAAAACTACACGGTAAAAAAACATTGTCGCTTAAATAAAAATAATCATTGTTCGTAATAAACAATTCGACAGTTAATCTGAGACGAAACCCGCATTTGGCAATAATAAACTAATAAGAAGAAAAAATATTGATTAAATATAAAAAACGATGTCAATGAAGTGAAGTTGGATTTGATTCTTCTTCCATTCGCACTGGTTTGACATTTAAATAACAAAGTTTTAATTAAAAAACTTAAGGGATTGATATTCAAGTCAACATAATATTTTACTGTGTAGACAACTTAACCTACATACACAAGTAAAGGACACGCACACACACACATACTGACGCACACATACGTAATGTGAGGCATGTTATATAAGCACTAACATATGCACTACAAGAAAAACAAAAGCAACAACAACAACAACAGCTGCATATGTGTGGCACACACACAAAACACGCACACGCACACACGAAAAATTGGCACTAACAACACGCTGGAAAATGCAACACCAACAACAACAACAAAAACACATGGCAAACTGTGCTCTAGTTGGCTTTGATGCTGTGTTTAAAATGTGTTTTCCATTCTCTTTCAATTTAGCGCTCGACCTAAAAGTATGCTGCATCATTAGTGTCAAGCTTTTCGGTAGACTTTCCAGCTGAAAGTCAACTGGCTGGGCTCATTAGAGGACAACAGCAACAGCAAAAGCGCATTAGCGAGGGTCAAACGACAAGTTCCTAAGTCAGCCAACAGGACAAAGCATTCATAATTACTTGACAGCAAGGAAGGGGAGCAGCAGAAGCAGCTGCTGCCTGGCAAAAGTCAAGGGCACAAAAAGTGGGCCACCACGCCCCGTCCCATTGTCAATGAATAGCATGCATCTAGCTCGGGCAGCGAACAGTCGTACCTTGTGCCACCCAAAGCTCTGCAGGATGTCGGCAAGCTGATGTGCTCCAGAAACCCAGCAGAAGCAGCAACAGCAGCAGAAGGAGCAGAAGTACTCCATACCAAGACAGAGGCGACAAATTAAGAGCACTTGCAAATTGTTGTCGGGAAATTGATATATTCGATTAGCAATCTTAAAAGTCGATCAGAGGAGCAACCGAGAAAGGCGGCACAAGACGGCGGCATCTTTAATTTATCAGCTCAGAGGACACGCCCACGCCCACGGAGCAGCAGCAGCTGTGTTCGTATTGTGTGAAAACAAGTAGAAGAAAATTTACATCCTGTGCTCTAAGCATTAGCTGCTTTAAGCCGAGTCATGCCTGAGCAGGATAATTACGATGATGAGGTAATTTTAATTCTGGTGTTGTTGTTGTTGCTGCTGCCCCAAAAGCGGGCAACAGCAGTAGCAACAGCAGCAGCAACAACAACAACAAAAACACACGATGACAAATAAATATGTTTTATGCATAAATATCATTAGGCATAATTAATTTTAAAACAAATATTTAAACACGTGTGCGTGTGCCCCTTAGTCGCCGGATTTGACGGTATTTTGGGTGTACACTCAGCGAAATAACGTAGAATCATGGACTTTAAATTAAAATTAAAAACACAAAAATTCCCATCTGAATAGCATTTAGTAGGCAATAGTATTAGTCATACTTGGAGTAAGAATATTTAGTTAAATCAAATTAATTTTTAATAGAACTTCTATATATTCCAAAGTTTGGGGTTCGAACCCCCGACATAAACGAAAGTGTACAACAGTTTTTTTCTCAGTGTACGAGCTGGTTTATGCATACCATTTATTATGCATTAATAAAAGACTTTTGGGCTGAATAATACATGCATAATACATGTGTGTGTGCACACAAATCTCTTTAGTATATATCCTTAGCTTTGCACAAGCCTGGAATTAGCGCTAAAATGAAATGAACGAGGCAAACGTATAATCAAGCTGTTTTAAATATTCTGCAAATAACTGTCAAAAAAAAGTTATGCTAAACGAACGTTAAAGCTGCTACTCAAATTACCGAAAATTTATATTCTATTCGGTTTTACTGCCAAAAGTTTAACAAAGCCAACAAAAATTATTAAATTTAAAATTTAATTTACACATAGCAAACAATCTTTTAGTTGATAAGAATGCAAACAAAAAGCAGATACAAATTTTGAATATGAACGGCAAAGTTTCTATTTAATATATTTTGTGCTAAATACAGATCGAGTTCAACTCAACTAAGCTAATCGAGTTCTTAGTCTTGCCATAAGTGAACTTCTCATGTGAAGTGAAAAGAAGGAAAGAGTTAAGGGCGCCAATTTTAATTCATATTACAATTGCAAGTTAAATTGATTTCAATTTAATTCCCAAAATGGTTTAAATTGCAGTCTTTATGGCTTTATCTTTGTGTTCGTATTAAATTTATAAATTTCACAAGCTTATAGTTTAGCAAAGCGAGCTGAGTACAGTTAATAAGTGGAAGCACCTTGTAGAGCAAAAACTCTTTGTGCTCTTACGGCAGCACTTCAACATTCTGATTTCAACTTGGCTAAGTGCATCACTTTGCCCACAAAGTTGACTCAACAACTGACAGGGTACACCAAGTTGAGCTCTCATCAGCATCATCGTCGTCTCTAATGCTGATGCTGATGCTGATGGGTTGGTCAAGTTCAGCTGCCACTCTCACGCATCGCTGCACACTTTGCGGCATTCCGGCAAAGGGCCAGGGGCGCTTCTGTGCGGCCGGAGGCGATGATAATTGAAATAAATTCCGCATGTAATTCAAATGCAAAGCGCTGACAGACGCTGACAACAATTGCAAAATTGAATTATCAAAGCGTTGCGTGTGTGCGATTTGCATACAAAAACAAAGTGTAAGGGGCACAGCGACACAGACAATTTTCAAAGTTGAGTGTAAAACGAGTCGGCAAAGATAAACAGCCACTCGGCATGAGTATTAGGCATTCAGGCGGAAATCAATTAGCTATGACCCACTGTATTCCCATGGCGAAAAGTGTTGCATACCCCGAGGCGCCACATTTAATGCGGACAGTGTTGCCATAATCGATTGTGTTCATTAATTATTTCAACCCAACGACCGCTAACAGTTGCCGGGCTACAAATTACAGTTAAATTAAACTGTCTGTAGGCAATTGATTAACAGTTTTGCATATAATTAGCAGTTATTGACCGGCTTTGCCCGGGCTAATTTTCATTAGAGTCCAACTCGTTTTCATTAGGCGCATTTCCTAAGTGAACGAAAAAATGCGTAGCTTTATAAGCTTTAATTTTCATTATCATCGACGATTTTAAAAAAGAATTCTTTCACACAACCGATTTTCAAAAATTTTCCATATTTGAGAATAACATTTTCTAAGAACTCAAAAAAACAAATCCTAAAAGAAATGAAGATACATAGCTCTCATGCTTTGTGCTGTGCATTGATCAATGAAAAATTATATAAATTTCTAAGTAAAAAGCATTTTTTTTTGTTTTTTAATGATTGATTACTTAGAAATTTATATAATTTGTCATGTCAAATGTATTTATGACACACTTTCTGTTAGGTGTCACATTTAATTTGAACTATCAGTGTTACCATTTTATATATGTTTTTTGTTTTTGACAAATTCGTGTTACTTAACGTCCGATGACAGTCGCGACACCTGCTGGAAGAGAGAAAAAAGCAATCATGGCTGTGTAATGGAAGCTTGAGTATGTGTTGACATGAACGCAAACACAGAAGGCTAGACACACACACAGGTGTACATACACACACACACTGGGACAGATTAAAGATGCGCGTGGCAGTTATAGCGAAACGGTACGCCTTTATGGCCTTGAGCTAAACTGTTGTTGACAACGTCAACCGTTGAGGGCAGGCCAGATCAGAGACCGGGCACAGACAATGCTACTAGCGTTCCGGAAAGCCAGACACAGGCGACAACGTTGACAGAGTTGCCTAATGCGACCCTCACAAGCCATACCCCCCGCCCACCCATTCAATTGCACCTAGCCAACGAGCAATGGCAATACTGCGCAAGGATGTGGCTGCGTATCCTTTGCAATCATGCCCTGTGGGGCTGTTTATGGATTTCATGTTTGGCAGGAAGGCAGCAAGCCATAAAGATTGGCTTGTAATGTCGCCCAGTTGCAAAATGCAATATTGTTGGAAGCTTTCAGCATTTACAAGAGCTGCAGCCGCCGACGTTGGCAACTCTGAAATGTAGAAGGTGCATGGACCAGAAAAAAACAAGTAAGAGGTTCTAGTCGGGAGCTCCCGACTAGGGGATACCCTGAACCCTCTTCTTCCAACATCAAATGCATATATATATTCTATTTTAGAAGCTATATGTCAAGTTTGGTGACTCTAGCTCTTATTATTTACCAAAATTGCCCAAAAAAACAGGATATCGATATCGATTTTTATCGATTGCTTGGAAACGGAGTAAGTTATCGATTATCGGAAGCAAACAAGATCTGCGCGGGAACTAGGAGCATCTACATCTAAAATTTCAAAAAATTTTAAAATTTCTCTAGCTCTTATAGGTTCTGAGATCCTTGCGTTCATACATACGGACGGACGGACGGACGGACAGACAGACAAACGGACATGGCTAGATCGACTCAGCTATTTATGCTGATTAAGATGATACTTTATGGGGTCGGAGTTGCTTCCTTCTGCCTGTTACATACATTTGGCTTTCGCACAAATACAATATACCCTTATACCCACTCTTAATGGTTTCAGGGTATAAAAAGCCCAACTTCGTGAAAATCGGATGAGATTTGACCGAGTTATGGGGGTGGTAATTTTTGACCCATGTCTATATACGAATCTTGCGGTAAGATTTGGACATGAATTTCGACCAAAAAATCGGTGTCGAGATTTGAATGCCACATTAATCTAGAGGGAAAACTATGAAGAAAAAGCCAAACTTCGTGAAAATCGGATGAGATTTGACCGAGTTATGGGGGTGGTAATTTTTGACCCATGTCTATATACGAATCTTGGGGTAAGACTTGGACATGAATTTCGACCAAAAAATCGGTGTCGAGATTTGAATGCCACATTAATTTAGAGGGAAAACCATGAAGAAAAAGCCAAACTTCGTGAAAATCGGATGAGATTTGACCGAGTTATGGGGGTGGTAATTTTTGACCCATGTCTATATACGAATCTTGGGGTAAGATTTGGACATGAATTTCGACCAAAAAATCGGTATCGAGATTTGAATGCCACATTAATCTAGAGGGAAAACCATGAAGAAAAAGCCAAACTTCGTGAAAATCGGATAAGATTTGACCGAGTTATGGGGGTGGTAATTTTTGACCCATGTCTATATACGAATCTTGGGGTAAGATTTGGACATGAATTTCGACCAAAAATCGGTGTCGAGATTTGAATGCCAAATTAATCTAGAGGGAAAACCATGAAGAAAAAGCCAAACTTCGTGAAAATCGGATGAGATTTGACCGAGTTATGGGGGTGGTAATTTTTGACCCATGTCTATATACGAATCTTGGGGTAAGATTTGGACATGAATTTCGACCAAAATATCGGTGTCGAGATTTGAATGCCACATTAATTTAGAGGGAAAACCATGAAGAAAAAGCCAAACTTCGTGAAAATCGGATGAGATTTGACCGAGTTATGGGGGTGGTCATTTTTGACCCATGTCTATATACGAATCTTGGGGTAAGATTTGGACATGAATTTCGACCAAAAAATCGGTGTAGAGATTTGAATGCCACATTAATCTAGAGGGAAAACCATAAAGAAAAAGCCAAACTTCGTGAAAATCGGATGAGATTTGACCGAGTTATGGGGCTGGTAATTATTGACCCATGTCTATATACGAATCTTGGGGTAAGATTTGGACATGAATTTCGACCGAAAAATCGGTGTCGAGATTTGAATGCCACATTATTCTAGATGGAAAACCATGAAGAAAAAGCCAAACTTCGTGAAAATCGGATGAGATTTGACCGAGTTATGGGGGTGGTAATTTTTGACCCATGTCTATATACGAATCTTGGGGTAAGATTTGGACATGAATTTCGACCAAAAAATCGGTGTCGAGATTTGAATGCCACATTAATCTAGATGGAAAACCATGAAGAAAAAGCCAAACTTCGTGAAAATCGGATGAGATTTGACCGAGTTATGGGGGTGGTAAATTTTGACCCATGTCTATGTACGAATCTTGGGGTAAGATTTGGACATGAATTTCGACCGAAAAATCGGTGTCGAGATTTGAATGCCACATTATTCTAGATGGAAAACCATGAGGAAAAAGCCAAACTTCGTAAAAATCGGATGAGATTTGACCGAGTTATGGGGGTGGTAATTTTTGACCCATGTCTATATACGAATCTTGGGTAAGATTTGGACATGAATTTCGACCAAAAAATCGGTGTCGAGATTTGAATGCCACATTAATCTAGAGGGAAAACCATGAAGAAAAAGCCAAACTTCGTGAAAATCTGATGAGATTTGACCGAGTTATGGGGGTGGTAATTTTTGACCCATGTTTATATACGAATCTTGGGGTAAGATTTTGACATGAATTTCGACAAAAAAATCGGTGTCGAGATTTGAATGCCACATTAATCTAGATGGAAAACCATGAAGAAAAAGCCAAACTTCGGGAAAATCGGATGAGATTTGACCGAGTTATGGGGGTGGTAAATTTTGACCCATGTCTATATACGAATCTTGGGGTAAGATTTGGACATGAATTTCGACCGAAAAATCGGTTTCGAGATTTGAATGCCACATTAATCTAGAGGGAAAACCATGAATGCCACATTAATCTAGATGGAAAACCATGAAGAAAAAGCCAAACTTCGTGAAAATCGGATGAGATTTGACCGAGTTATGGGGGTGGTAAATTTTGACCCATGTCTATATACGAATCTTGGGGTAAGATTTGGACATGAATTTCGACCGAAAAATCGGTGTCGAGATTTGAATGCCACATTAATCTAGATGGAAAACCATGAAGAAAAAGCCAAACTTCGGGAAAATCGGATGAGATTTGACCGAGTTATGGGGGTGGTAAATTTTGACCCATGTCTATATACGAATCTTGGGGTAAGATTTGGACATGAATTTCGACAAAAAAATCGGTGTCGAGATTTGAATGCCACATTAATCTAGATGGAAAACCATGAAGAAAAAGCCAAACTTCGGGAAAATCGGATGAGATTTGACCGAGTTATGGGGGTGGTAAATTTTGACCCATGTCTATATACGAATCTTGGGGTAAGATTTGGACATGAATTTCGACCGAAAAATCGGTGTCGAGATTTGAATGCCACATTAATCTAGAGGGAAAACCATGAATGCCACATTAATCTAGATGGAAAACCATGAAGAAAAAGCCAAACTTCGTGAAAATCGGATGAGATTTGACCGAGTTATGGGGGTGGTAAATTTTGACCCATGTCTATATACGAATCTTGGGGTAAGATTTGGACATGAATTTCGACCGAAAAATCGGTGTCGAGATTTGAATGCCACATTAATCTAGATGGAAAACCATGAAGAAAAAGCCAAACTTCGTGAAAATCGGATGAGATTTGACCGAGTTATGGGGGTGGTAAATTTTGACCCATGTCTATATACGAATCTTGGGGTAAGATTTGGACATGAATTTCGACCGAAAAATCGGTGTCGAGATTTGAATGCCACATTAATCTAGAGGGAAAACCATGAAGAAAAAGCCAAACTTCGTGAAAATCGGATGAGATTTGACCGAGTTATGGGGGTGGTAAATTTTGACCCATGTCTATATACGAATCTTGGGGTAAGATTTGGACATGAATTTCGACCGAAAAATCGGTGTCGAGATTTGAATGCCACATTATTCTAGATGGAAAACCATGAAGAAAAAGCCAAACTTCGTGAAAATCGGATGAGATTTGACCGAGTTATGGGGGTGGTAATTTTTGACCCATGTCTATATACGAATCTTGGGGTAAGATTTGGACATGAATTTCGACCAAAAAATCGGTGTCGAGATTTGAATGCCACATTAATCTAGAGGGAAAACCATGAAGAAAAAGCCAAACTTCGTGAAAATCGGATGAGATTTGACCGAGTTATGGGGGTGGTAAATTTTGACCCATGTCTATGTACGAATCTTGGGGTAAGATTTGGACATGAATTTCGACCGAAAAATCGGTGTCGAGATTTGAATGCCACATTATTCTAGATGGAAAACCATGAAGAAAAAGCCAAACTTCGTAAAAATCGGATGAGATTTGACCGAGTTATGGGGGTGGTAATTTTTGACCCATGTCTATATACGAATCTTGGGTAAGATTTGGACATGAATTTCGACCAAAAAATCGGTGTCGAGATTTGAATGCCACATTAATCTAGAGGGAAAACCATGAAGAAAAAGCCAAACTTCGTGAAAATCGGATGAGATTTGACCGAGTTATGGGGGTGGTAATTTTTGACCCATGTTTATATACGAATCTTGGGGTAAGATTTTGACATGAATTTCGACAAAAAAATCGGTGTCGAGATTTGAATGCCACATTAATCTAGATGGAAAACCATGAAGAAAAAGCCAAACTTCCTGAAAATCGGATGAGATTTGACCGAGTTATGGGGGTGGTAAATTTTGACCCATGTCTATATACGAATCTTGGGGTAAGATTTGGACATGAATTTCGACCGAAAAATCGGTGTCGAGATTTGAATGCCACATTAATCTAGAGGGAAAACCATGAATGCCACATTAATCTAGATGGAAAACCATGAAGAAAAAGCCAAACTTCGTGAAAATCGGATGAGATTTGACCGAGTTATGGGGGTGGTAAATTTTGACCCATGTCTATATACGAAGGTAAGATTTGGACATGAATTTCGACCGAAAAATCGGTGTCGAGATTTGAATGCCACATTAATCTAGAGGGAAAACCATGAAGAAAAAGCCAAACTTCGTGAAAATCGGATGAGATTTGACCGAGTTATGGGGGTGGTAAATTTTGACCCATGTCTATATACGAATCTTGGGGTAAGATTTGGACATGAATTTCGACCGAAAAATCGGTGTCGAGATTTGAATGCCACATTATTCTAGATGGAAAACCATGAAGAAAAAGCCAAACTTCGTGAAAATCGGATGAGATTTGACCGAGTTATGGGGGTGGTAATTTTTGACCCATGTCTATATACGAATCTTGGGGTAAGATTTGGACATGAATTTCGACCAAAAAATCGGTGTCGAGATTTGAATGCCACATTAATCTAGAGGGAAAACCATGAAGAAAAAGCCAAACTTCGTGAAAATCGGATGAGATTTGACCGAGTTATGGGGGTGGTAATTTTTGACCCATGTCTATATACGAATCTTGGGGTAAGATTTTGACATGAATTTCGACCAAAAAATCGGTGTCGAGATTTAAATGCCACATTAATCTAGATGGAAAACCATGAAGAAAAAGCCAAACTTCGTGAAAATCGGATGAGATTTGACCGAGTTATGGGGGTGGTAAATTTTGACCCATGTCTATATACGAATCTTGGGGTAAGATTTAGACATGAATTTCGACCGAAAAATCGGTGTCGAGATTTGAATGCCACATTAATCTAGAGGGAAAACCATGAAGAAAGAGCCAAACTTCGTGAAAATCGGATGAGATTTGACCGAGTTATGGGGGTGGTAAATTTTGACCCATGTCTATATACGAATTTTGGGGTAAGATTTGGACATGAATTTCGACCAAAAAATCGGTGTCGAGATTTGAATGCCACATTAATCTAGATGGAAAGCCATGAAGAAAAAGCCAAACTTCGTGAAAATCTGATGAGATTTGACCGAGTTATGGGGTTGGTAATTTTTGACCCATGTCTATATACGAATCTTGGGTAATATTTGGACATGAATTTCGACCAAAAAACCGGTGTCGAGATTTGAATGCCACATTAATCTAGAGGGAAACCCATGATGAAAAAGCCAAACTTCGTGAAAATCGGATGAGATTTGGCCGAGATATAGGGGTGGTAATTTTTGACCCATATCTATATACGAATCTTGGGTAAAATTTGGACATGAATTTCGACCAAAAAATCGGTGTCGAGATTTGAATGCCACATTAATCTAGAGGGAAAACCATGAAGAAAAAGCCAAACTTCGTGAAAATCGGATGAGATTTGACCGAGTTATGGGGGTGGTAATTTTTGACCCATGTCTATATACGAATCTTGGGGTAAGGTTTTGACATGAATTTCGACCAAAAAATCGGTGTCGAGATTTAAATGCCACATTAATCTAGATGGAAAACCATGAAGAAAAAGCCAAACTTCGTGAAAATCGGATGAGATTTGACCGAGTTATGGGGGTGGTAAATTTTGACCCATGTCTATATACGAATCTTGGGGTAAGATTTAGACATGAATTTCGACCGAAAAATCGGTGTCGAGATTTGAATGCCACATTAATCTAGAGGGAAAACCATGAAGAAGGAGCCAAACTTCGTGAAAATCGGATGAGATTTGACCGAGTTATGGGGGTGGTAAATTTTGACCCATGTCTATATACGAATCTTGGGGTAAGATTTGGACATGAATTTCGACCGAAAAATCGGTGACGAGATTTGAATGCCACATTATTCTAGATGGAAAACCATGAAGAAAAAGCCAAACTTCGTGAAAATCGGATGAGATTTGACCGAGTTATGGGGGTGGTAAATTTTGACCCATGTCTATGTACGAATCTTGGGGTAAGATTTGGACATGAATTTCGACCGAAAAATCGGTGTCGAGATTTGAATGCCACATTAATCTAGATGGAAAACCATGAAGAAAAAGCCAAACTTCGTGAAAATCGGATGAGATTTGACCGAGTTATGGGGGTGGTAATTTTTGACCCATGTCTATATACGAATCTTGGGGTAAGATTTTGACATGAATTTCGACCAAAAAATCGGTTTCGAGATTTGAATGCCACATTAATCTAGATGGAAAACCATGATGAAAAAGCCAAACTTCGTGAAAATCTGATAAGATTTGACCGAGTTATGGGGGTGGTAAATTTTGACCCATGTCTATATACGAATCTTGGGGTAAGATTTGGACATGAATTTCGACCGAAAAATCGGTGTCGAGATTTGAATGCCACATTAATCTAGAGGGAAAACCATGATGAAAAAGCCAAACTTCGTGAAAATCGGATGAGATTTGGCCGAGATATAGGGGTGGTAATTTTTTACCCATATCTATATACGAATCTTGGGGTAAGATTTGGACATGAATTTCGACTACAAAATCGCTGTTCATATTTGAATGCCAGATTAATCTAGAGGGAAAACCATGAAGAAAAGGCCAAACTTCGTGAAAATCGGATGAGATTTGGTCGAGTTATGGGGGTGGGAAATTTTGACCCATGTCTATATACGAATCTTGGGGTAAGATTTGGACATGAATTTCGACCAAAAAATCGGTGTCGAGATTTGAATGCCACATTAATCTAGAGGGAAAACCATGAAGAAAAAGCCAAGCTTCGTGAAAATCGGATGAGATTTGACCGAGTTATGGGGGTGGTAAATTTTGACCCATGTCTATATACGAATCTTGGGGTAAGATTTGGACATGAATTTCGACCAAAAAATCGGTGTCGAGATTTGAATGCCACATTAATCTAGAGGGAAAACCATGAAGAAAACGCCAAACTTCATGAAAATGAAGAGCTTGTGAGCTAGGAGCATCTACATCTAAAATTTGTCTATCTCTTATAGGTTCTGACATCCTTGCGTTCATACATACGGACGGACGGACGGACGGACGGACGGACGGGCAGACAGACGGACATGGCTAGATCGACTCAGCAATTTATGCTGATCAAGAATATATATACTTTATGCGGTCGGAGTTGCTTCCTTCTGCCTGTTACATATATTTGGCTTTCGCACAAATACAATATACCCTTATACCCATTTTTAATGGGTTCAGGGTATAAAAAAAAAAAAATGTGAAGGACAACAGATTTGATAGTTCCATCAATAATTGGGAATAGCATGAGTTGAATTGCTTTCGTAATAAAACAACTAAAAGTACAGGTCTTTTAGTTAAGGATTATGGATTAAATATCCTTGCTGACATATATTTAAATATTTGCGATTTATTGTTTCTATAGAAATGTGCTATATTTCAATTTGAAGAAAATATGATTTATTTCCAAGCGCTGATAAACTTCTTCATTGCTGAGCTTAAAATATAAAACCAACTTTTCTTATTGGAATTTAGTTTCTGTTATACAAACCTTTAATACCCTATTGCAAGTGTATAAAAGCCATATTTCAGCACACGTCCAACTTATTCCAAAAGACTTTGGTATATATGCCTAAGCTGGTTAAAAAAGCTTGCGCCAACAAAAATATAGATACGAATATATACTGAATGCAAGTGTCAACTCGGGAAATCTGCTCCATCGACTGCCAAATGCGTTGAGCACCTGAGTTAATTCCACTTTGATCTCACGGACTTAATGAAAAAGCGTCATTTAATATGCTTTGGGCGATTTTCTCTCTCGCTTTGGCAGCGCGCAAATGGTGTCTATTTTTAATGCGCTTAACTATATGCAGTGTAAATTTTTTCGCTCACAGCTTAATAACTCTGGCAACTTATGCAAATAACTGGCGGCACTCTGGCAACTTTGAACTTTTTACACTCTGGCAATGGCAAACGGAGCAGCAACAACAACAAATCGCAAAAGTTGGCAACGCGCTCAGCTTAACCGCAAAAGCAGCTAATGCGCTTAGACTTGGCAACTGGGAGGAGCTGTAATGCGACTAGTTGCTGGTTGCTACGAGCACTCTTTGCTATATCTGTTACTGCCCCTTGGCCAGACTACATTACGGGCATTATATATATATACGCTTTTAGTCTAGTTTTTCTGTTGAAGTACGGGCGAATCGTAGCTTATTTGAACTTTAAGCTGAACTTCATTTAACTGCAGCTTTGTTTGCCGTTCAGGTAACAAGGAATTTAATCAACATAAACAAAATGTACGCTTGGCTTAGTTTTCTTCACAAGTTCAAATGAACATGAAGTAATAATATTTTCGAATTCGTTTTGGCTCTCAGGCACAATCAAAAAAGTGCAATTCTCATGCTGCACATTATTTTCAAGTCAACCCTTCCAAGAAACTTCTACAGCGTTTTTCTTTATGCTAGCTATTGTTATCCGGCTATGCACAGCCACGTGTTTCTCTTCAAATTCCAGAAAAAACATTGTAGTTGAACTATCATTTTCACCGAAATGGGTGGATTTTAAGCAGTGATATTTTCACGGATTTACGTAACTTGTGTAAAACATTCAAATTTCTATCTCTAATAGTTTGAGCTATAATGATCATTCAATCAATCAATCGATCGAGCAATCAATCAATCAATCTAACTTATAGTTGCATAAATGAAGACCTATTTGCGTTCTGTCTTCAAACTGAAATCAAGTATTCGTATAGTTTATATGAATTCGGCTGTTCTTTGCATGAAATCCTATTGTTAAATTGATGTCACAGTTGAGTTCACTTTGCGAAATTCATTTAATAGCTTTAATATTGACTTAGTTTGTATTTTTTGACAGCAGCTTGGCGAGCAGGCTGCTGCCAAGGAGGACCTTTAGCTATGTTTAATTGCTTATCATTAAAAATTCACTGAAACAAATAGCACGCATACGCCCCGAGGGCCGCCGCACATTTCAAGTGCATAAGTAGCAGTTGGGGCTGTTTGAGCTGTGGGCAAAATTGATGATGGAAATTACTTTTAATTCTTTTTAGCGTTAACGGCAACTCATCAAGTTGAGTGCTTAAATTTAATTTATGCTCGCAATATTTACATATTTACTCGCGGAGTTTGACTGCAATCAAGTTGAGAGGTTTCTTCTGCATTCGCGGAATTCCTTAAGGTCGCGATTGGCCAAAACGCCAAGCATCATAAATTCAATTCAATTAAGCAAAGTATCCACGCCCTCGGTTATTATTGGGTAAAAACAGAAAAACAAAACACAAAACGTCTGCCAAGCCACAATTGTTATTTGATACGCGTTTAGTTTAGTTTATGTTTTGCTCTCGGTATTTTTTTCAGCATTCGGTTGAATTTTCTGCGCTTCAGGCAGCCATAAATTGTAGCCAGCTCGAGAGTGTGTGGTCTTGTGTGTGTGTGTGTGTGTGTGTGTGTGTGTGTGTGTGTGTGTGTGTGTGTGTGTGTGTGTGTGTGAATGCTCATAAATATACATGAGCATATCTGTGCATACCTGAGCCCGCTGTCCGTGCCATGCAACTGCTCTAATTGCTATGGTTGCAAACATTTATGATTTCTTAATTGCGTATCGGATAGCATTTGAAAACTGTCCGATTGATCAACTATCGTTTCGTGTCGAGAATTCAGATGAATATATTAAATAAAAACACATCTTGTTAAGTCTAAAGTTCCTGTTTTTTATATTTTTCCCATAAAGTTGTACGTTAAAAATTCGTGCACACTGAATTCACTCCCAAGGTCGGAAAATAGATGGAAGTTTGTATACGAAATTCCCTTCCAAGGTCGGAAAATAGGCGGAACTTTGTTGTATGGCACTTGAGTTCAACTACATATTTGTAAACATTAATGTAAACTCTTAAAAGTCAACAGCCACTACATCTAGTGTTGTAAAGTATAAGTATAATAATATAAGACTTATATATGTATTTTTGAAAATAGAATTTGGGCACACTAGAGCTTCTATAATCTTGCATATTCCCTTCTATCAGCTCAGTTCGTTGTTGATCGAGGCGAAGCGAAGAACTATTCTGAGCTGCATCATAACCTGTTGTTGTGAAAGCCAATAAAGCCAATAATTTACTTATTTCTTGGCTTAGGTTCCAAACACTATGCTATACTTGTTGTGTTATTTGAGATATCGTACGCTCAATAAAAACATTTCCGTGCTTGAGGTACTTATTTATATTTCCTAAATAGCCTGTCTTAGTTAATAAGGTGCAAATAGTTTTCTAATGCATGCCTGTTTCATATTAACAAGAACTTTTGCCCCAATTACACATATGATTTGGAAGAAGCTGACAATTAATAGACGATTATATTTTTATGCATTATCAGTTAGGCAAAAGCTCAGGCTCCGCTTAATTAATTAATTATACAGAAATGCCAATGCAGTGTATGTATTTAGGCTTGTATGTGTTTATGGCTGACATGATTGACTAACCAACTGACTTAATGACTAACTGACTCAGTGATTATGCTAACCAATAAAGAGGCTGGAATGGGGAAAAGTCAGTGTCAGCGCGTACGAGCTGCGTGTCAGAGTTGCCACAGTTTGTGAAGCAGTTCAAGTTGTTGCCTCATTTGTTGTTCAGCAAAAAAAAAAAAGGAATAAATAAAAGGTTGTTGAAATTTGTTTTAGTTGTTGTCGACTACATTAAATATGCATTAGGTATTGTACAGAATTGGCTGCCTCTTAATTTGTATGTATACAAGCATAATAGCTGAGGTCTATATAAACAATGCTACACTTCGAGAAAAAAGGACGTTCTAAGTTTCAGCAGAAATGCTTTTTGGCTGTCTTAATATGCAATTTTGATCTTGAATAAATAATAATGGCTTAAATAAAATTCACTTAATTATCAATTTTTTATACGTACAAATTTCTCAGCTATTTCTCTCAGTGTATATGCATGCAAGTGTGTGTGCGTATGCGATGCCTAGTTAGTTTTGCGGCCATATAAATTAGTCAGGCAGTTATTTTGCGAACAGGTTCAACAGCCTTGCCTAGGCCTCATGTTGAATATCCTGCAGAATGCTTAAGGCTCACTGAATCAAAAGTTGATGATTGCTTCGACTAGTAGTTGACTTAAGTTGCATCCCTTTTTGACGGCAGCGTCGTTTAGTCAATTATTGCGGTCTGCTTATTATTAATGGCCGCAAATATTTTGTGGCTCTAATGTGCCGCACGTGGCCGTTAAAGACCAGCTTTTTAGAGCCCTGCAAAGGATATTATAATTATGTCGGGAAATGTGTAACGCATTACAGCAGCTATTTGCGAGTCTATAAGGTATATTTATTCTTGACAGCCAAGTCGATTTCGCCTTGTTTCTCTCTCTATTCCTCTGGACCTATACAAACTGGACTCTCAGTTTAAAGAAATACATTAAAGCGTGCAGGAATCTGACTTCTCGCTGCACATACATGCATATGTATCTCAAATTTGGAGCAAACCTCGTCAGTTTATCATTTAGCTGCCCTATGAATCAAGAGACTTTGTATATGCTCTTTTTGATTCATAGGGCAGCTAAATGATAAAAGAAATTGTTTCGTTTTTTACGATATTTTAATTATAACGAGCTTGACTTCACTCCTAACTCCTAAAATGATATCCAAATGGGAGTACTATATCATTTAATTTCCAGAAACCTTTTTTCTCAGTTACCAAGATATGTTAGCCAAAATTAGAAATTACGAGTTTGGTAAAGCTTCTAGCATACAAGAAAACTCTCACTATCATTAGAATACTAAATTATAAAGTTTCTGAGCTAAGTATAATTAATATGTTGCAAAATCGTTTACACGTTTTACAAGGATAATTAACCTTCGGATATTTAAATCTTGCTTCTTATTTTAAACTAATTTAGCTAATGTTTTCCATTTTTTCCACATTTTCCCATCTACTTTTTTCCTACTCGCAGTTGGTTTCCAGCAACCCAAATCAACGCAACTGGCGCGGCATTCTCATCGCTCTGCTGGTGATCATCATTGTGCTGGCCCTGATTGTAACTTCGGTGGTAAGTCTAAGCCGCATGGTAAATGTTTGTTCGTGTTTATTTTTTGGTAAATGGTAAAATCCTTGATTGAAAACCGATTATATTGCAATCCAATGTGAATAAGTTAATTAAAATCCAGCTCAAGTAATTTATCTTCATGTGGCTCTTGTGTAAATGAACCATTTCTCAAATTAAATCAATACGAATGCAATTTCCCCTAATACACCACACACGCACACACACACACACATACACACACAGCTGTGCAAACACTATAGCTGTGCTCACATTCAAAGTACCGTTACTGTGCAATATTCACAATAATCCATTGCAACTGTATTTTTATTTGTGGTCACAATCTGCAAATGAAAAACAGGATAAAACGTTGTGGTCGGCTCTAACCGACTTGACAATACTCTGTTCACAATAATTACAGCAAAACCAACCATTAAAATTAATAATTATTAGATAGTTGACTCTAAAACTGTAACAAGTGGGTGATTTTCAAACTGTGACTTAGTGCAAACGGCCCCATCAATTTATGGGGCAAGTTTGTTGGTTAAATCTTGGCGCAAGTAAATTATACGCAAATTATACTCTAGTTATTTTCGTAACAAACATTATTCCTAAATGCATTTAAATATCTCTAATATACTCTATTGCACTTTGTGAACAGGGTAGAACAAACGACAAACACAAATGTTATGCGTGTAAATACGTTGCGCTCATTTTTGTCTTCTTCTTTGTTTATTTATTTTTTCCTTTTGTGCCTTGCTGCGTGATATTTGTGCCACCCCCCTGCGCCCCTTTTGAAATCTCTCCATTTTTTTTCTCCATTTTCTCCATTTATGTGTTGATGTTGATGTTGTTGTCGTTCTTGTTGTGGTGCTTTTGGTACAATTTGTACTGTGTGTGTATATATATATAGAAAACAACATATAAAATTTCTGCATTTATCAAAAAAGGTGCTGCTCACGCCACCCGATGAGGGACCGCGCGTCAAGGGACAGCGCATCAAGCTGCAGGACATCGTCGACGGCCTCTACGTGCCGCAGCGTGCCAATGGCAGTTGGATCGACGGTGAGTTGACAGCTACCTGTAACGGTAACGCTAATGGTAACACACTTCTAACTAGCGTTTTCTCAAGCTCAGTTCAGTCCAGTTCAGTTTTTTTCTCAGTTTGTCTCAGCCTCTAGTCAGCGCTGAGCTGCAAGAATGTTCTTAACTGGTAGTTAAATCGATAGGAAAATTACGTCTATCTTATTTCTTTTGTGTGAAACTAGAAACCTCTAGTCAGCGCTGAGCTGCAGTTGACTGGTAGTTGAATCTTTATTTATTTTGAATCGATTTTAAATCGATTTACTTTAAATCGAACAAAAAACAATAATAATAATAATGGAGTTTTATATAATAATGCAGCCCTCCCACTTTATTGCTTAACTTACACTTAAGTGGCAAAGTTTTCCAAGATTTTCGTTGAGGTCCCCACAGGATTATGCTCCTCAAAAAGGTTTCTTATAGCAACTCTGGTTTTTAAGCGTTTTTTAAGAAACTCCTACACACACAAAAAGGTAAAATGAGACACCGATTTTTCCTACAGCCTTGCCCACCTATTTCAATGCACACACTCAGCCGCAGTGTTGTGGCACTGACATTGAGAAAACCCAACCAAAACTGGACATTGAGAAAATAAGCCATAATCTCTTTTAATTTCCGACTCTTATGTTTTCACATATCGCTGCAGCCGAGGAGTTTTTGTATCAGGACCATTTGGGCCGTATCTGCCTGCTGAATGCAGCCAATCGCACGGAACGCGTCCTCATGTCCAATGTGACATTTGTAAGTACATTTCCTCCTGCTACGCCTCTCCTACCGCCCCTTTTGCTGTATAGTCATGCAGTATATGCTTATTGCTTATCTCCGAGCTGAATAAATATTTGCAGCATGTTATTTACGATAGGATGCTGTGGGGCGTGGGTGTGGGCGTGGTTGCTATCTCAAGTGAACACACTTGACTTGGCAGCCAAACAGTTGGCAGGCACTGTTAACTGATACGCACACACACACACACACACACACACGGGCAAACAGAACACAGCAAAGTAGGCAAAAACAAATGGGCCAAGTTATCGCTACCCCATAACGATAAAAGCCAAACGATTCTTATGTCAATGCTTGGGTAAACATGAGGGGAATAGCGGCAGGGAATAGTCAAGGGGTGGAGGTAGTTGGATCCTTCCGGTTGAAATGTTTTCTAATGAATAATGCGCGCTCTGAAATTGAAAAACAAACAAATATATATGGATGCCTGCCAAGTGTATAGAGGGGCGGCGGGTTAGCTCAGTGCCAACAATTTTGACAGCTGCCAAGAGGCAAGCATTTCGAATGCCTTCAAGCCAAATGCAGCAACAAGTGCCACAAAAAAGCCATTCGGCAACTGCAACATGCAACAAGCCATCGCTTATGTCAACAGTTGCCACTTGACAAATAATTAATGTGCCCCACCAAATGAGCTGCTACTAGGATGACTCAGTCAAGAGTGTAGTTACCATATATACTATTTAAGGCAAAGCCTACACTCAGCAAAAACTCGGTTCTCAATTCTTGTCTGATCCGCTGAAAATAGTTTCCGTTTTATTCGAAATCTAAGAGCAAAATTAACATTGTCAAAGCAAGCAATAAATTTCATAGATTTATTACCTTCTGTGAGTTAAAAAATTTCTTAAGTATTTTATTCCCAGCCCAAGGATTTTAACAAAGTTTGAGCAAATAAATCTACATTCTTTCTCTAAGTGTAGTTCAACTTGGCTGCAGTTTAAGGAAACCTAATTAAGCATTTCCCAAGAAAGCTTTCATGCAAGCCATTCTCTGGATTTCTACGTAAATTCAACTCATATGCCAAAAAGCTTCATTAAAGGCAGTTATGCACTATCTAACGTACTTCTGCGAATAATTAACAAATGTAGGCAGTAAATCTAAATGGGAAATTTCACCATTTGTATCCATAGGCACAACACGCGCTGCGCAAACAATTAAAATTTTAATTAAAATTACGTATACGCAGCGTTTGCCATTCTGTATAAGCGCAATTGTTATGGCAGCTGCTTAACAGCTACCATAACACTGGAACGCATTTGAAATCGTCATTTACTACGTTTTCATGGCTAGCATTTCAATGAGCTGCCACCTAATTCAAATTATTTCATACGCAGAAAACTCTGGCGCCGTTCACATTTAGCATATCGGCGGATAAACGTTACCTGCTGCTGGCCCAAAACGTTGTCAAATTATTTCGACACTCGTATTTGGCGCAGTACACGTTATTTGACATACACACAAGGTAAGCGAACAACAGTTGACGAAGCGCCTCTCTTTGCGATTCTCACAAGTATGGTGTCTCTCATTCGCAGCGAGGCCATCAAGCTGCGCCACAATCCGCAACAGGACGAATGGCCCTATTTGCATTTTGCGCGCTTTACAAGCGCCGGAAATGCTTTAATCTGGGTGCACAACTATGATATTTACTATCGTCAGGAGGTGCGTGCCTCGCATGCTTATCGCATCACACACGATGCGGTGCCGGGCGTTGTCTATAACGGCATACCCGATTGGCTATACGAAGGTGAGTTTATCATGCATCATAATAAAAGTGCAATAAAAGGTGATTTAAATGTTTTAAAAATACATGAATGGCAGTTAATAAGGGTAGCCAGCAAAAAATTGAATTACTTTTACAACAAATAAGTATTTTTTATTTCTTATAATGATCTATTTGGTCTGGCTAAGGTCTAGTTGTCCGCTTGCTGGCAGACTTTAATCCTTAGATTTCAATTTTATGTTCATGATTTCTATGTTTTCTATGTGCCAGCCAAGTTATTTAAAAGATAGCTTAGGGTAATTAGCAATAAATTTAAAAAGCATTGAATCTTCGATAAGGCATGGAACACTTTGATGGTCATAATTGATATGGTGTCTCTCCTTTATAGAGGAAGTTCTGCATACTAATAATGCAATTTGGCTATCGGACGACGGGCAACTGCTGCTCTATGCCAGCTTCAACGATACACACGTCCAGGAGCAGCATTTTGCGTGGTATGGCACCACCTCAACTGGCGCCGCAGGCGGTGCTGCGACAAGCGGCACAACTCATGGCAATGGTGGTGTCGGTGGTGGCACTAGCTCTGGCGGTGGCTCAGCTGGTGGCAGTAATCCGCATGCCAACTTGTATCCGGAAATTAGATCCTTACGGTAAGTTGTGCCAGTCCCAGGCTATATTACTTTTCGATTAGGTGTTAATGATGTGCTCGTGACTGTACTTAGCCCTAAATAGTGCTCGGGTATAGAATGCTTAAAATTCATGAAGTTGTCGACGAGTGCACATGGCTTTTTGGGAATCCTTTTCACGATGGCCCAAATGTGCCCAGGTGTGCAGGAAAGTGTCAAGTCTCTGTCTGTGTGTGTTTGTGTGTGGGTGTAACGACATTCTTATACTCTGTTAGCAGAGTGCAAAAGAGTGTATTGGTTCAACCAAAGGTAAATTGCAGCAGGTGAAGTCCTGTTGATCTGGATTCAAATCTCTTTAAATCACAATCTTGAAGTCGAGAATATCATAGACAAAGAGACTCTAGTCGAACTATATTAAATTATTCGAACAGAGTAGCGCACAGTCGTTGGTAGCCGGAATTAAAATACGTTTGCAGTCAAGTGAAGCCAGCCCCTGGCCACGATAGTCTTTTAATACATACGGCTGAGCTGCTGTCATTTTCGATTTGATAAATTGCCAAATGCACAAAAGGTTTGCACAACTGTTGCCCCCGGGCTTACGGAGCTGACAAAACTGCCGTCTAACCTGTTTGCGTTAAGTGTAATGTCATCATTTGGGAATTAGTTATGTAAATGTTTGTGCATAAGTTCCTAGATGCCATCGCTGGTAATTGAATGTGCCAAGAATAGAAACGTTCAACTTCTGCCGTGTGTGCAAATCCATTTTAAATTGAACTGCTTCCAGTTGAAGCCCGATTATAATCGTTGTGAAAAGTTCTACTAACTTAATAATCCCCAAATAAATTATGGTTCGTTTTAAATTATAAATTTTATTGTATGTAATTCAAGGATTTTATGCGTAGGAGCAAGGATTTTACGTAAGAAACTTGATTTTATTTGTGGAAACCGTTGTCTGGGCCAGTCTTTTTTTTCCACACAAAAAAAATTAAAGAATATCTGTCGATATATATATATATCTGTATAACTGATTGACTGACCTCTCTCTCTCTCTCTCTCTCTCTCTCACTCTCTCTCTTTCGCCTGTTTTAACCCGATGTATTATACTTCTTTTGTAGATATCCTAAGCCGGGCACACAGAATCCGACAGTCACCCTGCGGGTAGCCGACCTGGCGGTTCCTGAGAAGATACACATCATAGACTTGAAACCGCCGAAAATTATAGAAAACGAGTGCGTATTGAAATGTAAAGCAAGAATGATTCGAATACTGAACACTCTCTCTCTCTCTCTCTCTCTCTTTTCGTTCTCTGCAGGGATCATTACTTTAGCAGCGCCAGTTGGGTAAGTGCCAAGGAGATCGCTGTGGTGTGGCTAAATCGGCCGCAGAATATATCCGTGGTCAGTGTCTGTAGGAGTCCCTCGTTTGTCTGCATCGAGGTATGTTGTTGCATTTACCTAATTAAGTGAGTTTGTGCTTATGTCCTGTGCATCCACCGGCAGACGCATCGTGTGAGCGGCGATGGACGCGGCTGGGTGGACACTGTCTCGGTGCCATTGTTTGCGGCCAATGCCAGCCACTATGTGGCTATATCGCCGCTGCGAGACGGCTCGTTTGGTAAGTGAGCCATATGTCAATCCGGCTTTTGTTTCGAGCTCAATACGCAACCAATACCAAATACTGAACCCTTACCCGCCCCATAACCGACAGGCTATTTCCGGCACATCGTGCACGTGGACATTGACAATAATCGCGTGCTGCCCCTCACACACGGACCCTACGAGGTGAATCGACTCCTGCACTGGGATCAGCTCGATAATTGGATGTAAGTAGCCAGCGGAAGCCGCAATTCTACAATCTAACTCAAAACTGATTCTCAAATTGCGATTAATGTTGCCCAGCAGTAAATTTAAGTACCACACATAAAATGACTTAAATGTCCGAAACGTGAATGGTTACATAAAAGCGACAGCTATTAAATTCAAGCGAAAAACTAGAACATGAATTGCAACTTGAATCAAGTGTTCCACAGATAGTAGAAAACACAGCTGCAATTACAACAAAATAGAACTGTCCGTGTTTTTTAGGGTTCGTTTCGAGAATCTTGTTTTCCACATTCAAACTTCGGTTTCCGTTTAATTTAAAACAACATTTTTTTGGCAATCCATTCGGTTTAAAGTTCAAGTTTGCTTTCTTGGTAAAAAAAAGTGCCTAACTTTAATGGTAAATGAAATTTCTTTAGATGCTCTAACCGTATTCCCTATATGTATCTGTAGCTACTTTCTGGGCACACCGGAGCGCCTGCCCTCGCAGCAGCATTTGTATCGCGTCTCGGCGCTGCCTGCTCGACAGGGACAGGCTCTGCAGGCGCCCGACTGTCTGACGTGTCCAGCGCTTATGCACGGCAGCGATGGCTATGACGAGGGTCAAACCAAATCGCCGCCAAAGCTGGTGACCGCCTGGGACGATGACTGGGAAGACTCCGAGGAGGCGGAGGCGCTGCCGCCGCCACCGGCCATGCCCGTAGAGCAGCAGCGACAGGCGCGTGGACACGGAGCGCCACCACCCAGTGATTGCCTGTACCATGAGGCACAGTTTCCGCTGACGCTGCGAGCGCGCTATGTTCTAGTGGAATGTCTGGGTCCAGTTGTGCCCAATTCTATAATATATGGCCTGAAGTTGCCCACTGGACCCAAGGCCAAAAAGCAAAGCCTACCGCAAGAGCAGCTAGCAGCAGAAGCTGCAGCTGCTGCTAAGGAAGCTGGCGAGCCGAAGTCACAGTTTCTGGAGCTGCTCGTCACCGTGCAGAACAACACGCGTCTCAAGGAAAAGATGGCCAAAGTGGCGCTGCCGCAGGTAAAAACCTTTCCAGTTATGATCTCCGGCGGCTATCATGCCCAGGTGCGTCTCTATCTGCCGCCCGTGCTGCGCGAGGATGAGATAACACGTTATCCCACCATATTGCACGTATACTCCGGTCCGGGCTCTCAACTGGTCACAGATCGCTGGCACATCGATTGGAACACCTATTTATCCGGCAGCAAGGATTACATAGTTATCGAGATCGATGGCCGTGGCTCAGCCGGTCAGGGCTATCAGCTGCTGCACGAGGTTTACAAGCGTCTGGGCAGCGTTGAGGTATCCGATCAGCTGGAGGTTAGCGAATACTTGCGCGATAATCTACACTTTATCGATGCGCGCCGCATGGGCGTCTGGGGCTGGAGCTATGGCGGCTATACTGCCGCCCTCGCCCTGGCCGGACAGCAGTCGATCTTCCAGTGCGGCATCAGTGTCTCGCCGGTGACCAATTGGAAGCTTTATGGTAAACACGCCCTTAACATATAATTATTGTTCAACTAGATTTTGAATATATACTGACAACTTTTCTGTTCTCCATGCCTCTTAGACTCCACCTATGCGGAACGTTATCTGAGTTTTCCGAACGTAACCGACAACTACAAAGGCTACGAGGAGAGCGATCTGTCCAAGTACGTGGACAATTTGCGCGAGCGTCAATTCCTGCTGGTGCATGGCACAGCGGATGACAATGTGCATGTCCAGCAATCTATGGTACTCGCACGTGCTCTGACCAGCAAGGGTGTGCTATATAAGCAGCAAATCTATCCCGATGAGGGGCACAGTTTGTCCGGCGTAAAGCGACATCTTTATCGCTCCATGACCGCCTTTTTTGAGGACTGTTTCAAGAAGCTGGTGAGTGGCTGCTGGCATCTGAGCTCAATATTGTTTGGCTCTATTTTGTAAATATATTCTACCACTCTCCTACCATAACTCTCTATTTTTCCTGCTCACCACAACCACCACCACCACCACCACCACCTTTACCACAACCGCCAAATGTCATAACTATCACAACCAACAATAACAACTACTACTAAAACCTTCACCTTCATTTCATTCCACACATTTGATGCGATATTGTCAACGATCTATCGCGTAGCTCGACCAGCAACAGCAAAATCAAACAGATTCCATGGATTTTCTGGACTTTCATAGTTTTTATGGCGGTTAAACGATTTATCCTCGGTTTTCGCCAGTTCCCAAGTACTAGGTACCGTCGCCGTTGTTATCAATCGTCGTCGTTGTTGTTTTTGTTGTCATTCGTAGACTTCTCTCTGTTTCGCTGTTTAAATGTCTTATTGAGCATTTTACGGGGACTGAAAACGTAAAAAAAAAAACTCAATTTTATTTGTCGTTTCATTAAGTTTCTGCTACATGATTATGCTTAAATGGAATATCTATAATATCATTTTTTAAACTTAAAAATCTGTTGTGGGCATGTTCTTTTGTAAGGTTTTAGTTTTCAAGGCTTCCAATGTCAAACTTATTTTTATTTTATATTTGAATAATGTTGGAGAGACATATCAAATTAAATCAAAACCTTAAAATTTCTCAAACTTTAAAAAACATATTAAAGAATTTTTTTTTTATGATTTATATAATATATATATTTCTTCTAGTTTTCTGGAGCATACACTCACAGCAAAATCAAGTGAATTTGGTACGGCGTTTTTCGTTGAGTGTATGCACATATCTTCTTCTTTCCTTCGTTGAGCTAGTTCTTTTTTCAGTTCTCTTTGTTCCATTTCCTTTCGTGTTGTTTCGTACGCAAGTTTTGCCTAAGTTTACGTTCATCTTATTATTAATTTTTTTGTTTAATTGTCGTGATGTTATTTAATGCCGCAAACAAATTGTTGGCTCTATGGCGTATGTACGTATGTGTGCGTATGCGTGCCTGTGTGTGTTTGTTTGTATGTGTGTGTAGATATTTTGGCGCTTGTTCTTTATTGGAACCTGGGGTGTAACACAGCACACACACACACACACACACAAAGAAAACCGATTCAGACACACCCACGCACACTTGCTATTTTACCTGAATGTTGCTTATGCTTTGATTGTGTCTTTAATTTACATAATATATATCTTTGGCCGTATCATATGAAGTCGATTTCGATTTGAAACTAACACGTTAAATTTAATTTCTATGTGTACACACAACAGGTGCCCCCAGAGACAAAGGCCGGCCTGGGCAGCGGCGGCGATATGCAGCAGCAATAAAAAGCAGCATCAACAGCATAAGCAGCAGAATATCCAAATTTTTTTTGTTTACAGCAGTGCGAAGCAATAAACGAAAGCGAAAAGTGCGAGAAACACACACACACACACACACACTTGTTCACTAGGTTTATATGCAGTATTTGTTTAATATCGCGCAAAATATCGATACCATTGAAAATATTCGATAAATAAGTAATTCGTCTGGTCCCACTTAATTGACTGATCAGCCATAACCTAATAAGAAAAGTGATCCGTCATCATCGAAGGAGAAAATTGTCGTTCACAAAGTGTGTTTTCTATATATTGTCTCGCGTATGATCGTTGTAAAATATAGACGCAGCCAAATGGTTACAACAATAAGTGTAAATGCTAAGTGAACGTGCGTAAGAAAGAAAGCGAAAAAACATGGTTGTGAGAACATGACGCCATCATGGCAAGCAGTTACACACACGCATACACAGACATGAACAAATGTGCAACATACATACATACATACATACATAAATGTTAATGCCTCCCGCCGGATAAAACAGCGCGTAAGTCTCGCATATTTGCTTTGATTTATTCGATTTTTTATGCACTTGCTGCATAAATTTGCAAAGGGGTTTGACCGAAAATGAAATACCAAAATATACAATATATTTATTGTAGTGCAAAGGTCACCAGGTGGCACTGCCAAATGTCAACAGGAGGGGTCACAGGGAGAGCGAGAAAGCGTTGCGAAGGAAATTACTATCATAAATCAATTTACAAACATTTGGAAAAGCAATTTAAATAACATTTTCTGATAACAGAGAGGCTAAAATTTTGTTCAATGATGGCAAACATAAATCTCATATGGAGTTTATGAGCCGCAATTATTTATTGCAGGTATTAGTAGTATATTTTTTTTTTGCCAATTTTTTTATTTGTATACCCTGAACCCATTGAAAATGGGTAAAAAGGTATTTGTGCAAAATGCAAATGTATGTAACAGGCAGAAGGAAGCATCTCCGACCCCATGAAGTATATATATTCTTGATCAGCATCAATAGCCGAGTCGATCTAGCCATGTCCGTCTGTCTGTCTGTCCCAATCTCAGAACCTATCAGAACTACAGACTTGAACAGACTCCTAGTGCCTGCGCAGATTGAGTTTGTTTCCGATAGTCGATAACTTACTCCGTTTCCAAGCATTCGATAAAAATCGATATCGATATCCTGTTTTTTTTGGGAAATTTTGGTAAATAATAAGAGCTAGAGTCACCAAACTTGACATATAGCTTCTAAAATAGAATATATATATGCATTTGATGTTGGAAGAGGGTTCAGGGTATCCCCTAGTCGGGAGCTCCCGGCTAGAGCCTCTTACTTGTTTTTTAATTTATTTGGTGTTGGAATAAGAGGGTTCTTATTTGTTTTTTTTTTTTTTTTTTTTGCCTATTTATTTATTTTTTTTAACAATTAGTACAATCAAAAACTTCTGCAAAGTCTGATGGAATTGCTCAAAATTAAAAGATTGCTCACATTAATAGCTTTAATATAAACAATATATATTTGCTTTAAAATTTCCGCACTCCGCAAATGTTGCCCTGTTGACCCCCCGCACATTTAAACACTTTTTGCACTCGCATTAAAACCGTAGAATTGAATGAAATGAAAATGCTGCAATAAATAGGACATAAATAATAAAAAATGAGCGCGCAATCGCGCAAATATAAAAAAATGAGCAGCCATGAAAGAACAAAACATAAATCTGAGCATTCGCAAGCACAGCAAGAAATCAATTTAATTGAATGCTAAATTAAAAACAAAATGGCCAAATTCAATTATAATTTAATTGTGAACTTAAGCATAAATACTGTTTGCATGTAAGTAGCGCAATAATAATATTTAATATCTAATAGTTATATTTATTAGTATATTAATTCAGTTCATGTTGATTGCAACAACTTCGCACCGAAGGCAAAACCAAAAGTACATTTCTAAATGAGCGTAGTGAATGTAGCGTTAAATATATATTAGTAAACCAAGCCCAATAATGTCTAGAAATTAAGTGCAAAAAACCAAAGTAAACAAAAACGAAAAGGTCAAAAATAGCTGCGATACACGTTTAAAATTCGAATGCGACTGGCAGAAAGTTGGCAAATATAAATAAAATGCCAACAAACTAAATGACATCGCGTCGCAATCCGGTACCGCGTCCTGCGGGCTACCAGAACGCGTCCGACAGCGTCATGTATGCATAAGGATTAATTTAATTAGGCTTTTTTTTTTTTTATTTTTTGTGGCGCAACAGCTCAGCCAGCTAATTAGCAGTTGGACAACTGCAGCTGCTCGTTGTGATGGCGGAAATATGCGTCGAAACTAGGTGAAAATATGCGCAATGCAGAATACTTATATACCCTTTCGAAGGACCTTATCAATTTGTCAGCGAGTGCGTAACGTACCCAATCAATTAGCCGCACTTGAATCCGTTTTAAACATTTATTAGCTGGCAGCAATTTTAAGAGTTTAGTCTTTTTATTAATTTCAAATATTATTCCAACTTGATAAAAAAAGCTCTGAATTTTATATTTTAAAAAAGTTTGATAACTTTTTGGGCCAATTTTAATTTTAACTTTTTATCCATCTAATTTTGCGTTCGCGAAATTTGCTAGAGAAAAAAAGCCACAGTTCAGTGGCTCACATATGTATGTGTGTGTGTGAGCGTGTGTATGTTTGTGTGTGTGTGAGCTTCTGTGTGCTAAAGCTTAACAAGGCCAGCATAAATTTATATCTGGCTGACACCTAATGTGCGGCTTAGGCGATTTTTTTTTAATTTTACGTTAGCCCAAGTTTGCCTGTTTTGGCAGACGCAATTAACATGCGTCCAAAAGGACACACAGGAAGCACACACACACAGGCAGCACACCTGGACAGTGACGCCCACGCTTAGGGCCGTGTACACGGTTGCAAAAGGTCGTCACAGCTGTGGGCAGCATGAAAAGGGCAGCTGCCTTTGAAACATGGCTCGTCTCTCTGTGTTTGTTGACACAAAAAGGTGTTTGCTTAAAGTAGATGACAAAAAAAAAAAGAAAAAACTAGGGGCTAGGTTGGACAGTTGAGAAGCCTGCACACACACACATGCACACACAAATGTTGGTGGTCTTCATCGAACTGTGGGGCAAAGGCGAACTTTAGATGACATAAATGACAGCTCTGGCTGCTGTTGGCTTATGTTTCTTTTTTGTTTTTATTTTTTTCTCATCTTACAAACCCAATTATAACAATACTTTCACACATTATGTGGGGCAGAAAGAGTTTACTTTCCAACTCAGTTGAAAATTTCATAAAGATCGAAGAGTGTAAAACTCGAACGGAATCATAAGCACACATTATTTACACATGCATTGAGCTAGGTTTCAGTTGAACTGTGTCAGATTCTTTTCATTTTAAGAATATTGAAATTGTGACACACGATTTTTTTATTTTTCCTTTGTAAATTGCTTTGAGTTGAAATTGAAAGATTTTCTCTCTACACTAAAATCGGACAATATAAATTTTTGTCTTATTCTTCAAGCTCTTTCCGATTGGGTATAAAATTTTGTTGATTTTGGAGAACATAATTCCGCACACTAATCAAAGAACATTAACACTTTTTGACTTGTCCAAGAACTGGGCTGTAACTTTCTTTCATTTAAGCCAAACGCTTATAATTTTCTGCACTTTTAAGCAATGCATTTCTGCTCGATAAACGCTCCGTATTGCCCATAGTGCTCGCTGCTCTGGCGGCTAATCTAGCTGGGGGGAACTTGAACTGCCTCGCGGTGTCATTTGTCTGCGCGCTCAAATGTATGCTATAGAAATTTAAATTGCTCTACAGTTTTTAAAAGCTTTCTATGTAGTGTACTAAGGACCAATTACCAAAAGAATTCTCTAAATACGAGTATTTAAAAGATATTTATATAGAACAGCGTAGTGAACAAATTACAATTACATAATTTGCAATACATATATACATATATACACATACATATACACAAAGGTATATAGTACATATGGATAAATCAATAAATATATAAATATATATATTAAATATTGACTTGCAATTTAGTAATTATACAAGCAAAAACTATACAAAATTTATATATGCATGTGCATATAATATATATACGATTCGTAGTCTAGTTCGTTTAGTGGATCAAGCGTTGGCATTATTCGAGTTACAAACCAATCCAAAGCAAAAAACAAAATAAATAAATAAGTAAATAAAAAAGAAGCGAAAACCGTTTTTATAGTCGTAAGAAAAATTTCAAAAGTGTGTACTGTTAATTAGATTGTTAGCTCAAAGGTACAGAAATCGAAAATATGAAAGCTATGTAAAAATAATAATAATAATAATAATAACTGTAATATATGCGCCCTATATAACTACCAAAAAAGAAAAAAGTAACTATACTTTGATATATGATACATATATTTTATAAACAACTTTACTCTTAAACAATAACATTTTAATACTCTGTCTTCAGCCTTAAAACAAAACAAAAGAAAACAAAACAAAAAATGAAAAATGAAAATGATAAACGAGAACAAAACATTGAAAATGAGCATGAACTAAAATGAGTAACTCTATTTATAGGGTCGCGATTGTTTCAAATTAAGCCTAAGCATAAACCAACGAAAAACTATGCACTTGTTAGTTATGTTTAATGTAAATACGCTTTACAACGGTTACTTAACTTTTACTCATACTTGATTTATTTTGTTATTAGGACGTTTGACAAAAACCTACTTATGTGATCCAACAATTTCTTCTCTTCCATGAAGCTACAAAAAAAAAAAAAGAAAAAACACACAAAAACAAATGAAAAACAATTATTAACGAAATTAATATAAATTACCAATTATGTAATACATTGACTTAATTAGCTGAGATGTTCAATAATTTCGCCAGGCATTTAGCAAACTCAAAAAAAAAAAACAAAAGGAATATATATATATATATATACATACAATAAACCAAAGCATGAAAGCCAAGAAAAAAAAATAATATATCAATGGGTTGATCAGCATGGTACTCACTGAGTATGTTTCAACTTAAATCAAGCTTGAACTTTCTTAAATTAAGTGCAGCAATCTTTTTACCAGCCAAAAGCATTTAATACTGAGCCCAATCTAACACATGCTGGATTTCAGTTAGATACACTTTACACTTATTTCAGGCATATAAATTCTTGGCATAAGTCTTTAGACTATATTCAAGCATTTAATTTTTATTATACCCTTGCAGAGGGTATTATAATTTTGTCGTGAAATGTGTAACGCATTGAAGGAGACATCTCCGACCCCATAAAGTATATATATTCTTGATCAGCATCAACAGCCGAGTCGATAGAGCCATGTCCGTCTGTCTGTTTCTATGCGAACTAGTCTCTCAGTTTTTAGGCTATCTTGATAAAACTTTGCAGAAGTCCCTTTTTCTGTTGCACGCAGCTCATGTCAAAACCAGCTGGATCGGACCTATATCATATAGCTGCCATAGGAACGATCGGTCGAAAATTAAGTTGTATTAAAAAACATTTTGTTTTTCAAGATATCTTGACCAAACTCGGCATTTATTAGTTTTACTATACTCCTCATATATATATGCAAAATCCTATTAAGATCGGACTACTATATCATATATCTGCCATAGGAACGATCGGTCGAAAACTAGGTTTTTGATTAAAACCCTTTTTTGTTTATCAAAATATCATGACCAAACTCGGCATTAACTATTTTCCCTGTGCTTCTTAGATACGGGCAAAGCACTATAAGCATTATGAAAAGGTTGGGTCTGCAATTAGATGTTCGGCGTGCCGAACATAGCCTTTCTTTCTCATTTTCAATTTTTATTGAGTAACCGTTGCATTTTTAAGCGCATAATCTCTTGAATTTTAGCCTAATTATTATAGAAGCTTCTCTTATAAATCATATTCTCACCTCTGGGGAACGAATTAGAAAGAAATATTGCGGCCGGCGCACAAAAGTGTGCTATTCAATTTGCAATGCCAGCATGTCTGCAAAATCGAAAAATGTAAACCGTGAAAGCCCCAACGACTGCAAAATCTGCATAAAACATGCTACGAATTGCAGTCCAAAGCTGGCCGCGCCACATTCCCTATTCTAGCCAACATTCAGTACATTTGCTGGGCTGACCAACAAAGCGGCACGCAAATGGCCACAAAATGTTCGTCTGGCATGCAATGGCCCCTAGCCCTGGGCCAGGTAAGTCGGATATAGGGGGAATGGCTAGATTGTAAGGGGAGGGGAGGGGGAGGGGAGGGGGGGGGGCATTACAAGCAAGCCAAACTTTTGACTTAATTGGCCAATTGTTTGGCTGGACACAAAAAATAAAAGTTGCATATTTCATCGCGCAACGGCGTCTTGAAGGCGTTACAATTCGGCCAGGTGGTAAATTTGAATAACTATAATTTCAACTGCCCTACGTTTAGGCGGGGGCGTGTGTCCGGCTAATTGCCGCAGCAATGAAGCACACTTGAATATTATTTTTTCTTTTTTTTTTTACTGAGCCATTGCTGAGTTGTCAAGTGCATACGACTGGCCAGAGACCAGAGTCTGCAATTAGGTGCACAAATTGCAGGCCACTTAAGTGAAACCCGAGCAGGCTAAGGCACTTCATTGCCCAGCAATCAGTACCATTAAAATATATAAGCATAATTATAAGTGAGACTCTTGATTGAAGTTGTTTGAAGTGTGACAGTTGACTGCTATTAAATATTATTTATTTTCTCGTTTCAGGTAAACGATTCAAGGTAAGTTACTCAAGTATACACAATTTCTTTTTTTACGTATTTTAAGACACGCAAATTTAAGTGTTTTGTCATTGAACCAGCGCTCTCTCTTTTGCCCGTCAGTTTGTTCGTCGGACAGTCCGTGTAAACGCGTCGATCTTAGAACCTATAAGAGCTGGAGACTTGATATTTTAAGCGAAGGTCCGCCTAGTACCTGCACAGGTTGAGTTTGTTTCCGATAATTGACAATCCGTTTCCAAGCAATCGATTAAAATCGATATCGAAATCATGTTATAAGAGCAAATCTCCTAGGTTTTAAGAGCAGGAGTCACCAAATCTTACATGTACATTCTAGAATAGTGTTAGCAGAACATATTTTATAGCTACCGTCACGGCCTGAAGTATTAGGTCAATTAAAAAATAAATTCAAGATAGTCTCATTTCGTGACTCATTGCAACGTGTCTTAAGCTCATGTTAAACTCAATGCGCTTTGTAACTATAGTTTTCTGTTAAAATAATCAAAATGCCTCATTACAGCATGTTAAACTCCGTCCGAATTGTAGCTTGAGCTTTCTGCTAATAAATTAAAAATAGTTCATGACTCACAGCGTGCTTTAAGTTAATGTTAAGTCCCAACCGCATTGTAACTAAAGCTTTCAGTTAACAAATTCAAAATAGCTTCATGACTCATTGCAACGTGTCTTAAGTTCATGTTAAACCCCATCTGCAGTTTAACTTGAGTTTTCTTTTAAAATATTCAAAATAAATCATTACAGCGTGCCTTAGGTTCATGTTAAGTCGCATCCGTATTGTAACTAGAGTTTTCTGCTAGTAACTTAAAAATAGAGTTACACTTAATGACGTTGCATTGCAACTTGTCTTAAGTTTATGGTAAACCCCATCTGCATTGTAGCAAGAGCTTTCCATTGAAATATTCAAAATGACTCATTACAACGTACCTTTAGATTGTGTTAAGCCCCATCCGCATTGTAACTGGAGCTTTCTGCTTATGTATTCAAAATAGAGTTACACTTCATGACTCATTGCAACGTGTCTTATGCTCATGTTAAGCCCCATCCGCATTGTAACTAGACTTTTTGATTGTTGTAGCTTAATTTTTGCCCTGTGATAAATTAAATGCAAATTTACAATGCTTGCTCCAATTTTGTGAAGCGTTCATATTTTTAATTTTGTGCACACAAGCTATATTTGGCGCTAAGCTCATGCCAATCAATGGCCGGCGAGTGCCCCGCGCCCCGACGAGGCTGCCTCCAGTTAAAATTCGGCAATTCTTTTTACGCCGGGCAGCTGACTGGCCGTAGTACGACTCAATAGAGTAACGAGCTGCGACTTTAATGCCTTGTATGCGAACGGACAGAACATATATAAATAATTTACATTTCGCATGGTCACGCACAAATCATGCGAGGGAGGCACAGACAATGCCGACAAAGGAAAGCCCCTGCCACCCTCCAGCCATGGTTGTGCATGGGTCTGGGCGAATCGTGCTGGGAATTGGGTTGGGCTTGGGCCTGGATTTGGGTCTGGTGCTGCATGATGCGTATAAAAGTGACAGTTTAACATGGAAACACACTCAAAATGTTAATTGATATGCAAGGCGAGGCGGGCAGTGGGGCAGACTACGAAAGTTTTGCTGCCTTTTTTTTTAGCAGGCGTTGGCAATGAAATTGTTTGTCATGACTGTGAAAATCCATTGCAGCTTTATCGGTGCCCTTTCTTAGCTGTCATTGAGCTCAGAATGAACTACTTACAAATCAAAGATCATAAAGTTGTTGCGATTAAACGTGTTAAGCGCACAAATCATGTATACAATTCATATACTACCAAATGTTACCCGGCCTTGTCCGGTACAAGTTCTTTTCGCTCAATATAAGTTATCACTTTGCGTCCTTTGAACCGCCCTTGAGTTCGATTGAATAATAAAGCAACAAGTCTATTAAAAATCGATTGATTTAAATTTTTTGCACAGCTAATTGAAAGAAAAATTTGCCTGTGTGCATTTTTAAATAGATATGTATTCTTTCATGCATTGAAATCGACACAAATTTTCTTAAACTTGCGTGTAAAATTTTTCAAAACGTTATATTAGCTAGATGTAAGACTATGCGATCACAAATCAGCCAATCAATCACTCAGTCAATCGGTCAGTCAATCACTCAATCGATATTATTATTTTATTATATTATGTTTTTTAGTATTGATCAATCTTTCTGTGCGTGATTAATTGTGGGTACTGTTATTTTGTTTACTAGGTAATTTTTTGTTATTCCCAAAATACGCTTTAATTACTTTTTGAAAAGGCGGGTGTGTGGTCTGTCAGTTTTTGAACAATTCCGGTTTGCGCGCTCTTCTAATAAATAAGTTTTGGTATTTTTTAATATGCTTGGTATTTTGCGGGGGATTTTACTTACTTCATGCAAACGGTCACACTGAACGCGTATCAAACCGACTCAACAGCTGTTATCTTGTTATTCTGCTGCTGCTCAGGTGTTTTTGCTTTATTTATCTCTGATCAATGAGAATGAACATCGACCAGCTAAATGACGACTGCCTGTGCATTATATTGGAGTACTTGACATTGCCAGACCAAATCGCAATGGCCCGGAGCTCGTTGCGGTATGAGGAGCTTCTCACCGAAATTGTGTGGCGCAAGCCGCGTTACCGTGAGGTATCCATATCGGATGATATGCTGGCGCCACTGAACAAGGAGGATTATATGTACTTTTTCAAGCTGATCAGCACATACATGGAGAAGCTGTACATCTGGAATGTGCATGACAAGGCGTTCGATTCGTATCTGGGCCGGCATTTGATGCGTCCCGAACTGGTCTTCTATCTGGACCTTAACCTGAACAATCTGCGCGAGCTATGCGTCACCGATAATTACATAAACAACAGCATGATACAGATCGTAACAAAAAGATGTCCACACCTGCACAGCCTGAGCGTGTCCAGCGCCTATATAACGGGCAAGTTTATGGTTGACCTGCCAAATCTGCAGACGCTTGTGGCGCGGGAGTGCTCCATCGAGGCTGAGCACCTGGCCGAGCTGCTGGCACAGCTGCAGCTGACCACACTTGACCTCACATCCAATCGATACAATTTGGAGCAAACCATACTGGAAGCGCCCGCCGCTGGCCTCTTACGTTTGCAGCGTTTGGGCATCTCCGATGCACAGGACTGTGGCTTTCGCATCGCTGAGCAGCTGCCACAGCTAAAGGAGCTGGTCGTCAGCTATCATGGCGTTATGGCGCAGGACTTGCATGATATGCTGGAGACAACGCGGCAATTAGTTGAGTCCTCGGATACGAAATTCCCAAAGCGCCTGCAATCGATTATGTGCAATGTGGTCGATGTGGAAGTGGCCCTCGAGCAGATAACTGGCCTGGAGACGCGCTGTCCACGCGAATCTCCCAAATTCTGTAAGATTTTAAAGATAATTTACAAATGCAAATAGGCCATCAAATGTTGCTACTCGTTAGCTATTTTTAGAGCAATGCATTTGGCATTCTAATATTGGCATGAAGTGCATATACATATATGTATGTACAGTGAAAGCTCGCTTAGGCGAATATCTAAGGTTAAAGTTTTCTGCCCTCTGATGTGATTACATAACGTAAAAAGTAAAAAGACAACAGAACATACACTCAAATTTTACCAAATTTTTACCAAAGTTCTTTATGACAAATAAAAGACAACGTATAAAACAATTTCTTTGGTCAACAAAAACAGCGAATCGCTTGATTCAAGATATCTTGTTGCCATCTCATATCCAGATTTGTTTCATGTCCGCTAATTACATGTCTTACCAAAGAAATTATAAACGCTAAATTCATCCTACATTGAAATGCGGTGCTGTGAGTGGCTTATCGCTCTCCAAAAGCCACACGAACGCATGCCGAATGCATCTTTTTGTTACTTACACGAGCAGCACAGGGCCAGTCGAGAGACTGCCTCTGGCAAAGCTGTTCGGTTCTCTGGAGCACTCGTTATATGTGTGCTTTATATGGTTATGGTATATATATATTGTCTTCGATAAACAATTGCTTAATTGTAAAGGCACATTTTAAAATAAAACCATTTTATGCCGTAGGTTTCACTATTCTTCTTGCACAAGTCCATGTTTTGTTACTATCTGCATTTGCTTTGGCTTTCGTAAAAATTAGTTGTGTTAGCTTACTTATCTAAGTTTGGATCAACTGACAAAATTTCAAAGAACCCAATTTTCGATTGATCATTCAAATGGCAGCCATATGAACAACAGAAAGACATACCAAAGCCTGAGATTTGGCTTTGATGACAGCTTTTTAACTAAGACTCGTTTGCATAGATATCGACAGACGGATAGGTTGAAAGACGGACTCGGTTGTTGATGCTGATATATAGTTTAAGGGTTCGGAATTACCTCCTTCTATGGGTTACACATTCCATGACAAAATTATAATACCCTCTACAAGCGTGTAAAACAAAAAAAAAAAACAAAATTGCAAATGTTTTGCTTCGATATTCAACGGAATTCCGTCGAAAGCTTCGGCATGGAATCTGTATTTATCAGTTTCCAAAATGTATATAAATATTTGTATAATGAGAGCAGCAAATTCTTTTGGCTGAAATATCTTGTTCTACTTCTGCGTTTGATTAAGGTGTTTGCATATCCGGCATCTTTATACTCTTAAATCCATTCCCAATATTTTGCTGTTTCCGAAATATTTGCTTCTGCATATTAAACTATTCTAATTCGTCAATTCCGTTCAGCTTGTTAGTTATCTGCCCACTCTGCAATATATAATTAACAATTATTACTTAATTAACGTTCTGTGAATGCTTGAATTACTTTTATATAAAAAATATAAAATTTATGCTGAAGTAGCTGAAGCTGAAAGAGCATACTCATTTGTTAAGCATTTGTCGCTCTTCAGGTTCTCTTAAATTTCCAGTTCCAAATCAATTCTTAGACTTTTAGAGACCCGATGCTGAGAGATCATTCTCATTTTTAAGGCATTTGTCGTTTGGTTTGAGAGACAGTGTCTGAATTCCGATTATGTTCTCCAATATTCAGTCTACTTTCGCAATTACTCACTTCAGTTTAATCTTCGGTTTTATAAGCTGCAGTCAAGTTTTCTAGCTGCACAATTCGTTGAATACTTAAGTATATTCAAGAACTTCGCAAACATCAAAATAACATTGTTTGAAGCATGAAAAACGTGTTTCCAATTTATCAAATCAATGTTTCAAATGCACATACGGTTGATTTGTATTGTTTTATTTTCAACGCGATAAATATAATGCAATAGTTTGTTAGTCTGTGAAAAAGTGAACAGTCAATGCTTAATGTATAAAAATTAGTATGTCCATTTATTAATATCCTTTTGTGGGTAATTAAAGCTACATGCAATGTGAAAAATAAAATGAAAGCAAATCGTTGAAGTGAAAGAAAATTTCAAAGTTGTATAATAAGTGGACTCAAATATGAGAACATTACGCCAGAGAAAATGCCAGTCACAAGCATCGCGGCAGCAAACATGCCGGCGGTTATTTGATATTTGACATTAACCGTCTGTGGTGCATACATCATGCCCAAGGAACTTAGATAGCCGGAGCTATAGGACATTATAATCGCAATGATCCAATATAACCAATCGTTGGTAATAAAAACTGGTAGAGTTCGAACAATATCTTTCGGTGCATAATTACAGAATATCAGTAAGGGTATAAAAACGACACGTAAAACTACAGGCACAACCAAAAATTTCGGTCCGGGCCATTGTATCCAGGACGTGGTCAAGCTGCCCAGCATCGCGAACACATTGAACGTTAGGAAACATGTGACTAATGTGAAATACTTTTCGCCAATTATAAAATCGTTGGAACGCTTAATATCCGAGTGGACGGCTGGAAAAACAGCTAGTGTAACAAAGAAAGTAAAAAATACGTTAAAAAGCTGTGGCGAAGCTTTCTTAAATATTTTCCAGTAGGGTACATTTAACTGGCTGTTCGACTCGGATTTCTTTTCGCTGCTCAGCATTTCATAATGCTTGAAGAATTTGTTTAAAGGCAGCGCGAAATACGTGTCAAAACAAAAGAGTAAAATCAAAATTGCAGTTAAAAAATAATATATAGCCGATGTTCGCATTGAGGTGAAAAACATGGAACATAACATAGACATAATCGTGGCAAAACATCCGCTTATATTTGATCCCAAAACTACGGCACCCGTATATTTGGGTGGTAAGGCCGCAACGAGTCCATAAATAGTGCTCTGATAGATGCCGTTGCACTGAAAAGAGAAAATTGTTTGTTTATAAATTGTTGTTTTGCTAGAGCTGATGATTACATTGAAAATAGAAAATTGTTTGTTTATAAATTGTTGTTTTACTAGAGCTGATGATTACATTCCCTGCTTATCTATCATAATTGCTAAGTTTATCGAAGATGTGTCGTTGATGAATAACCTGATTCCATTACGTTCTTAAAATGTTACATTCGCACAAAAAATGCAAGAAATGTTGACAGTGGAATAAGGCTATAACAAACAATTTGTTCATAGAAAAACTATATTAGAACCATGTAGCAGATTTTTAGACAGATCTATTCCAGTCGATGTAAATTGATTTAGAACAGAAACAGACTGACTAATAATCTATATTCTTTATAGAACCGAATATGACTCCTCTTTTACGGTAAATTGTAATATACCCGGGGACTCACCATGTTTATAAGCACAATGGAAGACATTGTAGTCCAAAAGAATATGCCAGGCCACTATTGCGGAATAGATAAATACAAATTAGATTTCAGTAATAAGTAAATTGAACATGAGCCTACCTCGGATGAGTCCACCATGGCGAGCACAACAGTTATTATCAGAATAACCAGTTCGAATAGAATGCTAAATACAATACGCTTGGTTAGATCACCGCCAAAATTCATGAATATGTTTAGCCAATTAAAGAGGACATTCGGGATTTGTGAAGCAAAGCCCATATTCTGCATAAAGTTACCTCTGTAATTGACCTCACTTTTAACCGTGTAATTTTCACCCAATTTAAAGTCCTCAAAATATGATTTCGCTGTAATAAACATATTCCAGGGCATCAGTGTGCCCAGCCCGTGCAGCACAAATATGAAGAAGACCAGTTTATATTTATCCTCTGGCGGCTGCAGGGTTGACATGAGTTTTGACATCATGAAGCCAGATCCTTTGCCATTGGGATTCGCCTTCATTTGGGATTCATATGATGGATTCAGTTTCACTGGCCGCTTCTCATCAATGAAAGGCGACTCTTCACCTCTTCTGTTTGCCATTTTGCTTTTTCGGTTGGTTGCTTTCGAAGGCGGGTGAGGCTTTAATTAACTTTAATTGTTGGGTTAGCAACAGGTTTCACGGGTTCCACGAGCTTGTAGCTGGCACCAAAACCTGGTCAGGTAATGTTTTAATTGATTCTAGGCAAGAAAAGGCACTTTTAAAATCTTAGATAAGATTGAACACGATTATTTATTGTCCTTGAGAATAGATTAGGTTAATCAGCGCGTGGCCCAACAACCGTTTCCGTGTTACCAGAGTGCGCGATTTCAAATGTTCCCAAAAAAAACTGAGCAAGAAAATCCGATTACTCATTGCATTATTAGTGAGCATGTTCTAGTTGTTAAGAGAAAAATCAATGAAAATTATAATTATTTTTCTTAACATTCCGCAATTTCGTTTAATAGCCTTTGTCCACTGACCAAATTTCTTACACATTTCTGAAAATGTCACAGTTTTGCAAAATGTGTAAAATGCGGCCTGTAAAATATCACATCAAACATATTACATTTTTAAAAAATGTGTAAATTTGGGATGATTTATCGAGATTTCTAACGATGTTGTGAAAAATGGAAAAGAATCATAGCCATATACAACGGCAACTTTAAATAAGAAGTTTTAAATTGTACCTATCCCTCAGTTATTAGCATTTAAACTTGGCAAAATGTCAAAAAGAGTATGTAAAATGGGATCCTTACTTCGAGATCGCATTATTTGAGTTTTGGAAGAAAAACTTTGCGACGCTTACTAAATTAAAGCAACTCGATTAGCTGTTTATTTAAAGAAGCGGTACTTTTCCCACTCACATTTCGCCGACAACCGGTGGAACACCAATATGTGAAATTTGAAAATGTGACATTTCTTAAGCCAGTGGAGAAAGGGTATAATAACTGGTACAAAAACTTGCTTCAGTGGGAACCATTTGGGAACTAAAAAGTGCTAACTATCGATATATTTTTTATTTTATCTATCGATTTTTTTTTAATGTGATTTAAGTCGCAATGGCATCCATACAGTTGGGCGATTATATTGTTATTCAGCGTCAAAAGTACACGAAATTGCAAAAATTTGGCAGCCTTGATGCGACAGCCACATTGGGTAAGGAGCATCTGGAGCTGAAGTCGCTGCTGGATCAACCGTATGGCTCCACGTTCAAGATGTGCGTCAAGGAGTCGAAGGTGGGCAAACGAGGCGCCCAGCGGCAGCACCGGCTCGAGCTGTGCACCGAAAATGAATTGCGCAGCATACGGGATGTGCTAAACATTTCCAGCAGTGGAGCCGACAATCGGGACATCAGCGACAATGGCGAGGCGCAGGCCCTCAAGTCCGCGGTACGTAGGGCTCAGGTTTACCGCGTGTTACAAAGAAAGAAAAAAAAAAACAACAACAACAATGGCAACCTTCACTTGCAGGACATTGAGCAGCTGCGCGAGGCGTGTAACGAGTCCAGCAAGATAATTGAGAAGCTGGTGAAGAATTCGAAAACATTTCACACACGCACCGAGTACTCACAGGACAAGTATCTGCTGAAGAAGGAGAAAAAGTACTTTGAGTTTGTCCAAATTCGCCAGCCCAGCATACGTCTAATGGCCGACATATTCCATCGACAGGATGCTGATAAGATAATGGGCATACGTGTGGATACGCTCTCCCAAATAATCTCCTACTCGGGTGTCTCTGGCTTTGGCAGCTATTTGTTGTACGAGAGCGGCACGAATGGTCTCTTGCCGGCGGCCATGCTGAACTCCATGGGTGCCGGCACAGAGGCAACACTTGTACACATGCATCCCGGCAATGTGCCCCAAAAGCAAGCTCTGCTGGCCCTCAAATTACCACTGGAACAGCAGCAGCGCTGCATCTCGGTCAATCTGTACTCGGTGCTGCGTGAGTTTTATCAGGGCGACAAGCCAGAGGCGAAAACAGAAGCTTCCACAGAAGTGGAAACAGCGGCGCCAACCAAGGAGGCAGCGGAGCTAGTAACCCCCACAGATGACAGCGATACCAACACGGAGGAGCAAAGCGACAACATTGAGCCCAGCTCCAAGAAGGTCAAATTGGATGAATCGTCAAACTGTAAGCAATCTATATCTAAAGCTGTTGCTCCTGACTAACTAAATTGATTAGAATCGAAAACCGGAAAATTCACCCCGCAAATGTGGAAATTATTTGAAAATGGCGGCATAAAACTTACTTATTTTTCCATCAAATGTATAACAGACATTCTGATAACCCGACAATATAAATATTAAGGCGATTTATATGATCTTAGATTAATTATGACCAATTCAGCAAGAATACGTACTTCGACGCAGATCAGCACTGGCCAGCTTTGCCAGAGGCAGGCTGGCGACTGACCCAGTTGCTCATGAGAGCATCAACAAGTTGCATTCGGCATGCGGTCGTTTCGACCTTGCTGCCATAGCAAGAAAGATACTTGATCCGTAAACAAGATAGACAGAAAAAAAGAGAGGCGCACATGGCTAGACCGACTCGGCTATTGATGCTGATCAAGAATTTATATAGTGTATGGGGTTGGAAATGCTTTCTTCTGCCTGTTATATACAATTGCAAAAATGCATTACCCATTTCCAATGGGATCAGCGTATAATAAATGGAACTTGCTTTGGAAAATCACTTTGGAACTTAATTGGCAGGCTGCCAATCAAACGAATGATATATTTCAATTATTTTTTGATTTTACTTAAAGCAACCAACAAATCTGGGCCTTTGCGCTGGCAACTGGAGAACAAACGCGCCGCTGCGCTGATGAATGCGAAATTCGACAACCTGGTGATGGCTGCCAAGGAGCATCCATCGAATATATTGCAGGCATTGCTGCCACTGGTGAAACCCTCGCGACCCATTGTTATCTTCAGCACGTGCAAGGAGCTGCTGCAGGAAACTTATATGGAGCTGAAGACGTCCGGCAAGGTGACCAACCTGCATGTGACCTCCAACTGGATGCGCATGTATCAAATACTGCCAAATCGATCCCATCCCGAGGTCAATATGAGCGGCAACAGTGGCTACCTCTTGACGGGCTACACACTGAAATAACTAAAAAGTGACTAAGGATCAGCTGGCGAAGGATGACACCAGCAAAACACAAATTAGTTATGTAGTTAGTTAAACGAGAACTAGGTAATATGCAGAAACAATTACCGACAATACAGTACAAGCTCGGTTTAACGCACAGCCGGACAGCTTAAATCTTAATGAACTTGTTTCCCCCATTTTATATTCGAAATGGTATGAATGCATTTCATACATTTCTTAGTCATATTTCAGATCCAAATAACCTCAAATTATCGACGATTTAACATAGCTGTGTATATCTTATAGCTTACACCTTCAGGAATTATTATTGTACCGACTAGGATATCGTCTGATAAATTTAAACCTGATCTGTGCGTAACAGAATGATCCAATATACCACATTTATTCACATTGAATGTCAACTGATTCTCCGCATTATGGCGATCTTTTAAGACAGACGAACGGGCGGGCGGACAGACATTGTTATTTGGACTCTGCTATTAATGCTCAGTAGTAACGAGTCAGAGATTCTTCCATTATACCCTTCTCCCCACATTATCAATGGGTACAGGTTATAGAGTGTTCCAGACAGAGCTGTGCTTTAAAGAGAGCGCTCAATGTATGCGAATAAACAGATGTCCAATTTTGGATAATATCATGCAATGTTTTATGACTACTATTTAGGTTTCGATACGTGTTCTTTTCTGTAGATCAGTTCAATTTGTTTGTTGGCGTGTGAATTTGTTGTGTACGAGTATTTATTATGTATGAGAATTTGTTGTGTACGAGTATTTATTATTGATGAGAATTTGTTGTGTGTGTGTGTGTGTGTATTCGTTGTGCGTTTGTGTGTAGATACAGCGCTCCATTTGTCCCGTGCTCCGATTTAAATAGCCGGCACATTCTTTAGCACATAATAGTGTCCGCATTCGCAGCGCTTGGGGTTGCCCTTCTCCAGCCACATCCACTTGGGTGCACGATCGCCGAGGCACAAGCAGCCCACGAGGCGGCCATCAAATGCCGACGGTATGACCGTCGGATCATTCTCTCTGCCTGCGCCACGCTTCATGGGTCTCTTCATGGCCCACGGATCGTTGCAGCCCGCCTGGCGCAGCATGAGCTCGCGCTTGAAGATGCCCGTGGCCAGCTCCATGTCATCAGTCAGCTCTATGGCAATCAGAGTAGCTGCATTATGCCAGACCAAAACCTGCGCCTGTTTCTCACTCACCTTTTTTCAAGACCGGAGTTGTGGATATGGCACGCGTGCCGGTACCCTCCTTGACCCCAAAGACGCCGAGCATACGCTTCAAGCCGAGCTGACGCAGCACTGCGCCAAGCTTGCCCTCGCCGCGTTGCGTCAACTGCGAGACGAGACGCTTGGATGCGAAAGGAGATTTGAGTAGTCGCGAGATGAATGACGACATCTTGACTTCTCAAATATGTTTTTAATATATTTTTTGAAAAGAAATATATACGTCTAGCTCAATATAGCATCCGTTTCCTTTGCAAAGATGAAAAGGAATGAGCTCCCCAACGTAGAAATACTCAAAAGCTATATATGTATATATACAAATTGTAGGCCTACTAGGAGGATTACTCTAAATCGTCAGTTACAATTCTCAACTAGTTCCAGCGTCGATCAGGGAACCAGCCCTAAGAACTAGAACGCCGAAACTTACGTAGTAGTCGCCCCTTTTGAGGGGAGACCGATCTCTAAGGTGGGACATTACTAATTCCAAACGAATATAGGTTCTTTTCTCAGCCGATCTGCTTTTAAAATCTGCCTGATAATACACTTCAGAAGTGCTTCATCAATCGACTGTCTTTAAAGTTAATTGTAAAACTTTAATTCAGTGGATTTAATCCACGGTCCAGACCGGAAAATAGGTGAAAAACGATCATGAAACTTATTTTCAAAGGGCCATGCAGAACGTCTTTTGAGATGCGACTGAGAAAATCCAGCTTTCCCAGTGAAAATGGGCAAACTGAAATTTTGCGACATGCTGGAAAAGGAATGCCAAACATTTTAGATAAATTCTGGTCCTGGCCAGAGCCGGGGTACGCCTACTAGTCCTACATATCTTGGTGCAATTGAAATGGATATCTTGTTTAAAGTAATTTATTTAAACCTTTTTTGTACATGCTTTTCCATTGCTGCAACTAACTGGGCGAGCTCCAAATTAATTAAGAAAACTGTACCGGGACGCGGCGCATATTGCATTTCGTTTTGCATTTCTCTTCAATTCAATTTCTTTTGGATTGATGTTTGTTTATTTGGAAAGCTATTTTGTTGACTTTTAGCTTAATAGTTGGTTGTTTGTTTGTGTGTGTGTGTTTTGTCGTTTTTGTTATTAATTGGTTTATTTAATTAATTAATAATAACTTTAAACTGCTGCCTTCTCGACCAGCTTGAACCAGTGGCCGCACTCACAACGCTTCTGGTTGCCCTTCTGCAGCCACATCCACTGCACGTAGGTCTGATCCTCTTCGCCTGCGGGTGTGAAAATGCGTACGGAAATTAGTTTCTCCTAAGCTCAGTTGTTTAGCCAGTCTACTCACAGATGCAGCCCACAATGCGGGCATCGAAGGCCGATGGAATCAAGTTGGGGTTCTCCTTGGTGCCAGCACCGCGCTTAAACACCTTCATGTCGAAGGGATTATCGTTGCCGGCCGCCTTCAGCAACAGCTCGCGCTTCTCAATGCCCGTGGCGTGCTCCAAGGGATCGTTCATCACTGCAGAAAGGAAAATGTTTATAAATTGTTAAGCTCTGATAAGCGCGCATTTTATATACCCTTACAGAGGGTGTCACGTCAACTGAGGGCGACCAGTCCGAGCTCATAAATTACATATACTCTCGAGCAGTACCATTAGCCGATTCACCATATCCAGGCCCCACTGTATGCCTAACATATGTACAAGATCTTATCAACATCGGACTACAACTATATCATAGGAAGGATCGCTGGCAGAGTCAGGTTAAGCTGCGACAGCCTGTGGCCAGGTACTTCCTCTTGTTGTGATAACAATCTATGCCAAAACCCCTTCACACTGCGCCTCTGCTCGCGTTTACAGTTGCTGAATCAGCTGTGTGCGCATATTGGTTATATAAAAGTACACACATAGCAAGCCTTTACTCCTTACACACACACACTGTTCAATTGTTGTTGTATTAGTTAGTGATTGGAAACTCCGCGAGGTGCAAATTACGCTGGCTGCGTTCACCTTTTGCTAAAACTCATAAAAACACAATTTTCACTGGGCGCAGCTATTACATAACCTCCCTCCCGCACACTTTTCACCAACTTAAATCTGGCTAAAACTTTGTTGCACTCACAGCAGGCCTGCTTTTTTAGTGTCCGCATTATGTAATACGGCTTATGGAGGCGCCTTGGAAGCAAGGGATTGTCTGCCACACGCGCGGACAAGGCGGACGTGACGGCGAAGTTGCGCCGTTTTGGGGCGCAATTCCTACTTACTTTTGCAGGTGCGAACGGAGTGGTACGTCACATTTTGGCGTGCGGCGGCACGCAGCGCCATGCGTCCACAGATTGATGCCATTATTGTTCGGTAAGCACAAAATTTGTTGGTCTTGGGAGCGTTGAACAGCCGAATTCTTTCGTAATTTTTCACAGCGAGACTCAGGGCAGGTGTTGGTTCATGAGTTGTGTACTTCAGCTCGGAACTGGTTCGATAATGCTGCACTATCGTGCTGATTTGCCATAAAGTTCAACGAGCTGCGCAATTTTGAGCAGCGTGAAGTTGGCTGCACAGCGTTGCCAGATTCTTGGTAAACAACAAATGCCGCCAAAATAGCTGTAATGTATCATAAATTAAATTGTGATGTGGTTTTATTTAATTCGTGTTTGCAAAGGCACATAATAAGGATTTGAGTTGAAAAGTGTCTGGGTAAAAATATTTGTTTGACAGAGCTATAATATAGCTAGTACTGCTTATTAAAGTGCGTTCACAGCTGTTGCCCCGACAACCAAAAAGCGTACACAAAAATATTTAGCAAAACAGAAAAACTCAATTATTATAAAAAAAAGCAGCAATATGACCAATAAGCCGACAATTTGCTTTGATATATCAAAAAATGAACGCTTTCAAATAACGGACAACTATAAGATGCTGCATCGCAAGCTGAAGCCGCACTGGAATGTCGAACAGTAAGTGGAGATATCAGATATATGTATATATATATATATTTGTAAAGCCCATATCGATTAATGCGATCCGCAGAAGCGATGTCGAGCTGAACCATGAATCTTTGACGCGCTCCAAGATCTTTGTGCTGGCAGGACCACAAGATCGCTTCACCGAGGAGGAGTTCGATGCGCTCAAGGAGTACGTGGATCAGTCCGGCGGCAGCTTGTTGGTGCTGCTCGGCGAAGGCGGCGAACAGGAGTTCAATACGAATGTCAACTTCTTTCTGGAGCAATACGGCATCTACATCAACAACGACAACGTTGTGCGTCCGCATTACTACAAGAACTTTCATCCCAAAGAGTGCATTGTGGGCGGCGGCGTTGTCTGCGAGTCCATGTGGCGGCATCTGCTCAAGCTGGACATCGAGAAGGTGGACTACGATTTCAGCGATGAGAAGTACAAGATACACTTTCAGTATCCATACGGGGCTACCCTAAATGTCTCCGAGCCGGCCAATGTGCTGCTAACAACCGGACCCGTTGCCTACCCCTTCAATCGTCCACTGGCTGGTTACTTCAGCAATGCCAAGGGTGGCAAGATATTGGCCCTGGGCAGTGGCTATATATGGCACGATAAGTATCTGCAGGACAAGACCAACGATGCCCTGCTGGAGTATATGCTGCAGCTGCTCGGCACTAGCGAGATAAGCTATACGCATTTGGACTTTAACGATGTGGAGGTGCGTGAGCTTAATACACCCTGCACCCATTGAAAGGGCTATGAATAGGGGTATATTGCTTTGGTTCAGTTTTATGTAACAGTCATCAGAAGGAAGCAGAAAGCTCCGACCCAATAATATAATATTTATTATATTATTGATAATTAATATAGCCAGTCTGTCTGTCTGTTTCTATGCGCAGAAAGGTAGCCTTTACTTCTCTTCTTGTTTAGGCATATTTCTGAGCTAAAGACACACAATTTTCAACTTATTGCTCATAAAGATATAAAGCGTTAATATCGTAGTATAAATATAGAGTTTTATTAGGAATAAATAAATAAATAGGCTGAATAACCGAAGTGTTTATAGTTGAGAGTTCGAATGTAGGCAAGCTTACAGAGTATCTTCTAGTCGGGCAATTCTAATATGTTTTTGTAACTATTCGATTCTATTTCCAACAGCTAAACGACAACAAGCACTTCACGGATTTAGCTTTCCTTGCCGATATGCCCAAGGCCTGCCTGATCGACTCCATTGGCACGGAGATGCCCGCGGATTTTAAGCAAATGTTCGACATGACCCTCTGCTCGCTGAGCAATCGTTTGCTGAAGGATGTGATCGATACGTACGAGCAGTTGCATGTCAATTACGAACCGTTGCGCATTATTAAGCCGCAATTTGAGATACCGCTGCCGGCGCTGCAATTGGCCACATTCCCGCCAATTTTCAGTGAGCCGCCGGCGCCGCCGCTGGAGTTGTTCGATCTGGACGAGACCTTCAGTCCGGCACGCACACAGCTGTCGCAAATAACTGGGCAGTGCCTGCAGGCGCTGCAGTCCAAGGAGTCGTCACGGCGTGCGCCCAATCAGCGCGAGCTCGAGAACTATGTGAAGGAGTGTGCGCGCATCACGGCCATCATCAGGGAGCAGCAGGAGATGCCCGCCCGCGAAATACTCAACATTGTGGCGCGACAGATAACCAGCTATGCGCCCTATGCGGAGGACTAGACTCTAGCAGGTGATCCAATTACCATTAACAGCCAGCATTGCGCATTCCTTTCAAGCTTTTGCTTTTCTTTTTCATATACTCTTGCGGCGGGTTAGTTATATTCGTGCCACATCATGTGCAACAGATACAAGCAGCTCAAGTAGATATATATAAGTATATATAGTATATATAAGTAGATATATATATATATATATATATAATAGTACTGTTCGTCTGTCTGTTGCCTTCTTTTCAAATTAATCGACTTGGATATTTGATTTAACTTGTTAGTTTTATATTTGTCGAGGTCGGTCTATAGCTGGGATTACTATAAGGTATAGATCTCATAGGAACAATCCGTCAAATCATCCGATTTTTAAACATATCTTCTTAAACTGGCAAATTGAAGTATTGTGATTGGGACTTTATCTTAAAACCTTATGGACATTGGAACTCTGTAGAATATAGCTGCTATAGAAATAATCGATCGAGCAGGCATATTTCTGTTTTATAAGATATCCCTATGAAACTCACAAACGTAGTAGAATTCCTTTTCTCTTAAAAGAATCGGTCATAGTTTGAGTTTCCATAAGAATAACAGTTTTACATACCAAAATATTCCAACCAAACTCGGTCTTTACCTACTTTATTATGGATAAAATTTAACAAACATCTGGATACTATATCTTATATAGCTCACATTTAAAATCCATAATCGATCAAATGTTTAGTTTTTGTAAAATTAGGTCTTGTCTTGTGTTTTAAGATATGCCAAACTTCGCACAATCTCTCTTAAGAATCGGACTACTATATTATATAGCTGCTATAGGAACAATCGATTAAAAATGAGTTCTTAGATAACCTCCTTTTTGTTTCTCAAGAAATTCCACACTAAATCAGTTTTCTATGTTTGCTTATATACAAACAATATATTTTATTATCGGGGTATTATCTTAAGTTTTATTATATATCTGCAAGAGTATGCAATCTTCGGCTTATCATATTTTATTCTTTTTTCTTATATATATATATATATATTTTTTTTTGTTCGCAAAATCAGCAAATTTAGCATTTTGTTTGAGGGTTTTTTGAGCAAATTGTAAACCAAGTCCGTTTTATGTAAACATGTTGGCGACTCGTATTCAAACATGGCCGGCGTTCTCCCGACTCCCGACGCCCGAAGCCCTAGCTCCGGCACCCCTGCTCCTCCGGCTCCCTTGCCAGTTGCCTGCCGCCGCCGCCGACTCTTGAGTTTGTTAAAACTTTGCTTCAATTACGCAGAAGGTGCAGAACATTTTGGTCCGTAACACAAAACCTGTGGGAAGTAAAGCTATATACTTACCAGATATATAACCAAAAATTGTTTACTGCAAATGCGCTCTTCACACAATTAATTATATTTATTAATATTTTCCACAAATGAGCGAGTGGCGCGGCTAAGAGGGCGGAGATGGGCATTCCCTAGGGGCAGCAGTCTAGTTGCTCAGTTTTTAGGTGTCGACAATTTGTTTTCCTTTTTAGGGGAGCGCACGCCGGCTGCTAATTGTGTTGTGGGGTCGCCTAGGAGGTGGGGCTCAGCCAGGCCGAGGGGGTGTGTGTGTGAAACCGCTAGTTAATGCTTGTCACAACAAATGCGTGTCATCAATCGCAGCTCCTCGATGCTCTGGGGAGCTGCGACATTCAAATAAAAAGCAACTGTTTGCCCGAGAATATCCTGTAAAAAAAAAAAAATAGAAAAACATTCCAACAACTGACGCTTGTAAATTTCTTTCTAATTTTTATCACGAGAGTCGCGTTAAAGGAACTCCCAGTCCAAATTCTCTGGAGCTTACGAGCAGCTGCAGCTGAAAGCATTTGCTGAACTTCACATCCTTGTCCGGATATAGAAGAGATTTCGAATATAGCTCAAGACTCAAATTTTTTTGATTAAAAATTAATGCAAATTTTTATACGCTTGCTGAGGTTATGATCTCCGACCCCATGAAGTATATATAGATATAGATGAACAGCTGAGTTGATGTCCTTCTGTCCAGATCAGCAAAATCTGGTCAATATCGGTCTGCTTTATCGTATAACTTTTAAAGGAACAATAAGGTTGGGAAAATCAACTTGTATTTAAGATATTATGACTAACAGAAAAAGATATCTTAGCGAAGGTCTGCACGAGGCTTTCTATGTTCTTTAAATGGAAATAGATTTGATTCCCAAAGAACATACCATATGGCAGATGATTCTCTATCTATCTTTAGGTGACTTCCCTTCGGTTATATTCCAGGCTATTTTTCTATATATCTTTAGCTGAGTCCATGGCCCACGAACATTGCCAACTGCCGACTGCTCTCGGGTGGTCAATCAATCAATATTGAAAATTCCCACAAGCGTTTGCTATATTCCATGGTCTGTTCCATATGGTGGCCATTTTCTTGACCGACGGGTAGCACTATGGGGGCACGAGGTATCTGTGTGTGTGTGTGTGTGTGTGCGGTCGTGGGGGAGGGGCATTAAGCTGCAAGTAAAAAAGTAAAAAGAGGTTATATTGAAATACGATCTGACGCAAGTAGGAAGTTACCTTGAGTGCATTTCTATATATTGACAGTGACAATGCTGTCCAAGAGAACGTTGTTGTCGTTTCTGTTGTTGTTGTTGTTGTTGTTGTCTTTGGCTGTTCATTCATGGTTTCAGTCGGGCAAACAGGTTCACAGGCTCAACAGAAGCCGCATAAGTTTTTCCTCAGCCTTCTCCATTTGCTGTCGCTTCTTTCACTTTAAACAGAAAATAACGAAAGCAAAAATAAAATCCAAATGCAACTCGCAGACCATTTCCCAAAGTCTGAACAAACTCACAACAGCTGTGTTTGTTGTTGTTCTTGTTGTTGCCTTTGCACTTCTGCCCCGGCTCAGCTCTGACCGCCTGCCTCTGCCCCTGCCCCTGCCACTGTTGGGCCGTGCAAATATCATCAAAAGTCAAGAGGTTTGTTTGACTTTTAGTGGCATCCTTTTAGCAGCTGTGATTGCTCACTGTCTCGGCCCACAGAGAGCCTGGTCTATAGCTAATATACTTACTCGAATACGAAAAAACAAAATGTGTCGCACATTTGTCACCTGTTCGGAAAAATTCCGGGAAAACCCTCATGAAAAGCGTGCCTTGGCGGTGGTCGCTGCCCCGCCCCGTACAGCACACTGATGCGGGTCGCTGGCGAACATCGTTTTTAATTAAATTACACCACCAAAACGTGCGACATCACAATAATTTTCATTGTCAAAAAATGGGCATCATAAAAAACAACACGTCTGCATTGTATACCCCACAGATACAACAACAACAACAACAAATATCACGGCAAGCAACAACAAGCTGTGGAAGTGAAAGGGCTAGAGGAGCACAGACACACACACCAACGCTCGGAAAGAATGTAACAATCAATTAACAGGTAAGCGGCCTAGAGATGCAGCAGCATCCAGCTTAAATATTTCATTTAACCCTTATGCGCACACTGGTATCAATTTAAGACATGCATTAAATATTTCAACCACCTCTTAAGAACAATCAAATCAATTCTTTATTCTAATCCATCAACTACTAGTCATGTAAAATTCGCTTATATAAGCCAATATTTCTAGCAAATGAAGAATATTAAGTTTCTATACTAGCTGAGCTCTATGTATTTTATTTAGTGTAATACCATTTCTCACAAATATTAGAAAAAAAGGTTTAAATCGGAACGAAGAAAAAAAGATTCTGTTGGGCTTTGCAGGAGTCGCACCACCATAAGCATTGAATTCTAATTTAGTTTAACAAAGTTGAGTTTATCTAATCTTAACATTTTTTTTTTAATACTCAGTCTTAGTTTTCACACACATAACAAGAGGTTACTTTTCTGAAGAATTTAGTTTCCCAACTCTTAAGACTTCATCTTGGAGCCTTTAACAAGAATGATGGACATATCCATTTGCTTTCAGGAATCGTCGTTTCATAAATTACTCTGAAAAAAAAAAACAACAAAATATACCAGTTGTTGCATATTTATAAAAAATTGTTAACAACTGTTAACTTTTTTTTTCATCTGAATCAAAAAAGTAGTTTTGTTAAAAGGATACAAACAAATATTAATTTCGTTGATTGACTTATATTGAGTAAATAGATGTAGAAATCTTTGAGTATAAATATTTGAGCACTTCAAATACTATTTTTTCTCATACTTCTGGCTACACCCTGGCACACACAAGGGTTAACCATCCAGCCGTCCATCCAAGTCTCGCTTGGCACGCTTCGTTGTCAACTTTGGGCTGTTGTTGTTGTTGTTTCAGTTTTGATTGTGTTGGCAATGGCCTCTGGGAACATTGGAACCCCATTATCGAAATAGAAAGCTTGTCTTTTATGCTATCGTTATTGTTATTAATTTGTCATAAGGCCGCGTTGTACAACAGGCTCTAATGATGCATGTAAATGCAAAACAAATCACATGCCCCACCACAAACTGCAACATTTGAAAGAAAAACAAAAATAACAAAATTTAAAGCGCGTGTACAATTTAAAATGAAATAAAATCAGACTGTGGCAGGTTTCGAAATTTTATGAGCATGTTGCGCTTATTAGCCACACTGCGAGAAATGGCGACAGGCCACAACAGCAACAACAACAACAACAACAACAACGAATGAACAACAACAAGCACGACATGCATTTCCACGGCTAATTTTTCACGCACGCTCCAAGCCCGTCTGCCCCTCCTTTGTTGGCAACAGCGACAGCGAGCGACAGCTCCTGGCCAGGCTTCAGCTTGGTGTATGCCCTTTGAAATGCTTCAAATGGGGTATAATGAAGTCTTGGCAATGTTTGACAAGCAATGCTGCCATAAGTTATAGAGTAACTAGCTAGTTTGCTAGCTTTGCCTACTTTTTTCGTGTATTTTGAATTTGTGGTCATATGTGTCTGTCTTCTGTCATACTCTTCCGTTTGTTTGCAAAATCGTTATTATATCTTTATTATTATTATAACATATTTTACTCAGAGCAACAATTGATTATGATAATATGCTAGCAAAGTCAACAGCAAGTTGTTCTCCAATTCATAATTTGGCTATAAAGTCAAATCTATTTGTTATTATATATAAAAATCTATATATTATTCTTACAAAATCTCGAGACATTTTTTTTATTGAAAAAAAAAAAAAATAATTTGAAATTTATATGTTGGCTGGGAAAAACATAAATTTAAGTACGTTAAGTAGAGAAAATATATATATATATATATATATCCAGTTGAACAAGATTATAAGCATTAGAGATTTATGAAATATTTGAAAATTAATTAATTCACATTTCTTCAACATTTTGAGAACATTTTATTCATACTGAAAATAGATCGCGTTGGCGATTCTCCATTGACTTCATTTTGCATTATCCGATATCTGATATTCGATGCCTGGCATTTTTTTTGCCTTTATAAATTTTGACCAATTTTACTTTGTTGAATCCTTTTTGCGTATTTCTATTCAATATCTAAAATTTTGTATCCATATAATCTATAATTTCGGCATTTCGCATATGAAGCCGATTTGCTTGACAGTTACCATAAAGTATAAAAGTTTCTATTATATTATCTTAACTTATCTAATCTCATCTTAATTCGTTAATTCGCATTTGTGACTGGAACCATTTAGAAGAAAAATATTTGCCGATCAGTTGATCTTATCAGATTTCCGTAATATTATTGCATTAGAGTATTTGGGAATTCGTTAATACGCATTTAGTTAATCGACGCGTTTTTGTTGGTTTTGTTTTTGGCACAGCGACACGCACGAGAAATTCCAAGAGATAAGCATCGTGTACGACAAGGTGTATTATGGAACCCGGCCCGATACGCAGTCGAGTGCCATACTGTTGACTCTGTTAAATTGCCAATATTTATGGTTTTGCCCGTTGAGGTTGACTTGTTAAATGGGTGTTCCAGCCAGGAGGCAGCTCCAAAATGGGTAGCTGCGAAGCGTTTAAATACAAAACGTGTTGGTCCGATAAGCACGCAACCAAGTCGTGTCGTGTCGTGTCGTGCCTCACGTCGTGCCATCAGATTTGACATGTGCTTGTCAAAGCTTTTACAGCAGGCCGCCATTTTGTTGGGCACCTTTGTTGCGCTCTCTCTCTCTCTCTCTCTCTCTCGCTCTCTCTCTCTCTCTCTCTGTCTCTCTCTCTCTCTCTGTGCAGCAAAGCAGAAATGCGCAATGTCGTCAACGCGCCTTGCCTGAAGCTATAAAAATGTCAAAACATGCTACAAATAAAGCAGAATTATAAAGAAATCTAGCGAGAAAAAAAGCGAATAAGAATTATTAAAATGATATACATATAAGAACAAATTTGTGACGCTTTGCGAACAAACCAGTCGAGCAGACGACAACAAACGCACACACTGACAACGAGTTGGGCATTCCGACTTTGACAGACTGTTCGTATTAACATACAGTTTCCTAAAGAGAGAAACATAAGAAGCAGAGAGTAGTTATAACTGGCTGCAATTTACTTTTTGTGGTTTTTAATTTAAGCTTTTTTTTTATAATTTAGTTTAAAGGTTCACTTTAAATAGAATTTTTCTTAAATTAAGCCGCAAATGAACTTAAAATCGCTTCACTCTTATTGCTCCCTTTTCTCTCTCACTCTTACCTTCTTTTTCTCTCTCTCTCTCTCTCTCTCTCTCTGCCTTGCTTTATTACTCATATGAAATAGATTCAAATAGGGGTTTCTTCCCTGGTTCTTAAATAGATTTCCGAATTATTCTTTGCTTACTTTACTTTTCTAAGGATAGCTTTTTTTTACTGAATACATATTAAAGTCAAAGTTGGCTTTATCAGAACATTTTAAGATGGTTTTCAAGAAAATTAAGTTAACAAATTTCGTTAGAGGGTTTTCTTTTTTTAATTCAGTTTTAATATTACAAAAGCTCACACGCATATTTTATGGCATTTCTTACATATATATATATAATTTTCTTATTTGTTGTGTTATTACTTTTTGATGTCCTTTATTATGTTTTCTTGATACGCTTGCTTTGCTTTGGTAAATTTTTCTAAATTTCATTTAGTTAGAGTATCTGTCTGAGTGTAACACCGTAACATTACTGCATTTTCTTTATAATCAGCAGAAAAAATTGCTAGTTTTATTTAATTTTTTTTTTTTTGTTTTTTCATTAGTTTGCTGAGCATCATTCGTGTGGTTGTTGTCGCTGTTGTTGTGACCAGGTTGATACGTTGCTGATCTTGCGGTTTTTATGGTTTATTTTGTGCCGCTCCAAAGAAAAGGCATTGCAAATCTAAAGCGTTGCACAGAGTTTTTCAGCGTTTTGAACATTTTTGAAACAAGATTTGAAATTTTAGATGTGTGAGATGATTCGCCAGGCCCTTATCTGGCAGCAGGAATTCCCGCTCAAGATGTCATAAGTCACACCTGATCATTTGTCAGTTTTACACAGGTTAACAAACGCCCACAGAGAGACGTGCGCGGGCGGTTCGGGCCGGGGCGGTGTCTAGTTTGTGTTGTAAATCAAAGCGCTGCATGTTAAATTTGACGCTCATAAAAATGCAAATCGTATGCATAAAATATAATTTTTATAACTTAATTAACCGAGCGCCGCGTATAGAGTCTGGGCGCATGCTGCGCTTTGGGGCTTGTGGCTCATTTAGCTGGCGCCAAGTTTCAAATTGATTTTGGCCAGCTGGGCGACATTTTTACATGACAAAGACTTGGCCGCTGCCGTGGCCAGTCGATTTGGCCCCCGATAAGCGAGCGTGCTTATCAAATGACCAGTCCGTCAGGCAGTCAGTCAGTCAGTCAGTCGGAGGCTTGTGGCCGCTGCTGACACTGACTGCATCACAAGTCGCAGCTCGGCAACACTTCTCGGAAGGCCCATCAGAGATAGAAGCGGCGCGTACGCCTGACATGGCATGTAATAAAATAATCTGCCTCTAATTTGGGTGTCGTTTACACGTGCCAAGTCCCAGCCTTGGCTCTGATGTGCTGCCCCCGCCCGGTGCGGCTCATTAACCCGATGTAATCGCTAAATCTAAAATAAAACTTGGTATGCAATGGCTTGGCAAAGACCTTAAATTCAAATTGGAACTCGAATTGGAATTCGAATTGGTAGTAAGTGGCGTTCTTTCTTGAGCCCAGCTTAGACAGGAATTTGAAAGTTCACAGCCAAGACATTTTTTATGTTCAAAAGCTGAGGAATTTTGACTGATGAGCCAGTACTTTCTCTCCTACACACGATTGTAGTTTATTGCCAGGCATCGAGCGGGCCAAATGTGTGCTTCTCTCCCATTTTCATTTTATGTGTCGCCCTTTATAACGTTGACCCCTATGTCTGTCACTCAAAGTGTTTGGATGTAGAACACGTCTTCAATCAATTTTTTATAATTGAATTGGCAAAACACAGATGCATGCTGCCGCTTTTCACAAATCTCTTAAGTTTTATATGATGAACACTTCGAGATCTGGTTTAAGTCTTCATTTAAATCGGGCTACTGTAAGAAATTCTACTTACTAGGCCTGTGCATCGATCATCAATCAGTCAAGCAGTCAGTCAATCACATAGTCAGGTTAAACATATTTATTTATATATACTTAACTAAAAGTTGAGGCTTACTTCCTAAACTCAAGACCTTCTTCAAAATTCCAGCTAAGTCAGTTTTCATCTTAAAATGTTTCTATCCCATTCTTGAGTCTTCTATCATCATTTTTCTATTCCATTCTTAAATAGTTTATCATTTCATCATTTTTCTATTCCATTCTTAAATTGTTGTTTTTGTTTTTGTGCCAACTAATTTTGGGCACATGCCATCAATTAAAAGGTTCTCCCGCTATTCAGTAAATGCTTTGACCCCTCAATTTGTCATTGTTGGGCCTGACGGCTCAGACATTTATTTATATTCATGTGTGTAATTTGCTATTTTCTTGGGTTTTTCTTGTTGTTTTTGCTTTTTTTTTGTCGAGCGACACTTGACCCTATCAAATAATAACGACTTGTGTACATGACTGCACAGGCACTGAATTGGTGACTGTCTCAAAATCTGGCGCCGTTCACAGTGCCAGCGGCTAAACAAAAGAAACAAAAAATACAAAAAAAGAAACATCAGCCAAATATGTATACAAAAGTCAATAAACTTGAATGTGATAAGCTGGCAGCGGGCGGTAAGGCTAGGAGGGGGGGGGGCATAAATGTGGTGGTTCTCCTGTGCGGGGCGAAAGAGTTGGTGTGCAATTTGTAAGCGAAGAGCTGCGCTTGGAAGGATAATTGTGCTTCATTTAAATTGTAGCTTAAATGAAATGTAGCTCTTTTTGCGCTAAAATACCGTTAAATGGCAGTTTTGTAGAGTTTTGTTAGACAGTGTTGGGTAAGACAGTGTTGTAAAACAGTAAAAGCTGCTTTTGAAACAAACAAAGGATCTTTTCTGTCAATAACATAAAAATGCAAATAATAAAAATTCATTACATTGGATAGTACTTATATTTTGTGTGTTTTTTTTTTTAAAAGGATGCACGAAGACTTTTTTGCTAAAAGACTTGGCTGGGTAACATCATTTTAACAACTTTTTTCTGCCTTATTTTTTTAAATTTATTATAAGTTCTAAGATTATTTTTAATTTTTACCAGAGAATACTATTTTCTCTAAGCATCTCACCATATCAAATAGAGGTCATGGGAACAATCGGTCGACATGTAGGTTATTTTATGGAAAACGTTTTTGTTTAACGAGATATCTTGATCAAACTCGACATTTATTATTTTTACTGTATTCCCTAAATATATATACAAAATCGTAATAACATCGTATAGCTGCTACAGGAACAAAAAAAAAGTTGACTTAATCATCTCCAAAGTCTATTGTCCAAGTATTTATCTTTATTGATCACACAAGTGACTTTTCTATGTATAAAATGACTATGCTTGAAAATATACTCTGCACTAAGACTTTTGCGTTTACGTAGTTCGAAAACAATGTTATCAGTTTTGTAAAACAATGTCAGCTACTTTTACTGCTCTCGCTGGATTCGCGGCAAAAAGTTAATAAAAGTACTATCTATATGTAAAATGACTGTGTTGCAAAATGTACCAGATATTGCCTTTTTAATCTAAGAAAATTTCGTGTACGTAATTCGAAAAGAATGTAAACTATGTTGTTAAACAATGTTAGCTACTTTGAAAACCAAGTATGTATCGTTATCGTTCAGACAAGCGACTTTTCTATGTATAAAATGACAGTGTTGCAAAGTATAATTAGATGCTTCGCATTTAATCCAAGGCAGTTCGCCTTATTCGTAGTTGGAATGGCAAACGCTATTCCAGTGCATTTCATCAAACATATTTAATTCTGGACCTACCCTCAATATCTGTTTCTATTTTTATTTTAGCTGACAATGCTCGGTTTCTTATTGAGGGTTGCTTGATTAACTGGCCCTCTTTCTTCCACATAAACTTGATAGGTTACTCTCGAAGCAGGGTCCCTCTTCATTCAATTTGGTTTTATCACATTTTAACTAGCTGAACCTTTACCCTCAGCTCAAAGAAGCCTGACTCATTTTAGTATTTACTTTACTGTGTGTGACCCATCGCCAGCTGGGTTTCCTTTTCTCTGACTTACTGTCAACTGGCGCTACAGAGAGCCGTTGGCATAAATTATAAACGCACGGCGCCCGCTCGATCCGACCAATGTAAACGGAGTGGAATCCCTTTTTGGCCTGGTCCCAGCTCCAACTCCAACGCCAGCGATTTTTAACGCGCACAGCGGGTGCTCATTGTCCGCGGCAGTTAAACAAGACGCTTTTCAGCTCGTAAAACATGGCTCTGGGTTTTAGCTGGAGGTATTGCCTGCTTGTTTTTTTCTTCCATTTATTATTTATTTATATTTTGCTTTTGGATAATAAAGTTATTGATTTGTGTTTAAGTGGCGTGGGTGAAATGCGCCTCGCAGTGCTGTGGGTCCCTTAGCGCCCGTTTCGAGACCCGAAAAGCAAGAACCACAAATTAATGTGCCACATTTGTGGGCAATCTCTCGCGCATTTATCAGTTTATTTGTTTTATTAAATGCTAAGCTGTCAAAGCCTTAAGCTGACGCCCGTCAATTGCGACATGAGCAAGTCGCGTCCCTGACTGACCGAACCACCCACCCACCCAACTCTGCCCCCTTCCCGCTGTCGCCCTGTCGACGGTCGGCCATCATCCAGTGGAGATTTGGGGCGTGGGCGGGCGGCGCGTTTAAGTAGCTTAAACAGACGCGGTGGTCCGAGGCATAACTTTGTCTAATGACTCGGAAATCCGTCACTAATAATAAAAGCCAAGGCTATAAAAGGCAGCGAGCATTTGAGACGTCAGCGTTGAGCGCTGTTGTCGCTGCCTACCCAAGCTCTTGGGGCGTCGACTCTCGATGCTCGATGCTCTCGACTCAGCCCCGGCACGGCCCCCTCTCCTCCCGTCGCATTGCCAGTTGCAGCAAGCATTTGCTGCAGTAAGGGGCACGGCCTGGCCCGCGGGCCTGACATTGAGCACGTGTGCCTCATAATCCTATTACCGCGAGAGAACTTGTCGATTGTCGGTTTTTGATTTTTATGAATGAACCGCTTTGCCAGCGCATACAGTTTATGCAAAAAGTGTACGACTTGTATGCTTAATTTAATCAACTTTGCATTTGAAATACTCTAGAAAAATTCTCCAAGGCAGGTCTTAAACTGGAAAGCTTAAAAACCACAGCACTCTGGCTATTCAAAAGATTTAAAATAAAATATTTGTTCTGTTTTGGCTTTATTTAATTGGCAGGAATAGTAAGGATATCAGTTGTTAAGCTAGTTTTGTTCTTTAGTAATGCTCCTTGTAATTTATACTGAAACTTAAACAAAAGCGTTTTAGTATATTAATGTTGTTCCCAGTTCCATTGTTTTTTCTAATCTTTGTATAGATCATCAAGAAATGAAAAGAAAAAGTACTTAATTCAATAATTGGATTTGTATTGATCTTTCTTCCTTTAAAACTGTTATATCTGTTATAACTTCGCTTAAATTAAGTACACTACGTTTCCTAAGGAATTACTAAATTGAATGGTTGCAATTTTTTGCTTAAGTCTTGGTTTACAATTTTTTTTGATATTAAAAATGTTCTTGAAATAAGAATTTTTTGCTTTAATTATGAACATTTTGACAACCTTTTTATTCTGATTGTATTTTATATAATAAGCATTTTTAGAACATTTATACTTATTTTGAACTAAAAATCCTTGATTTTTTCTGATTGGATTTTATTCCACCGTGAACTAGTTCTACTGAAGAACTAGGTTCTGAATTTATGAACATTTGGAAAGTCGGTATTAAACCCTTAACTTTCACTCAAGAACTATTTCTTTATTGCATTTGATTATATAAACTAATACAAATGATCAACTAAGCAATCAAATCCTGAAGAAACAAAGTTTATATTCTATTTATTTTAAGTTAAACTCAAGAACTTGTGCTTAATTGTTTTTGAAAGAAATTGCGTAAACCAAATGTCAAAATTAAAGTGCTTTTAAAGTGAACTTTAAATTCAATTCGATTGTCGCCTAGAGGTAGTTGGGCACGCCCCCAAAATGCCCGAGGCGTGCATTGAGCGCAACTCAATTGCTTTACTTGTTTTTTTTTTCACTTTCCTTTTGGGGTGCCCACGCATGCGCCTTTGTCAGCTGCGAGGGTTGCTGGAGTTGTGCCGTTTTCTCCTTTTTATTTTTTTTCAAAATGGCTGCTCAAATATTTGATTATCGTCTGGGCGAGTTGGCGCTGTTGTTAAGCCTAACTGTTACTGTCGCAATTCATTGAATTTGTAGGGCTAATTAAACACGTTAACAACTGTCGCGATGCGTTGAGGCGTGCAGGGATAACTTCTTTGCCATTTGGGATTGTCGCCGGTCGCCAGACGCCAGCGCAAAACAAAAAAAAAATCAAAATAAGAAGAAGCAGAGATTGCACAGTCTGTTGCCCTGGTTCCGTTTCAGCTCCGTTGCTGTTTCACCGATTTTTCATGGCTAAAGACCAGCGGCTTGGTAACTGTCCATATATTGAAACTCCTATGCCTAAGCTGCATGGGTACCACCAAAATGCCGCATCGTTTGCCTAATGCGAGTGGACAGTTTGCCCGGCGCCCAATCAAGTGTTTTCAAATTGGGTTAAGCGAGTGCCACAAGAGGTCCCAAAAATAAAGAATACAAGAAGAAGCAAAAGAGCAGCAGCATAGTACTGCAAGCACCGTTCGTGGAAACGAAAGTCGCTTCCAGGAAGCAGCATTGAGTGCTGCCCACTTGCTGCACAATTGCAAATGCCGTTAATGCGCAGCGAGCAGCTGTCCTGGCGCCGCCCTAAAAACCAATAACAAAATGCGCTCAACACACAAAAACTCACTCAAGCGCTCAGCGCACGAGTGTGCCAGAGCGAGAGAGCGTGCGCAGCAAAGGGCAGGCGAGCGAGACAGGCAGCGCTTTGAGTGAATTGAAGCTTCGCATTGTTGCTGTTGCTGCTGCTGCTGCTGCTGCTATTGTTGTTGTTGTTGTTGTTGTTGTTGTTATTGCTGCTGCTATCGCTGACTTGTCTGCCTCTCGCTGTTCGCCTCGGCGACGCTTTCGACTGGGCAAATGGGCAAATTCAGTTGACACTCAGCTTTATGTGACAATTCGTCGGGCGAGCGGACGACAGCTGAAATAATAAAACGGTAAAAGCTTTGTGCCGACGGCTCCATGAAATAAAATGTTAAATGACAAATTAAACAAGCAACAAAAATAATCATAAATAAATGCACACACTCACACACACACGCACACACCCACACACAATTTGGCACAAGTTAATTTGCGTAACGGAACTGGTCAATTAACACCGCAAAATAAACAAATTGTAAGCCAATGCAAATTAAAGCGACGCGCGTGCAATAAAATTATACAAAAAAATTGGATAAAATAGCAAAATAAAACGTTTGTCAACACTTGTTTGTCGTGTTTTATATGCAGCTAATAACAATTATACAATTTTGATTAATTGCCCAATTAAAGAATCGTCATGTCCGCGCAGACGCAGCGCGTTTGATAAGCGACACGCCACAGCAGCAACAAAAACAACAACAACAACGCTTGGAATATGTTGTATAATGTGCCGTGCTATCAAAACTTTTCAACACTGGATTACTACAAGGTGAGCCCAGACTTCAATTCAATTCAATTTCCATTAGGATTTGCTTATCGCACCGCTTCCTCTTCATCAGCTTTATGTTTGCCTTTTCACTTCTCCCTTTTCGCTCTCAATCGAATGGGCACAGATTCTGTTTATCTGAGTTCCTCATCTGCTTATGTCACTTATTATAACGATACAAGATATAACGATGCACAGAACTTCGTGGAACTCCACCTAGAATATGCATATTTTGAATATATTTCTTTTCGGCATATAAAATTAGTTATATTATTTCCGCTACAGTTGTCATGGATCTACAAATATAATTTCTTATAGGTATATGAGTGTATAAATTTTCGATCCTATTAAGTATTACAGTTTGTCTGTCAATTACTTTCCAATCAAAAATGTCTAAGTTCTATTTCTATCTTGTAAGAGTGGACTAGTTCGGATAACTAAATCAGATAGCTGGCGCATAGGATGTATCTGAAAAAATTACTATTTCTATTAAAATCTTGTTTGTTTTTCAAGATATCTTAACCAAAATCGGTATTTATGAGGCTTGGTAAGCTTTTAAAGATGTAGCTTATCAGGATCGAAGCTTTGTTTTATTTCTTGTATACAAATATATGTATATTAACGCTTTTCCTAGATATATAGCATGCATCAGTTATATATCTACAGATGTATTTATTATTTTACATCATGATACATGTTTTCATCCGATTTAAATTCATAGTATATCTTTTATCACATGTAAAATATATGTAGCCATGATTTTTCTTTACCTTGAAAACCTTTTTCCAAATTGTGGTCTTTTATTGAAATTCCTTTGACCACACACATATTGCATAATGCACACAAACTCACATCTAATTCCTTGTTGAACTCTACAGCTCTTGAGAATTCAACTTTTCAACTTTTGCAGCAACAAAATCTGACTCTGAAGGGAATGATCTTTTTTTCCACATCAACTGCGCGTAATTACAAGCCTTTAATCCAAATCCTAGACTGAGATCTAGATGCGAGTGATTTGTCTGCCAGTGAGCTGTAAGAAATCAAAAAAGATGAACAAAATAAATGCAAATGCTTTGGCTACTGCGCATTTCCCGAAAAGACCCAACAGAAATGAGCCTTTAAATGCTCTGCCCAGACAAAAGGGCAAAGACAGTAGTCAAAAGGGAGTTTTCGGCTTAAAAAGGGCACTCAAAAAGAAAAAATAAAGAAGAAGAAGAAGAAGAAGGGCAAAGAACTGCCTTTGTGCATACTCTATCCTGTCGATCGAGTGAATCATTTGACCAGAAATAAAACCACAAAAGGCAATGGCAAATGAATACGAACACGTATACGAATGTGAATGTGAATACCAGAAGGCAGTAGGTCAGGCCAGAGTTACAGATAGATCAGTGTAGAAATCTTTGCGAGTTGTTGATTCTTTTTATCTATTTTATATTTTTGATTGACAGTTATTATGTGTGAGCAGAGTGCGCTGTTTCCCCTCTCCCGCTCTCTCTCTTTCTCTATCTCTAACTCTGTCTGCCTCTCTGTCACTATGTTGCCCGGACAGCCAGTCCGTCTCATTACTTTTAGGCTCGCCCCACTTTCACCCTCTCGCCCTGGCGTAACTTGAGCGAAGTTTTGGAGCAAAGCAATTTGCGCTGTTGTTGTTGTTGTTGTCGTTGCCAGGCGAAACGGCCAAATGGCAAATATACACTGTAAAACATTTTGGTTTAATTGTAAATCAATTTGGTGATAAAATCCATTTAATATTCTATTAAAAAAATGGCAATTTTCGGTTGCTGATATAGATAAAAATATCTGAAAATATTTTCGATTTTAATTGAAATGTTTTGCTTCTTTCTATTTATGATTATATAATACCCATTTAATATTAAAGGTTTTTTTTTGCCTGTAGTTTCAGTAGCTAAGTAAACGGCGCCTGCCTAACTCGAATTGAGTTTAAATTATATCAAGTTTTTTTAGCACTCGCGTTTTAAAATGTAATGTGCCTTTTTCGTCTGTAGAGTTATTTAAATTGATTTAATTATTATTACTTTTATATTAATTATATATTGCTATATTGTTATTTTATTTATATTTGTATTTTGGGGCCTGCACAGATATTTAACTTATATTATCTTGCACTTTGAAATGTTTTAAATTTAAAATTGATATAATTTAAACACGCAATATTGCTTTTCAATTTTGTCCACAAAATAGTTTGCTGTGTATTTTTTGGGGCAGGCGGCGCAACAAAATGGCGAACATCGATGTGCTTTTGGAGCGATGCTGGCAACGCCGTCGCCGCTGCCGCCGCCATTTTGTTTGTCTATTTGTCAATCTCATAAATGCAAATGCCACAGCAACGCGAACGAGCTGCCAGCTCCGAGCAACTGCGGGCTGAGCACTCGTCCAGGCTGCTGTTGAAGCCATTAGTAAATAATTTCAGCGAAATTTTTATTCAGCATTGTTGTGCTCAGATACACACTCACACACACTAACGTACACACACACACACACACACACACAGACAAATGCCGTCAGGATAATTTCATTGAAATTTGAGTCGTCAAAAGGAGCAGCAGCAAACGAGGCAAAATGTACAAAAGGACGCCCTGCAGATGCCTTGCGCTTTTCGTTGTTGTGCGCTACGGGCGCGCCATTATAACAACAAACAATGCAAACAACAGCAGCAGCAGCACCAGGAGCAGGAGCAGGGGCTAGGAGGTAGTACGTAAGGGGGGGGGGGACTGTAGTTGTATTGCCCCCGCAGTACTTGAGCGCTGCGGGTTTTTTAATTATACCCTAGACCCATTAAAAATTGTTTAAAATAACAGAGTATATTGCAGTTGTGCATATGGGAAAATTAAGGTGGCATATACGAAAGTATATATATTCCCGATCAGGACAACAGTCGAGTTGATATATCCGCCTGAGTCTGTGTAAACAAATTGAGCTCAGGAACTTTATCGCACTAGGATTTAGGTTCTACTAAATTGCAGGCGAAATAAGTTTATAAGTATTATCGATAACCGTGATTTTCTCAGCATCGATAACTGTAATTTGCTCAACGTCGATAAATATCGATTTGGAGGCAAAGTTTTTGAGCACAGCTCGTAGATTATCAGCGCGAAGTTCTCCTAATTTTGTATACTTGTTTTCGTATAGAAAGCGTGTGTAGTTATAGAGTATCCCTCCGCCCTCTCTCCCCATTTGTTGCCGTATAATCGAAAATGTTCGAAGACAAACTGAGTTGATTTCTGGAATACATACGAATTTGGATGCCATAGTTAAGCCCCTACATTTTCATAAATATCGGTTAGTAAATATCCTAGTTATTTAAGTTTGATTTTTTCATAGTTTGACTTGCAGCGTGTGTGTGTGTGTGTATATGTATGTGTGTATTGTGTGTATTGCTGAGTGCAGGGTATCTATATGTCGTGCCCCCTCTATTAAATCACATTTACTTGTTAATTTCACATGCGGTTGCTGCTCATTTTGATGGCCGCACTCTCCATTACAGCCACGCCCCTTTCGCACAGCATTTAAATGTTTGTTGTTTTTTTTTGCATTGGGTCGAGGGAGGCAGGAGCTGGGGGTGCGTAAATACGGCAGGCTCGGCTTAATGTCCTGCGACATTTTTACAGCATAATCTGCAATCTTTGCTTGGCTAAGCCGCTTTGTGTAGCACAAGGGTCAACGGCGAATGCAGCCCTCGGCTTAAATGGCAAATGGTTTTTTCTTCTTCATGTATTTGCTGGGCGTGGCACAGGAAGTGCAGCCAGAGGCAGGAGATGGCATCTGCACTTTGTACTACCTGTGCCACATACAGAAAGAGAGAGAAATATGAGCAATAGATAGAGAGAGAGAGAGAAAGAGAGCGCGGCATTAAATGGTAAAGCAAAACGTCTCGAAATGAACTTGTTTGTTTGTTTACACGGCTCAAACTGTGTTTGTTTTTCCGCATTGAAACTGAATTTCACAGTAGCAATAACAAATTTTTTAAGTAAACAAATAATGCGGGGGCAAAGCTTGCGAAAGACAGCTATAGGCACGGGCTGCAACTGCAAATTGTCCGAGGCTCAGGTTTATGTTCAATGTCATTTGACGGACTTGAGATTTCAGCTTTTCGCAAACAATCCACAATTCTGCAAGTTAAGGTGAAAATTTCTGTCGAGACACGCAGCCTAAACGGCAGATAAATATTTGGGCTAGATTTAGATAGTGAGGAAGCGATAAGCATTGGATAGTTTCAATAAACAATAGGAAATGGATAATATAATATAATAAAATATAATATAATAATATATAATACAATATAATAAAAAAAAATATAATAAAATCAACATCTAAAAATAAATAATAAATTATTTATAATAATGATAATTGTCATTAATTAAATTTTCTATTTCTGTGATCTATAATGCCATAACTTTAAATCTTTTAAGGAATTAACTTCCGTTTTTTATGTTCTTCACAACATTACTCTATTGAACAAATTATAAATTCTTATTATATCTTAAGATTTGGGCTGTGATTTAATCGTCATTCAGTTATTAAAAAGTATTTCAATCAGTCCGTCATCTGAGACAATCAGTTTTACTTATGAAAACAAATATTAATAAAAATAAAATTTAACAAATTCCTTAGCTAAGAACGCTTAAAGTTTCGGATACGTACACCTATCTATATTTCTTTGCTAAGCCTGCCAAATATTTTCATAAAACTATATTTTGTTTACTTTTCTTGACAAATGCTTTCATAAACATATCAACTTTTTTTAAACATAACTAAAGCTTGTTTGACTTTCTTTTATAATCGTGGCACTTCACGTATCTCTCTTTATTTCTCCAACTTGCAACAATGCATAAATATTATTTAATGCAAGAAAAAAATAAATATCTATTTCGAATCTTTTCAATATTTTTTTTCCCACTCTTGTTCAAACAAATTTGTTGCGTGTAGTTCTTTTTCTTTCTTTCATTTTGCAATTCTTGCTTTAATTAAAGACCTATTCCGAATCGCTTTAATATATTTTTCCCAATCTTGTTCAAACAAATTCGTTGCGTGTGGCTTATCAGACACGAGCTGACGTCATGTTTGGTTTTTGTAAAACCACAAAATATATGCAATAAATTAGCATGTAAGTTACTTGGATTACATCAAATGCAACTCAAATGCCACTCAAATGCCACTCAAATGCCGGGGGGGAAGTGTAGCTCTGACTATTGCATATATGCCCTGCGACTCGAGGCAGTTTCCATTGTTTCATTCCAGTTCCTGTTGCTTGGGCACATAATCCGCTCGAGCTGACGACAACGGCGTCTGCAGCATGCCGCTTAGCCCTTTTATCCTGTTTTATGTCGCCTGTCAGTCCTGCCAGCGAAAATTAGAGCAACCTGCCTGATGCTGCTGATATCCAACCAGCCGGGGTTTGTTTTCGTTGGATTTTACGCCTAATGCCCACTAATGACTGCAAATATTTTTGCCCAGGCCATTTTGCAGGATTTGCAGAGCTGTGACTCATCCCGTAGTGGTCTATATTTGAAAGCAGTACCAAAAATAGACCAAGTCGAAGGCATTAGACAATTGTCGGGGTCTGCAGCAAATCAATTGTCACATTCGACAGCATATTTTGAGCTGTGCCTTGGCTATAGATAGCCGCGTTGGAAGCTATTTATACGGCCAGATTTTCGTCTTCTTCAAAATAGATCGGCCGAAAGTGTGAATTGACGCAAGAGCTGGACACGACACTAATGGCCAGGTCGTTATTGATGTCTGCTCGAGTGGTGTATGTCAGAACGAAGAAACCAAAGGTTGGAACTGAATTTGTCAAGGATTTCAAGAGAACTTCGGGAAAGGGAACTAGACAACATTTTAGGTTTATAGAACTTGGTGGAAGGGAGCTAGGCAACATTTCTGGCTATCTTTGGGTCTCATAAAATGTTGATTTATTCTCAATTTGAAGTTAGTTATTTCTTCTGAAACTTTTTAATCTTCCATTCACAATGCTAGCACAAAGTAATATAATATATATTTCCATTTATATTAATAATATTAATATCAATATTAATTCAATCCCATAATTTTATAAGACAAATAAATTATATGATAAAATAATATATGTATACCTCTTTACCGCTCTCACTCGGCATTATTCACAGATGCGTAGTATTCTAAATTCCATACATTTTATTTAGCTTCTGAGATTCATTTGTGTTCCATTAAACCCTATAGCATACTTTTCGGGAATAATCTTGACAATCTCTCGATCACAAGCTGCTGGCTTTAGTTATAGATCTCTATATAGTTATCCATGAAGTGCATCTATGGCTTTCGAGCGTCACGCCGCGATACGCAACCTCAGGCAACTGTCACATCAAAAGCGCGCACATTTACAACGCACCGATAATTGGTGCTGGGCGGGGGTTACAGGGAACTGGGGGCTTTGGGCGGATGGCCTCTCCGTTTACAGCAATTCTCGTTAAAGCGTAACAACAGAACCGCAGAACAGAGAAAAAAATAAAATAGGAACTAAACAAATGAGCGAAAGTACGACGAAATGAACTTGTCATAATTATTTGACAGTTGGCCTGATGATGATGAGGTTGATGATGATGATGATGATGGGGTTGGGGATGGGAATGGGTATGATGGGGGATAATTCCAGTTGCAGCCCGCTGCATTCTTGGAAACGCTGCACGCGGCACTTTGGCCGCAATTGATGTAAAACATTTTGTTGCAAGTTGGGAATTTGACATGAGCCTGCCACCCGGGCAAGGGGTATATAACCCATATACCCCATGTATCCCATATAATGGATTTTTGTGCGGTTCGGCACTTTGATTTTGCGCGACAGTGTCGCAGCGCAGGCTACGGGGTCAAGTGGGCGCCGCCTGTGAAAACAAAACTCATTTCCGGTTCAATTAGGTAGTGTTGTAGTTCTTGGTTCACGTCACTGAAGTGGTTCGGAAGTAGTTCATTTTGTATTGAACGAACTAGTCTTTTATTAATTCCTTTGAGCGCAAAGTTCATTTGAGTTTCATTATGCGTGTCAGAGGAACTAGTGAACGCTGATTCAGATCATGAACTACTGATTGGACATTGGAAAATAAGTGAACGATTGGAATTAAATGAACTACTGAATGAAGGTGGAGCTAATGAACAATATTGAGAAATACTAAATTTTGGACTTAAAAAAAGGTCGAACAATGAAAAGATGATGCAATACTTAAGAGTGTTGAAAACTTACTGACGATATTGAGACATTAAAACAACTGAAGGATCTTGGGGCTCAAGAGCTGCTGAACATGATTGGAATTCAAGAACTAGTGAAGCATTTTGGGACTATAATGGGAGGCGAATAAACGACTGAACACTTAGCGACTTGCAAGATCCAAACAAATTATAATCGGTAATGTGGTCCACTCTCTTAGATCGAAGACTAGTTCAATGGAACTAAAGTCTGAACGATTTGGCACAGCTCTACAATCAAGTGGCAGTTGGTGGAGCAGAGCAGAGCAGAGAAGACGAGTTATCTTTGAGTTTGCTTAGGTGTGGCTGTTGTCAGTCAAAGGCGCAGACAGGCTGTCAGGCCAGCTGCTCGAGAGGAGCGAGGGGAGCGAGAGGAGCGAGAGGAGCGAGAGGAGCGGGTTGAGGTTCGACGCAACCCTGTCTCCCGATCCGCGCTGCAATTAAGCGGCTCGCAAGTTTTCGAGACAAATTTGTCGGCAATCAGCGTGCGACCTTTGACTTGGCAGCGATCGCATTGCTCGTTAGCAGTCGTGACAGTTTTTCTTAAATATTTTTTTTTTGTTCCTTTTTTCATAATTTTTACCACGAAATGGCCGACTGCCTGCGCCTCTGTCGCTGCCGCTGCCTCTGCCTCTGTTTGTGCCCCTAACGTTTTTCCGGACACTTCGCATAAAATATCAAATTTCCTGCTGCACATTTTCCTTAGAGGCTTTGCCCTGGGAAACGGGAAAAACTGCATCGCGAGCCGAACAATTGGCAGCCAAAATGCCAACAACAAATCATGCACATTGCTGCCCATTGATTGGCGAGGCGGCAACGCGAAATTCGATAGGGCTTCGATCGCTCCCAGAATACCTTAAAAAAAGCAAAAAAAAATCAAAAAAAATCTGCGCACCTGATCAAGCAGCAGCAGCAGAAACTATGCTTTGGCTCATGTATTTGCCATCAACAGTTCATTCAATGCTTTTTCATACCCTGTATTTAGTCGAATAGGAGCATGAATAGGCAGCTCTGAGGCCTTCTTAGATCAGAAGTCAATCGAGCTAGGCGTACATATTCCATTTTATCTTTGATCCACAGATTTGTGTAAAATCAATAATAATTCATTTTCAGCTTTGATTTTCTGAGCAAAGGTTTTAGCTAATAGAAACCTCATTTGACGAGTCTACATCCGATATTTTTGGCATATAGACACAGCAAAAATTCGACTTAAAACCTTACAAATTTTATAAACTTCGTAAAATAAACATAGAAGTAACTCAGGAGTGAAGTATTCTAGTATTTTTATATATAGGATATCTTCAAGTCACAAACTCTCTCTCGCATATCTACTTCTTCTTCTTCTTTTTTGGGATATTTGTAATGGGATATGGCCTGACAACGGCCTTGCGATTTAAGTAATTAAGTCTAACGGAAATAATCAACTTTTTATATTTCTATTTAATACCCATATATATATATATATCTGTATATCATTTTCTATATATATTATGCTCTTGCGGCGCTATCGCAAGAGTAGCACAGTCCGAGTTAATGTGGCCAAGGTCTGTGCTGAAACCGATCCAGCCGAGCATTAGGGTTGCCTCGAGAGTCGTGTAATTGATAGCGTCGACCATTGTGGTATTAGATTGCCCGTTCACGTTGCCCAGCGACGCAGTTGGCCCAGTTTGCGCTACAGTTTGATTTCAGTAAAGTAGCATCAAATGCCAAGAATTGATCCATCTCTGGCTGCCCAAGTCTGGCAGCTGAAGTAAATATGCAGTCTTTATTTGTGCACCAGGTGCACTTAAGTACTTGCGGGCCAATAAGGCGTACTTTTAATCCCCACCCACTTACAGTGTGTGCTCGCATATAAGAACTCTCATTTGTCGATTTGCTTTTTATTTGCTCTTTTCTTTGATTTCTGTACAAAATGAAAAGTTGAGAATTTAGAAGACTGCACTTCAAATGAAGTAATTCCTTTAGCAATATTTTTTGAGGATTTGAATATGGTTTAAAAATAAATTAAATGATGTAAATTAATATAATAATCAATAACAAGATTTAAAACAAAAACAAAAGAAATTCAAGCAAGGAGAGAAATTAAAAAAATTCTGATTTGTTGGTTTTATTTCCGGAAGGGCAAGTACTTTACCTGATGAACTTTATATTGTAGGATGCACTTAATGCTCTCTTTTTTTAAAAAAAATTAATTTTTAGAGAATTCGAACTTGCTTCCTTTTTGTTTAATTTCCGGAATTAATCGCTTACTTACCGAATAACTGCAAACTTGTAATCCCATTTAACCAGATGTTAGGTGAGGCGTGTTTTTTATCGCTCAATATTTTATTTATTATTTCTAAGATGACAATATATTTGTAATCTTAGGAAATCCTTTTTCCGCCTTAATCAGGCGCAGCTGATTAGCCAAGTGGTTACCATGAAAGGGTTAAGATTTGCGTGCGAACGGGTTAAGACGCATTCCCGAGGGTTGTTTTCTGTCCAATAATATTTTTAATTAGCAAACAAAGCCTCCGATTTCTTGTACCAATTTGTGACATATCATTTTATTTATTTATTTATTTTTTGGGTTGGAAAATAAATGATTTGGCGCACTGAACCTTGACCGTGACATCTTGAGAATAGGTCAACATTGTTGTTTAATTAGAGGACAATAGCTGTCAATAGCTTGTCGGGAGTTGGCAGTCAGATCGTGCTGGAAGTCAAATCTCAGGAGGGGTTGACGGCGAATTGCCTAAGGGCAGATTTCGATCGAGTGCCAGCTGTGAGAGTGTGTTGCTATAAAAAAATACAAATCTTATCTCACTCAATCTTAATGACTACTTAAAGCTACCCCCTCTGCGAGCAGGTCGCCCCACGCCCCTGGCGCGAAGTGAGAAGCCACTTGAGGCAGCTGTTGGCACTTTTGGACTTTAATTGAGGCCCTGGGGTGCCATCTATATAAAAACCTCAACATTAATAAGTGTTAATAATTGTGTGTGTGTGTTTTTTTTTTGAGCCTGTTTGTGAACTGTCACGCCCCACCGCCCCTGCTGGGCTACAATTTCACTTTACTTTCGCGAAAGTCAGTTGAGGGCCAAGTTGGAAAGGCCGTTCAGACAAGCGTAACATGCCTTGGGTGGGTCTTGGGTTACCACACACACACACACACACACACACACACACACACGCAGCATCCGCATCAGTGTTTTTACACATTCCACCCCAGCCCTGGGTCCAAAATGATTTGTTGTTGTAACTGGGCAACTTTACAAATTCAATTTGTCAGCGATGCTCGAGTCGAGTCGACTCGTCTCGAGGGGTTGTTTTCATTTTTTTCCCCATGCTGGCAAATTAAATTTCATAGGCCTGGCAACAGCTTAACAACAACAACAACGGCAGCAAACGAAAACATATGCTGCATACTTGCGGGCGGTGGCGCTTGCTGGTGTTCACTGTACACGTACACAGGGCTGCATTTGATTAGAGCTCGCCCAGGCGTGACTATTTAATTTGCCGTTGTTGTTGTTGCGTGTTTGACACGCGCAAGTCGAGAGCGCATAATTAAATTAATTAGAGAGTCGTTCCCACAGGTAAAAACAAGCCACACGCTCAATGTGCCATGGATATGTATTAGACGTGGACAATACCCTGTAAATTAGTAATAAAAGCTTTATCTGCAAGATAATCAAGGAGTTGAATTTGTCGTGATAAAGATCCTATCTGTCAGATAATCGTTAGATGATTTGCTCGCTGTAATGTACATTTCAATGCGGACAAATCTTTGCTTGTTGCTTACCATTTGACTAGCTAAATACCCTGTATTTGGCGTGTTAAACTATCTTTAAGCCAGGCTTCACAATTTGGCTGATATTTGGTATGACATCATGTCTACCTTCATCTCCAATTATATATACATATATTCTCTAATGTTTATAATTGCTTATTACCTTGGAAGCTTAAAGACAAATTATCTGTTTTAAAAGTTGGAAATTATCAAATAAAATTCGAGTTGCCTTGGTTCAAGTTCCTCATTTTACGCTTGTAGAAACCTATGTTTTGTTTCGAGCCCCTTTTCCCAAAACTCTTCTTTATTATAGCTCGAAAATGGTTCACATCAGATTTAAGGTGAGGTTTATTCTTTGTTGTTCATAGTTTGATTCTTAGCAAAATGGATTATCGAATTCAAATTGTTATTTGCAGCATTGGATTAGACATTGTCGAAGAGGATATGTGTTTCTGTAAGTGCATCAGTCATAGTATATCAAGTCTTTTTCTCAGCTCTGCATCAGTTTCAAACGCTCTCCATACAGACTCAGACTCAACATACCCGCCTGGCCAGCTCTATGTACTGGGTATAGCAACCTGCTAGTGTCTTCTTCCCGCCCTCCCTCCGTGCTCTGGCATTATGAGCAGGCGTGTTCATCGGTTTTGATGCCTATGCCAAGTGACAGCTGACACACTTCGCTGCCGTCTCTCGGGCTACGTGTGTGGCAGGTTGTCCGGGCAACTGGGCAACCGAGCTGGGTGGCGTGTCCGTGCACACGGGCCGCAATAGCCGGCTTTTAATGAAAATTCCTGACCAATGTTTGTTTTGCTGAGGTCACCATGGCAATGCAAGCGTAGCTGCTGCTGCCGCTCTCTTCCTCTCTCCCTCTCTCATTCTCTGTGTTCCGCCTGCCCCCCGCAGCGACTGCAGTGGCAATTGGCGCGTGCCTCAAACACAAACACGGGTTCCGCATAATTTTCAGCGGAATGAAAGCATAAACGAGGCGTTCCGAGGCTACCCCGGTGGCCATCCAAAGCGACAGCCATCAAGAGACTCACTTGTGGTCCCCCCCTCCATGCACCCTGCGCCCCGCACCCCACACCCAGCACCCTGGCAAGTGCCAGGCCGCTCTGATAGAGCGCAAAATGCAATATCTGGCACGGTTTATTTTCGATACGTCTCAGAGGGTCGACTCCTGCGCTCACGAATAGTCCAAGTTATTGTTTCGCTTGCATTTGATTCATAAAGAAAGAAAACTTCTGGCGCGCACATAAAACGTTTATGAAAATACATTTTTTATGGAGTCCCAAGTCCAGCAACAATATCTTTTTGTTTTTCCTCCACAGTAGTGGGTTGAGCCATTTAGTTTTATGGCATATTAGGTTATACGAGTTTATGCTTTGTAATCATAAAAACCAAATAAGTCGTATTAATTTTCTCTAATATATTCGAGCATTAGGTTTCGAGTGGCTGGAAAATTAGGTTCTTGTAAGAAAAAGATTTTTGTTTTCCTAAGCTTACGAGCTTCACTTTTGCTTTTCACACATTAGCAGAGTTTCTAGAGAAACAATCGGTCGAATATTGTGCCCTTATATAAAAATAAACAATTTTCTGGCTAAACGCAAATCTCTTATAAAATGATTAAGGTATTTATTTTGGCAACAAATTCTGTTCCATAATTATTTCCATTACTTGCATATATATATATTTCTGGAAAGGAAATAACCATGGATATTTTTAAACGAATTTTCTTAATAAATGATATATGCATATATATACCCAAACAGATGTATGCATATATATTTGTGTTTCGGTTTTTGGCATGAAAAACGCTCACAATATTGGCCAGGCCAATTGGGCAATGGCAGTTAACAAATGCGATTTCCATGTGAAATTGTGCAAACAATTCCGCGATTTGTTTGGCGGAAGTGCATTACACACTTCGGAGCGCACTTTTAACCCAACGTTGACCCGTGGACTCTGCTGCTGCTGCTGCTGACGCTGCTAAAATGCTGCAGAAACTGCGACTTGGGCTCGGTTGGGGCATTAAATATGCCTTAATCGGTTTAGCACGATCGTGAGACAACATGTCGTCAATTATATCTACGCGCGATCATCAGCCCAGTGCGGGGCTCGAACCCCCGCATCCTGCCTGTTATGCTGCCATTTGCCCATTCCAAGTGCTTTGGCACTGTCTGTAAACAAATCTGCGCACAATTTCGCTGCATTTGCAGATTATAATTATTTTTTTTTGTTGTGAAGCTGGAGCCGGTTGCCTCTTGCATGTTGCTGAGACTCGCACATTTGTTTGGAGCTGCGACTGGGGCTGGAGTCGCGGACCGGTCGTCCGTCGTCCGTTGTGAACGTGCTGATCGTGCGCTCGAGGCAGGCAGGCAGGCAGGCTGGCAGCACAAAGTGTTTAAGATTTACGTTCAGTTTTGATCGGGCTGGACCTCCCCGGTGCTGAATTAATTTAATGCAGCCGCCACAAGAGGTGCACCACAAACTGGGCCCCAGCTAGCCAGGATTGGGCGCCATTTTGCTGCGATCCAGGTTCAACACCTGAGGTGCCCACACTCTGCAACGACCTCTCGCTCTCATATATCTCTCACTCTCTCCCTGTCTCTCCGTCTCTCTCTCGCTCGTTAACTCGCACTCATGGCGTGTTCAACGATAATCGCGCGCATTTTTACAACTTGATCTGAAGTTTGGCTTGGCTCAGCATCTAGATAAGGTCTCTCGACTCAGGCAGACAACACACAATTGTTGTTGTTGTTGCTGTTGTTTGTTGTCATTTGTCGCCTGTTGTTGCTTGTCTTGTAAGCTCGACACTCAGGAAGCGGCCAACATTTGCCGTATACCACATTCGCGATGCGTCATGCAGCCCAAGTTTGGCCTACAATTGGGTCAAGTCTTATTTTGCTGATACCCCGATTTCGGCTTGGCTTGGCTTGGCTGGCGAGGGGTTCTTCAAATGTCGCTGTCAGCGCATGCCAAAGGTCTGATTCGCAGTCCCGCAAAGGCATTTCTTCAAGCTGATATTGCTATCGTGCCACACGAGCCAATCCCCTCCAGTCCACTCCACTCCACTCGACTCGACTCGCCCCGACTCGATTCACAGACTCGATAGACTATTCTATGCTAATTTCAGAGAAAAAACCGCTGAGGCATGTGCTTCACAATACAAATTGCACAAACCACAAAAATAAGTATATAAAATAGAAGGAGCTTGTGGAATTCAACATGTCTGCACATTAAGTGTAAAGTTCGCTATTTTAGCCATAAACATTTAAACACTGAATAAATTACGAAATATGCCAGACAAGCAAACGCAATTCATTCAAAAATCCATTACACTAGCTGCCATGTATAAATGCTTATAATATAAATGGATATAAATAGCTGAACTGTATTTATAATCTCAAGACTATTTAATGCACAATAAAAATAAATAGTTAGTAAAAAGGGTTTCGATTAAAGCAGCTAGTAAATATCATGTAAAGAAAAGCTGGGTTTTCATAATTTCACACAAAACCTCAAGATAGTTTCTATGACAGCAATATCTCCTATCTGAAACAAAAGGTCGGATCTATGAAGAGTTTCATCCGGCTAGCTTTAGAACGTAGAGAACAATTTGAATATAACGAAACAGACGGACGGACTTAGCTATAAAGGCTAAGGTGTTAAAATCGACGTGGAATATATATATATGTTATGTTTTACTGTCATGCATGACAAAACCATAATTTAGATAAAACATGTAACTATGTTTGTCGTAGAACACATTTTCCCCAGTAATTCATATTTCATATAATGCTGCTCAATTTGAACTCAAAATCGTGGCATCCCTAAGAAATTTACGAAATGTACTATTTGTATAATTTTAAATCTATATAAATTATTACGAAGTCCGTAGCAAGAGTTCTATGATATCTTATACAAATACTATTATTATTTTTATATTTATATATAAATTAGAATGTTTAAAATATATAAAATATCTGCCCTAATTTCAAACACAATTTTGCATGCCTCGCGACGAAGAACACAATTTAATCTTTGAACTTTCAACCTAGTTCTAATAATAATAAAAAAGTTATTTTCTTCATTCGTGTTGTCAGGAATTTTATCAAAATTGTGTTCAATGTTGACCTTAAAATAATCAATAATTACGCAAGAAATAGTCATTTTTGTGCCGATTAAATTACTTTATAGGCAATTTACACACACACCCATACACTCCCACCGCACAGACACACACACTCTGCACCCCGTTTCCCTATTTGGTTGCGATGTTTTTTGTTTTGGCAGGTGGCAACTGGCGTCTGAAAGTGCACTTGTGTGTGTGTGTGTGTGTGTGTGTGTGTGTGTGTGTGTATCTGTGTGTGCGTGTGCGTTCTGTGTGTGTGTGTGCGTGTGTGTGTGGGGGGTAGGGGGTTTATTAGTAAGAATTCCAGGGCATATGAATCGATTGGTCAGTGTGTGTTCTCTGATTTTATTTATTGTCTCGTGTTATTGTTGTTGTTGTTATTTTTATGAGCCTGCTTTGTTTACGTGTAATTCCATATGGTCGATAAGACAGAGCCAAGACTCGAAAGTTTATTTAGACGTTTTCACAAAATTAAGCGTTAAATAAATAAAATGGTTTACAAAATGGTTATGACTGTTTGGTTTTAAAAGTACTTGCCATGAGTTGTTCCAAACAGATTGCAAAAATATAGAAAAAATATACAAATAGCCAAGGGAATTTCATTTAAGGGAAAAGAGCGTTTGCAATTACAACACCTGTGCAATTTATTGGAATTATGATATATATACTCAATATTGTACAAAATAAACAAATAACAAAAACTACTATTACATTGGAAGTTTGTGCTATAAACTTGTTAAGTGTTTTTTCATTTATAGGTAATGTTAATTTAACAACAAAATCTTAACAGAAATTTTGTCTATACTCTATTTGACGTAGATTTTACACTTTTCTAGACTACGCAAGGTCTTTTCTGTTATATAATATTAATAATAATAATATTAGTAATAATATTAATATCCATAGTAGTAATACGAATTTACAACATTTTTGGATGAGGTTTTTTAATTGGCTTCCAAAGAGAACCGTTGCTAGAATTTCTTAGTAAAAAGCGCAAATATATATAGATTTACTTAGTTAAAACTAAAGAAATACAAAAAATTGCCCAAAAACAATAGCTGAGATTTAAGCAAAGCATATGGAGCGCATCAAATAAAAAGGAACACTCGAGGTTCTGCATTCTCATTGATACATTATTAGAATATAAACTTAATATAATAGACAAAACCTCAACAAATTTGGAAAATGTAAATATCAAATAAATGTATATAATATATATAAATTATAAAATATAATAAGCTAAATATTTGTTGGGGTTTTGTCTAATGTATAACCAGGCTAACTCATTGCAAACTATTTGTAGTGATTTTTAAATAAAGCAAATGTATCGAATGAAATTGAAATAATACACGCATCAGTCTGTAGGGTTCTTAATAATTCTCCAAATTTGCCTTTATCATTGTAATTAGGTTTCCAATTGCCAAAACAAACGAGTTTATACTGCATGTATAAATTAATTGGCATGGTGTGTCCGATTGATTTACAAATTTCAAATTTATATATAGTGGAATACTTAAGCACCCGTAATTAAGTGCTTGAACTGATTCATCAAATAAACAGTGTAATTTAGATGTAGATTTCTATTGCTTACGCGGTCTATAAACATTTAAGAAGGAGATATACAACACGCTTTGCTCCGATTACGCTTATCACTTGTTTATGGTACCATATTTCAAGATATTATATTTTGCAGTAAAAATAAAAAACAGATATGTTTGTCGGATCTATATATAATGCAGTACAAATTTAAAACCCGGTCAGAGTTTTGAGTTTCGCTAATTAAATTTTTAAAAGCAAAATGAATATGAATGTCTTTAAATTTGATTAATTTGTTTAATGAGCGGCAATAATTTAAATTATTAATTAATTGAGGCGCATTAATAATTTATGTGCTGTCCAAAATATTTGATTGACATTTGCATTTGCTTTTATTTGGTTTTATTTTTTCTATTGTTTATTTTTTTTTTTGGGCGGCTTGCAAACAACAAAAATTTAATAGAAATAAATAGATAGATGAACGAAACGGCGTCGGGCCAAACCACCCCGTTTGAATGGGCGGGGCCAAGGCGCACCATTGCGGCGAGCGAGCGAGATGGCAGACAAGTAATGCTGTCTCGCCCTCGTCGGCGCTGCCGTCGCATGCCGAACCGCTCGCACGCTCACAAACTCGTTTCGACGCGTCGTCGTGCGCTCTCACCCAATGCCGAGATTTTCACTCAGAATCGAAAAAAACCCGAAAACGGTTCACTCGACTCGCCGCCGAGCCGCAGAGTTCAGTTCACTCGAGCTACTCAAGGCGGACGCAACAAGGCACGCCAAGCGCAAGAATATACATATACATATATAGAAAACGTCGTGCGTGTCTGTGTCTGTGGCTGTGCCTGTGTCTATGTGTGTGTGTGTGATACAACGCTTATCAAATGACAACGAATTAAATTTCAAAACAGACTAGCATAAAAAATAAAAAAAAAAAACGGCTTCCACTTGTTAAATAGTTGATAAAATCCTCGCAAAAAATGGTCACCCTAATGCCATATAACTACGCAGCGCCGCGCTGCGGGTTAATTGATAAAATGATCGAACCAAAGGTAAAAAATAATATAACCTATTATTAATCCAAGTGCATTCTAGTACTTATAACCAAATCAATCGCAATCCAAGCGAAGCTTTAAAAGTGACGCGGCTTACGGTTAGTTTCTACACAAACTCAGCTCTACAAATCTTCAAGTTTTGCCCCGTCTGCGGCTTTGCCGTCGGTTAACATTGTTGTTGTTGTTTTTGTTGTTGTCGCTGCGGTTTGTTTGTGTGGCTTCTCGAGATTTGGAGACAGTTTGACAAACTCTTTGTAAAGTTGGCTTAGTTGAGGATGTTCCTCTTAACCTAAAGATACTTTAGTAAAATGATATGAGCTTCCGTGCAAGAGCACATTTCCGTGCAAGAGCACATTTTTAACGGGAGTATGAAGAAGGCTATCTTCCTCATATTAATATAATAATCTTTATGTTAAATTCTTCTATTTGATGAATGTAAATGTCCTGGAACTTTTCTTGTAAACAACTTAATAGGAAAAGTTGTGGCGTTTTAAAACTCCGGTTAGTATAAGAATTTGCAGTGGAAACTATATTGGGAGAACACGACCCACAGATCCTTTTTTAACGCTCAGGACAAGTGTACGCCCTTTAGCAGGATACATATATGGGCATTGTCTGATTCATATTTGTCGGCGCGAAGGAGGAATATCGTGGTATTTTTGACGATTGTACCCCATTTAGGGAGGATATGAATATAGCATAAATCATAATGATTGGAGAGAGGAAGGCATAGGAGTGTCCGTTAGGAAAGTGAAAGAAAGTCTCTAATAGGCAGTAATACCCGAAATGTCAGCGACATATGTATGATCTCAATAATTCAGTCATCTCTCTTAGAGCTCGAAGCTCAGCTTAAGGTATGCACTCTCTTAATCTAACGCCATTAAAGTGAGTGCACAGCTAATTGATAGCTTTATATGTATCTGTGTTTCATACTTTTAATAACAATAAAATCTTGCCAAGGCAATTCTCTAAAACAAAGAAAAATAATCTATCCAGCATTTGAAAATTCGGTTAAATTAAGCAATTTGTGCCAAAAACTAAATCAACTTCAAGAAATTACCCAAATTAAAATCTTAAATCTAGACCTCTTGAAAGACAGACTCCTCTTCTATGATATAGTTAATAAGCCTCAAGTCTGCCCATTAAGCTGCACTTAAGGCTGCGACTTGTAGCCTGATTTAATGAAGCCAAAGACTACAAAAAGCGACTACTTTTATGGGGGACTCTGCACTTGGCTAAAACAAAGTCGGGCATACGCAGGCGAAACATTGGGCTTAAGAATTTTGTCGAAGCGTCACGAACCGCCGGCCAATGATGATGGCATGGGGCATGCGGCGTGTGCAAACGATTTTAAGGCGAAATATTAATAGAGCATAAATTACGGCGTTGAGGGAGTTGAGGGCTGCTAAGCACAGTTCGAGCAATCGACCAGTTGATGCTGTGAAGGCAGTGGAACTGGTCCCTTTTTTTTGTTGTTGCCAAAGACTGGGCCAGGTTTATGACAATTTAAGGAGCCTGGCCCACAAAAAAAGGCCAAACGTGTTTGGCGACATTAATCACATTTTAATTAAGTTTAAGCCGTAATCGTAAAAATTAACACGCCATAATTCAACTGCGACAATGCGCTGCATGTAATTTATGTGCCACCAGCTAAAGAAAGAAAGAAAGATTCGTAGCCATACGTAGCCTGCCCCCTACCCCATCACCATGCCCCTTAGCCCAGTCCAGCAACTTGTGCCATCCGTCTGAGCCACTGAGCAAGCAGTCAAAATATTGATTATGGCCGCAGCGATTGACACTTGGCGATTGTCGATTGTCCCACGTAATTAACGTGCCAAAGTGTTAAGGCGCATAGGTCGTGGCCCCCAGTCAACAAAAGACGGCAACAATAACAACAACAATAACAATAAAAACATGCCAGAGGCGCTGTAAAACGCGACTGCCCGACTAGCGGCTACCCTACACAGCAGCTGTGCTCGAAGTTTCGCTAAGGCTCGCAAGATAAAAATGTTATTCTTAGACAAGTCGTGGACAAATAGACTGATTTTTCAGGGATAAAAAATGGCATTCAAATATGTGCATATACCAAAAACCATCAATGGGAAAGGGAAAGGGTGGGTTACATTTTTTAGGTATGTTTTTCAAAAGACATTCGAAGTTTATCTATCTGCTTGACAAATGTTAATGTTAGGTTGCGGAGAAATGAGCTATTTAAAAGCGATATTTATCGATAATGTAATCGAATACAATTTTTGCTCTTGCTATTGCATGCGACAAGCTTGAGTTCTCTGAGATATCTATTTCTGCCTGTTACAAGCACTTGCTGAAAACCATGCTACCCTGTTCTTACAACTTGTCAATTAATACAGGGTATAGCCAAATACAAATGACAACAACGCGAGGGAGCTACAAATTTTTGTTGTTTATTTCGATGTTTATCGGTTAGGGGCTTAGTAGGGTCCAGCCACAGACCGTGGTCCGAGCGAGCGTAGCAGGCGGGCAAGTTAATAAAAAATTTGTCGCCGTCTTCGCTGTCTTCTCTCTCTGTGTGTGTATGTGTGTGTGCAAGTGTGTGTGTGTGTGTGTGGCTTGTCTGTTTTAATCTTCTTCTAAAGCAGCAGAGAGACAAAAGATTACGATCACAGGAATTTCGTTAAAGATGCTCAAAACAGGTCTTTATAAAGAATCTCCCTCTCTCTCTCGCTCGCTCTGATGAGCAGGCGCTGCCTGTCCGGCATCGCCTCCTTGTCTCTGTGTTAATGTTTACGTTGTCAGCTTGTGCCATAAATTAGTTTAGTAAAAGGTTGCGTTGCATTCGTTTTGCATTCGTGTCTCGGTTTCAGTTTGGGGCAGCAACAAACATCGTGCAACACGCAAGCCCCCCACAAAACGACAACTTCCCAACTGCAGCTGTGCCGCAGCATCGCGTCATTAAACGCTACCGTTGAAAGTCCGTTGAAAACAAATTTTGGCAAGAATACAAAAAAAAGTAAACAAACTTAAAAATATGATGGACACAGCGTGCGTGTGTGTGGCCCCTGGGTGCTGTGCCCCAAAAAGAGAAAAAAAATCAAAAAAGTAGCGGCTCACGAATGCCCCATCAAAGTCGTGTGCTCGCCAAAAATTCCAGCAGCCTTTTGGCCTGCTGTAGGTTGCCAATCACCAATGCAGGATGCCCCTCATCCGGCTTCCGTTTTTTATTGCCTTAATAGCTTCCTTCGATGGAACAAATCGATTGCAGTGCTCGTGTCTGGGATTTCCTATGAAATTCCTGGGTCTCTACTCTCTGATCTCTACTCTCTCATTTTTCCTTGTAGCCTGGATTTAATTCATGCTAAAAAGCTTTCCTCGTTTCCTTTGCATCGTCTTCAAGCCCTTTTGCTTTCATTTTCTGCTTCTGGGATTGTTTTTCGTGATATTTGTTTAAAACATTTAGTTGCTTGGGATTTTTCTCTAGTCCCAATTGCTACAAAAAGCTTTTCTTCATTAATGAAGCATTAAGGTTTTATATTATATTATATTATATTTTTGTTATCAAATATTTTTGATATAGTTTTATTTTTGGTTTAAAAGCTTTTCTTTCTTGGAGATTTCTCTCTTCTTTTCGAATTTATTATCCTTGGTCTTAGCACTTTCCAAGAATCAAGCTTTGGTTCTGTCTCTAGCACTGTTTTAAGCTCTTTTATTTATCCAATTCTCTTTTTATAACTTGGATCTGTTCATGGAAATTATTTAACTATCTTTTCTAAGATTTATAAGATTAGCGTTAGCTGGGTTTGAATAATTAAAATTTCTCCTAAAGGTTTACTTTGTACATGTTGTTGTTGTTTCTTTTCGTAGTTTCTACATTTTCAGAAAGCGGAAGTCGTTATTTCATAAAAGCGAGAATTAAGCTAAAGATATTATTAAAATGATTTTTGTAATACTTTAATTTAGCTGAGGAAATTAGCTTTTTGAGTTTTCTTTTCCTTATTTTGTAGTTGTCAGTAAAAGCTCTGGTCTCTTATTAACTTATTTTCTTCTTAACTATTCTTTTGAATTTACCTTTTCCTTGTCTCCTTTCAACTACTTCATTTCCCTAGCTCAATTGATTTGTTTGCCTTTCTAAGGATCTTTGGCTTCTTTCTTAGAACTCTGTTTAGGTCTTTCATTTAAATACTGTGCCAAGTTTAGTTGCATACAACTTCTGCCTGAGTTTGTATTGTCAATTCGCATCAACCTCTGGCCTAATATTATTCCTGTGCCCATCTTGGGCCTGTCTCAATTAAGTGGACTTTCCTTCATCAGCTTGGCTTGGCTTCTGCCGCTTCTATCGTTAGCTTCTCGATGGCCCGATGCCCAGCTCCCTACGATTTGGGCCACCTGCTGTGCACACCCTCAGAGGCAATTTGTTGGCCATTCGTCACATGGCCCCCAATTGGGCAATGGCGCCGCTATTGAAAGCCCCGTCAACCCATCATCAACCCAGTAAAAATTTTCCCACGCACGTTAAATTTGCTGGCAATGCGAATGCTGCTTGCAAATTATGTAAAATGTGCTGTTTTTTATTCATTTATATATTTTTTTTGTTTTATTTTTATTATTTCTGTTGTTTTTTTTTGTTGCCGCACTAAAGCCAAATAAAGTTTCGATCGAAAAAAAACCGTCAACCTCAGCGGAACCCAGCGACTGCGCCAGAACCCGCTGAGGTGTTGGGACGACGCCAGAGACAACGTTTTTGTTTATAAACAACAGCAAAATGCTCTAGACTTTTATATAATACCCAAGTACAGACATCCCTCTGCATTTGTATATACATTTTTATTTAATTATTTGCATTTTCCCCTCTCTCAATGCTTATTTTTTTTGTTGGTTTTTTGCAGGTTAAACGTCCCAAAACAGAGCACACGGATACCCATGAACGCAATCGGTAAGTTTTAGCTGTAAACAAAATGGTTTGTGCCCGACTGATTGATTGATTGATTGACTGACTGATGATCAACATGTTTTTCTATTGAATTTTGCTAATATAAATGAATGTTAGGAAAATTGCCAATGAAAATGTGGGAAAATGTTTGACGAAAACTTTCAAGCTCATTAAAGTTCTATGTGAAAGAATAAACAAATAAATAGTAATTATTATTAATTGATATTGGTTAGAAAATATTTAAGAAAGTTTCCCAATTAAAAAATGGCGTCTTTTGGGCGCAAAATTCGAAAAGTGCCGTGCAATGCCGGCTAATACCTGCTAGTCATCCATATGCTAAGGACACTTGCTGCAGCTGTCGGCCTAGATAATTTGTGACAGTTATGTTGCATCTTGTCGCTGCATTTCCAAAGAGCTCTCTTCACACTTGTGCCGCCCAACAACAAGTGTCCACAAATGCGACAAATTTCAATTGCTTGCGAGCATTTTGCATTTGTGACCCTACCAATTTTTCGGATCTCGGTTCCAACACATGCCCCGTTCAAAAACTGGGCAAGAATTCAAGGAATTTCTCGCATGCCTGCCTGAGTTGAGAAATACACACGCATATATGCATAAATATATATACGAGAACGACGAGAGTGTCAGAGCACTTAACACTTGGTTGAGGAGATGAGATGGTGGTAGAGAAGAGGAGAGGAGAGGGTGTGCGGAGCAGAGGGCGTGCGGGCCATGCCCAACTACTTAAGGGGCTTAGGGCGGCTTAGCAGGCAGGTTTAGGGCCTATTAAATGCAGCAGCTCCCTTTGTTCAAAGTGTGTGACAACTCTTAACCACATTTTCTTTTGCTTCTACTTAAATCTTTAAATACATAATATTTTGGAAAAATATTTTGTTTGGCAGCAGAGCGCACGCGTTGTTTTCTCCCCCTCAGTTTGGCTCCCAGTTGATTCCCCTTTCTGGCACATGAAAAATATCCCAACTCTATTGGTGTCAAGTTCCCAAGGAAATTGGGCACTTCATTTACCTAGCTGGTCTACGGCATTGTAAAAGAAAAAAAAACGATGATAAATTACGACAAATTTGATTGGAAAGCATAAAAAATGAAAAACAACTCTCGCCTTGAAAAGGGGACTGTAGGGAATTACCGAATATAGAGAAAATATTTTTAAACTAAAACAACTCTAATGAAACCTAATATCTGTTCCTCGCGAAGTGGCATATTTTATAATGGGCTTAACAGTGAGAAAGAGAACATTTTAAGATATCTTCCGAATAGTCAAATTTGTGTGCTTAAATTAAGTACAAACGATCAGAATTGAAAGTGAAATTCTTACTTCAATAAGCTTTTTAATTTCGAAGTTCTTAAATGCAAGTCTGAATTACGTTTATTCAGTTTTTGCTTTGAGAAAATTTGAAGACGAATTGAAGATCTTATTTCATGAAATTTCCTTGATTTAGTACAAACGTTAAGTCATTCTTAAAATTTCTTAAAAAGAAAAGTAAATTTCTATTTAAAGAAGCTTTTCAAGCTCGAAATTCTTAAATGGAAGACTGAAATACAGTTGGGTAAACTCCTTAAACAAGGATTTGTCCTTTGGCACAGAACTTGGAATGGACTCCTCCAGTCTAGTCTATAATTTAATTAAACAACTAGTCTTTCTCTGAGTGTAGTTGACTTTAATATCATTTGTTTTGTTAATAATATATTAATATTATATGTTTTAAGTGTTTAAACGTCTCACCTGAACCCTTGTGCTCGGCTCCCACACAATTTACGTGCCATAAAGCTCAAGAGCTCCATGTAGATTAAAGAGAATAAACTAAATGAAAATGTGATAAATTACGCACAGAAATCACAGAAGGGGGACGAAGTGGGGGGTGAGTACTACGTAGGCGTGGAGGCGACTCTGTTCGAACAACTTAATTTAATTGCAGACGAAAAGGATTGGATTACCAGCTCCAGCTTCAGCTCCAACTGCAGCTCCTTCGACTGCACTCTAAAAATTGGGCAGCCTCTTCGAGATTTTATTTAAATGACTTTACATTTTTCATTGTTTCGATTTTTCGTTCGGTTTGATTTATTTGCCTTTGCCTATTCGAGTTGGAGTTTCGTTTTTATTGGGCTCTTTCGAAATTAGTCTGCTTAATTTGTTTGGCAATTGTTGCTAGTTAAAGTAGTCGAAGAAGAGGAAGCAGCAGCAGCCGCCCTGAAGAATAACAATCGAAATGTTGTCGCTGCCCAAACAGGCAACATTTGTGGCACACATGGCTCGTCTGTGTGTGTGTGTGTGTGTGTGTGTGTGCACATGCCGCCAATGGAACGGCATTGGGAAAGGGAATGGGCATGGGTTTTTTTTTTTTTTTTGTATGATTTGCCTCTCAAGTGGCTACGAGAAGGCATTTCAAATGATTTCCTTTTTCTTTTTTGAAGCGCGAGAGAGCGTAGAAAAATATTTATAACACTTGACAAGATTTTTGGAGAGCGAAGGCGACACACTTGACTTTTTGGACGGTTCCAAGCAAACGATGACGACGACGACAACGTGCCGTTAATTTTATGGCTGTTTAAAGATTATTGGAAATTATTTTATGAGTTTACTTAACGAGCTAAACGTTTATGTTTCGACTTCTCTCGCTCTCCCTCTCTCTCTCTCTCTCTCTCTCTCTGTCTCTGTCTCTATAATCCGCGAGGCTAGTCGGTGGTTGGGTTAAGGATATTCTCCGGACATAAGTGGCAGTATTCGATATAAGGGGTGCTGTCTACTGTGGCAAAACTGGATAATATATATGTACAGATACAGTGAAAGCTCTCCTTGATGGACACCCAATGTCGTTTTCAGTAACTAATAAAAGCTGAGGAAATTTTTCAGGTTGCATAAGCTGTCCGGTTATGGGAGCTTTTACTCCTCAAACAGGTGAAAATGCATTTGAAGTCGATCGAATGATATACAAAAAAGCATAACATTATTCGTCGATTTTCTTCTCTTTAATCTACGTGGAGCTCTTGAGTTTTATGGCACGTAAATTGTGAGGGATCATCAATCAATCAATCAGTCAGTCAAGCTTAGCTTAACTTTTACTAATCTAAAATTATAATTTAGAGAATATAACTTACTTTCATATTCTTTGGTCAGTCAATCAGTCAGTCAATAATCGAATGGATTAAACCATCTTTCTTATTCTTTAGTCAATCAATCAATCACTCAGTCAGTCAGGCAAACTTAGCTTCTATTGATCTTATTTTTTAGTCAATCAGACAGTCAGTCAGACAGACATCTAGTCAGTCAATAAGCCTGTCAGTGAATCAAGTTTAGATAAATTATGTCATTCTTTGTCAGTCAATTAGACAGTCAATAATTTAGAGAGTTAAACCATCTTTTTATTCTTTAGTCAATCAGTTAGTCAAACAATCACTCAGTATCAGTTAATCAGTCAAGCAAGCTTGCTTCTATTATTGATCAGTCAATCAGAAAATCAGTTAATCAACTTTAGATTAATTATCTTATTCGGTGGTCAATCACTCAGTCAATCAATTGGCTAGTCAGGGAATCAGTCAGGCAAGCTGAGCTTAGCTTAGCTTAGATTTCACTGATATATACTGATAAGCTAGAGAATTAAACTAACTTCCCTTTTCTCGTTACTTTTTAGTCTCTGCCAAAGCCAACAACAGCAGCAACAACAACAACAACAACAGCAACAGCAGCAACAACAACAACAACAGCAGCAGCAACAGCAGCAACAACAACAGCAACAAACACATTCAAGCGCCGTGTTGGCCACCAGCAATGGGCCCAGCAGTGCCGGCGCCAGCGTGGGCGTTGGCATTGGCGTGGGCGTGGCCGGTCAATGCAGTCCACTGGGCGGACTGCCGCCGCAAATTCAGCCGCTGCAGCCCACAATTGGTGCGCTGAGCGGCCACTACGCGACCAGCAACAACAACAGCAGCGGCAGCAGCAGCAACAACACCAACAGCAGCAGCAGCAACAACAATAACAACAACAATCCAAATCCGAGCAGCTGCAGCCTGGCCGCAGCCGCGTCAAGCTTTGCACAATCGGCGGGCAGCAGCTTCTCCACATATCAGCAGGCCAGCAGCGACGAGGTGGGCGTTGGCATCGGTGTGGGCGTGGGCCTAAGTCATCCTGCCGCAATGTCGCACTGGACGCACGACAGCAGCATTGCCGCCGCCGTCAAATCGGAATCGCGCAGTCCCGGCCAGGTGCACGCGGCCCTGGACAATGGCGCCGCCGCAGCCGCTGCCGCCGTTGCCGCTGCCAGCGGCGCTAATTTGTACGGCTGTGCGGATGCCGCAGCGGCTGTCAACAGCTCGGCGGCAGCGGCTGCCGCGGCGGCTGTCTATGACAGCAAGCACGACTATTACTACTACAACAGCATGCAGCAGTATACGCCGCCGCCGTTTTATTCCGGCTACGGGACGCCGTATGCGGCGGCCAGCTCGGCGGCGGCAGCGGCGCGCAGCGCCAAAATGGAGCCGGGCGCAGCGGCCGCGGCGGCGGCAGCGGCATATCTAACGCCCAGCTATACGAGCGGTGGCGGCGGCGGTGGGGGCGGCGGCGTTGGCGTTGGCGTAGGCGTCGGCGGCAACAATAATGCCCAGCTCTATAGCAATCCGTATGCGGGCTATAATAACTTTGGGCAGCAGGATTATGGCGGCTATTATAATGAGCAGTATGGCAATTATTATAGCCCGGCCAATTACTCGCCGTATGCGGTTAGTTCGCCCAGTTCGAGTGCCAGCCATGGCTTTCATGTGGCGACGGCATCGTCCAATCTGTCCGAGAGCCCAACGGATACGCACTCGACAACGCCTGTGCATGCGGCCACCCACTCGCCGCACTCCCCGCTCCCGATCTCAATGTCGCCCAATGCCGGCGTCGGTGTGGGCGTGGTCAATGCAGCCACCGCTGCGGCGGCGCTCAACTCGAGCGGCGGCAGTAGCGTGGGCACGGCCAGCTCGGCGCCAGCGACCAAGTCGACGCCCACGGGCAAAACGGGCCGAGCGCGCGGACGCCGCCATCAGCAGCCGAGCCCGACGCGCAGCACCGCCTCGGATACGGGCAACAGCGAGGCGGTGAAGCCGCCGGAGCGCGTCTTCATCTGGGACCTGGACGAAACGCTGATCATCTTTCACACGCTACTCTCGGGCAGCTATGCCAATCGCTATACCAAAGACCACAGCACGCTCATGACCATCGCTTTCCGCATGGAGGAGATGGTCTTCAACATGGCCGACACACATTTCTTTTTCAACGAGATCGAGGAGTGCGATCAGGTCCACATCGACGATGTCAGCTCCGACGACAATGGCCAGGATCTGAGCACCTATAACTTTGCCACCGATGGCTTCCATACGGGCACACCGCCCGGCGCGCCGCCCAATCTCTGCCTGCCCACGGGCGTGCGCGGCGGCGTTGACTGGATGCGCAAGCTGGCCTTTCGCTATCGCAAGATCAAGGACATCTACAACAGCTACAGGGGCAAGTAAGTACTTCCCTTCCAGCGGGGATTGAAGCAAGCCGGTTCAAACCTATACAAAACTCGCATTATTTTACTGTGCAGTGAATTTGTTATTCATAAAGCAAAGTGCAGAGATGTTCAGGAAGCGTACTTCAGGCAGGATATGGGGGTTTGAGCCGCCGGGAATGGTTTTTTTTAGGTCCCTCTTCAATTATGTTCCAGACTTTTTTAAATATGAAGGCATATTGTAGCTATGAATAATTTTTTAATGAGCTCGCACTCCTATTTTCCCCGCTCTCTTTGATTGTGCCTCGAATTCAATATATTTTGGATACAGAGCATGAGTTCCGGGATACGTAAAGCCAGATTTACGAACTTAAAGGCGAGGCAGGAGTTTGAACCCTTTAGTAAAGTAGCGAGTACATTTTTTCTCACTGCTTTCTCTAATTGTGCCTCATATTCAATTTTGGTTTTTACTATGAACCTAGCCTGCTAAAGAAAGAAAATTCGAAAAGTCTCACCTCAGGATTTTCTAACGGCAGCTTCCCGAACTATTCTTAAAGGCGAGGCAGGAGTTCGAACCCTATAGCATATTATCGAATGCAGTTTTTCCCATTGCTTCCTTTAATTGCTGCACTTATAGAATTTTCATAAGTATTGCCAAAACCTCACGTTCAGCCAAGGCAGAAGTTCGACTCCTGCATCCATTTATTTGTATGGCACTTTTTTCTAACTCTCGCATTCTGTCTCTTTCAGCGTGGGCACCCTGTTGGGACCGGGCAAACGCGATGCCTGGCTGCAGATACGCTCGGAGATCGAGGTGGCCACCGATAATTGGGCCACCTTGGCGCTCAAGTGTCTCAGCATGATTGCCCAGCGCGAGAACTGCGTCAATGTGCTGGTCACCTCCACGCAGCTGGCGCCGGCGCTGGCCAAGGTGCTGCTCTTCGGCCTGGGCAGCATATTCAACATCGAGAACATCTACAGTGCCCACAAGATTGGTGAGTCGAACCTTCTTTAATGTGCTCCAAGGAACGCCTGCTCTAACATATTTTATTTGTCTTTTTAGGCCAGGAGACCTGCTATGAGCGCATCGTGACGCGTTTTGGACGCAAAAGCACCTACGTGGTGATTGGCGATGGCGCCGAGGAGGAGTCCGCTGCCAAGGCCATGAACTTCCCCTTCTGGCGCATCTCGGCCCACAGCGATATACGTGCGCTCTACACGGCCCTTGACATGGGCTTCTTATGAAAGGCTTATGGCGTTCAGAAACGCTGCCAAATCGCTAGCGTTTTGAGTGCGTTTCTCGTGCAGTTTTGAGTACAAAAAAAAAAAAAAAAAATAGAGACGAAGAGAAAGAAAATGGGAAAGTACTTTAATTTATTTATGTATATGTGTGTGAGACAAAACTGTAAACCAGCGCAAAATAATTTAATTATTTTGTTAACAAACCAATTATTCATTAATGCCAAGACTCTTATTGTATTATATAGTTTTTTCTTAAATTTAATCAACACAACAATTTTCGAGCAGCGAGCGGCGATTGGGAAATTGTTTAATTCTATAATTAAATGTATTGTAAATTAATGACTAACTTTGTCCAGACGACAAAATACCCTATAAATAACTATATATATACGTATCTAGCACATTAGATTAGATAAACAATAGAATGGCAGAAAAAATAGAAAGAGAGAGCGAGAGAGAGAACGAGAGAGAGAGAGAGAGAAAGGGAGAGAAAGAGAGAAAGAGAGAAGCATAGCGGAGCAATGGTAAAAGATGAGAAAATGGAAAAGCAAAAACCGGAGCAACCACAACAAAAATAAATAAAACGTAGTTTAAAGGTTTTTTAGTTTACAAATCAAAGAAAATTAAAATTAAACAATGTAGTATTCAAATTTTAAATAACTATTATAGCTGCATATATTAAAACTATATTTAAAATACATATAAAAACAAATAAAAACAACAACGCACTGTATTAAAAACAAAATTGAAATACTCTTCTTGCTGCCCTAAATAAAACAAATAATTTTAGTTCTTTATATTCAATTATTTAAAACGAAATTCATTTCAGTTTATCGGCGCACATAGATGGCGCTTTTCGCAGCATTCAGCTTTTGTCTGCGCATGCTGCGTGCCCTAACCAACTGCTTGCTATGCAGCGCTGGTTCAAAAACCAGCTGGCATCTCTGCACAACCTCAGCCAACATCAAGTCAGTTCAAAATAGCGGTAAGCTAGCTACGCGTCATAATTTTTCGCACGTTTCAATTTTAAGTTTGCCGGCTACAAATAACAATAATAAACAAAGGATATGTGTAAATATCGGGCCGATCTGTAAGTGGGCAAAACGTCGCGTCTATAAATATAATGTGCTGTTTATAATCTCGCTGCAATGAAATGCACAAAACAACGTGGAGCGCCGTTTGTGCTTTACAGTTCAGTGCGAGCATAGGTATGTGTGTGTGTGTGTATTTTTTTTATTGTTTTTATTTGTGTTAAGTGCCAAGTGTGTAATTGAATTAAATATATAATGGTAATAACCGTGTTTAAATAAGTGCAATTGTCAAGTTTCAAATGCAAAGCGCAAGACGGAACGTGCGCAGCCTCTTGCCATTTATACGTACATACATACATATGTATGTAAACACATGCACACATACACGCGAGTGCATAGTTATGTGTAAAGTGTTTGTGTAAAATTAACTGTAAATTTCAATTGCTGCATTTGTTATGCGACAAGGTGAGCAAATATTTTACTTGCACTCTTAATTTAACATATGTAAATTCTAAAGTGCATTAGCTTTGTTGACTGAATCAATGTTAATAATTAAAATATAATAAAAGAGATTATTATGTTCATCTGGATGAATTTCTCATAATCAGCTGTTTAAATTACGCTTTGCATTTGACCAGCAAATTTTGGTCGCGATATTTATTAAGAAATGCAACTCATTGCAATTTGTATGTCGTTGAGTGTGACCGCATACTTTTCTCCCAAAAATATCAATGCAGTATTTTATTTGCATGCACTTGGCAACTCACCTCGAATAGAGTAAATGCAAATGAAAACAAATACTCACCGACTGCCCTGGATACCCTTATAATTAATTAAAAGCATATTTTTGCGACAAATCTTTGCCACGCCCAATGCCTAATTGCAACTTCACAACTCAATTAGTTAGCCTCACGTGAGAAGCAATAACTTGTGCCTAGGTGTGAAAAAGCGTGTATCGAAAGAGTTTAATTGAAAATCGTAGCTGCCTTAACGCCTGCCTTAACGCCGGGGGGGGGGGGGGGGGGGGGGGGGGGTAGCTATAAATGAAGATGCGCTCGTGGATAATGATAAATTTCGCATGACGCGTTCTGTAGTAAAATTTTATCGCCATCGCTCAAATCAATTTTTATTATTTTATCGTCGACGCCTGCTGAAAGCCGCACTAAAAAAAAAAGACACAACAACGTCTTATATGCCCTCTTACGGCGACTCCTTGAAATTCATTGAATCCCATCTCATAACTAAGCCACACTGACGAGCCAATCCATTCCGCAGGAGTTGGCCAACCAGCCCAATTCTTATACCCATTCGCATTCCGTAGAGAGCAGACCCTTCACAAGGCCCCAACCAGAACAATAGACGTGAACGTTGTTAACAATGCACAAATCATTATCAGTAATTATGCATTGTTCGCAGGATTGGGGCGAATTGGTTGCCTGCTTTGGCTAGATTGGGTTCGGTTCGGTTCGGTTGGGCTGGATAAAGGGTTAAAGGCAAACCTTGCCTCGGTGCAGCGAGCTGCATGTTGATTGATTGCTTGATTGCAGCTGGCCTTGAACTGGCCGCACTCTATATATGGATACATTAATAGACTCTTGGTGCACACCTCGTGCACAGTGTTAAATTGTTGTTGCTTATTAACTAATAATTTACAAAATAACCAAAAGTAATGTGACAAATGGGCAATTGGTTCAAAACAACTCAAATCTTATTTTGACAAATTAATCAATTTTAAATATAATATATATAATATAAAAAAATAAAGTCCTTATTGGTCTTCAGGTAAATTGAAAAAGAAATTAAAATATATGTATACGAAACAATCATTGATTTGATTCGTATTATCTGGATTCGAACCGGCAATCACTTGTAATCTCTTGAATTAGGAAATATTGTTGAAGCATTAAGAAACAGAAAGAGCGTGTGCATTGTAGTCCTATATTACATTTTATTTAAAATCAGAAAACCTAAATCTTTAACTCTTTTAAAATTGTTTACAGCTTATATCAATCGAAATATAATTGACGTAATTCAATGTAAACACATGTTGTTTAGAGTGTATACTAATAGACACTCCCACACCTCTTACAACTCTCAGTTGGGCAAAAGTTTCCCACTTGACGCAATCTTTTCAGCACTTGTTTGCACAAGTAAACAGTTGCTAGTGCGATTAAAAGATATGCCATCAGGCTGCAAATTGGGCAAGTGTTAGGGAAATGCATCGTTGTGCCTGCAAATAGTGCAGATACGCCAATTTTCAGATTAACTGTTAACCAAACTTTCGCACAAAGTTAATGCAGAGCTGTTAGTCGTATAAATAAATCACCCAGACGTTGCGCCGCGTTTCCCATGCCTCAGCCCCCCGCGCGCTTATTTGTAATGCAACTTTTATGGAGGCAACAAAATACGCTAGAATACTGTGGGAGGGGACGAAGGGGGCTTACAAGACAGGCTGCTTTCATTGGAATATTTTATTACGACGCAACAAGGCTGTGGTATTACATCTGAAATGCAACTGAAAATTGAATAAAAATCAATTTCATTTAATGCAACACTCTAGAGAAAGTAATGCTGAAAGAAATACTATCTCTTGCATAATCAGAAATAAATACTATAAAATTACTGACAAAACAATAAGAGAAGCTGGAAAAATATATGAAAAGTGTACGAAGAATG